>NW_020884916.1:3708047-3988581 GCF_003945725.1 Corapipo altera | reverse complement strand
GCTTCTTCGGGTTCGGGCAGAGCGCGGAGCTGGAGCTGGTGCTGAGCGACGCCGAGAGCCGGCGGCGGGTGGAGCACAAGACGGAGGAAGGGAAGAAGGAGAAATACTTCCTCTTCTACGACGGGGAGACCGTGTCCGGGCGGGTGGTGCTCACCCTCAAGAACCCCAACAAGCGGCTGGAGCATCAGGGCATCAAGGTGGAGTTCATCGGGCAGATCGGTGAGTGGGGCGGCCTGCGGGCCCGGCTGTGCCTTCCTGGTGCCCCTCGTGGGTCCGGGGAGCATCGCAGTGTCCCACGGTACCGGGATCTTTGCTGGTACCAAGGGGGGCATCACTGCACCCCGCAGTACCGGGATCCCCCCGGTGCCAAGGGTTCGGGGATCCTCGCTGGTGCCAGGGGTCTGGGGAGCATCGCTGCACCCCACGGTACCACAGTACTTGCTGGTGCTAAAGGTCTAGGGAACATCACTGCACCCCGTGGCGCTGGGATCTCACTGGTGCCAAGGGTTTGGGGAGTGTCATTGGTCCCAGGAGTCTGGGGAGCATCACTGCACTCCATGATCTGGGATCCCCCTGGTGCCATAGATCCAGGGAGCATCACTGCACCCCATGGTACCGGGATCCCCCTGGTGCCAAGGGTTAAGGGATCCTTGCCGGTGCCAAGGGTCTGGGGAGCATCACAGCAACCCACGGTACCAGCATCCTTGCTGGTCCCAAGGATCCAGGGAGCATCACTGTGCCCCACGGTACCAGGATCCTTGCTGGTGCCAAGTAGGTTACTCTCGCTCCCAGGAGATGCTCAGCTACACACAGCATTCCCACGGCTGCCTGACATTATTCCATCCTCCGAGCTGGGCAGCCCGGCCTGTTCTCCAGGCTCGAGCCCCGGCAGAAGGAAGGGCATTCCAGTCCTTTTCCAGGTCATTGTTCCCTTGTCCTAATTTCTCGCTTCTGCTCGGTCACCCATTTCGGCTCTGAAATGGGTGAAATTCGGTTCTGTCCTGCAGCTGCAGGTCTGAGCCTGGACCTCCTGCCCAGGCCAGCTGTGCTTACTGCTCTCAGCTGTCTGCCTGCATCTCTCATGTGCCTGCTGACTCTGTCAGGGATGCAGTGGCTCTGCCAAAGGCAGTGACGGGTGGGTTTTTCCGCGTGTCCTAAATCACCAACATCACTTTCCCAGCCCTGACCTCACACCACCTTTTCCCTGGGGTAGATCCCCATCCCTGAGGCCTGCAGGCTCAGCTTGGCTGATTCCACCTTTAACTCGCAGCGTTAACCCTGCATGGTTAGTTGGGTGACTTCAAGTTGTTCAAAACTCGTGGTTATCTGTGCGTGGAACCAATTTAGGTTGAATATTTCCTGCTTTTGTGGAGGAGAGGCAGCTGCCACGCCCACTCTTCGATCCGAGCGGAGCTGTCCGTGTTTTCATGGACATGCCTGAGAGTCCCACAAGCCAAAATAAGTTCAGGATGTTCCTGGTGATGTGACTGCTTGTGAGGCCTCACGTCTGTGGCTCTCTGTGCTTGTCTTTAGCCCCCAAAATCACTGCACGAGAGCCGTGGGCCTGCAGCCTTTGCATTGCAAATTGTGTGGTGCAGGAACGTGAGCTGGAGGTTTCCCACCCAACCCCAGTACTGCTGTTTGAGAGTTTTGCTGGCTTTGCTTGTGCCTGGCTCTGCTTTTTGGAAAGAAAGAGGAGGACAGAGAACCTGCAAATGATGGAGTGTAGGTGAGGCTGCTCCTGAGGACCCAGGTTATGATCTCCTATTTGATATGTTTGCCAGTGGAAACTAAGCACAAACTTCGTTCCTGCTGCACTGTCTCCTCTCTGCTGCCTCACCTGCTTCTCATTCCCTGTTATGGAAGACTTTTGAGCCATACCTATGCATGTTGTTGCCCAAGCAGGGTGTGTTGGCAGCTGCACATTAGTTGTCTCTTACTGCCCCTCAGGCCACTTTGATAAATGACTGATGTTTGTGCTGCTGATGGCACTTCTTAGTGCTTTCCATCTGTTGCCTTATATTCTGACTTCTTGCTGCCATGAGGTCAGTGTCTAGGTGAGACAATTTGACAGGTAGGGAGACTGAGATGTGAAGGAGGGATGTGTCACCTGCTGTTCAGGTACCAGAGGCCACACTGAGTGCTGGGTCCTGCACACTGGTGAGCACAGAACCCATTTAAGATCTCGCTTCACCTGTGGTTGCTGTGCCCTGAACGTGCCACCACAATGCTGGCAGTCTGTTTTTTCAATAAACGTGATAGCTCTGAAAACCTGAAATTATGGCTTATACCTGTTTGACAGGCTAAGTGTGGGATACATCCACCCTTCCTCTGCTTATGGCTGCAGAGTGCCAAACTATGACCTTCCGTGGGAGCAGAGAGCTCAGTGTACACTGACATTTGCTTCCCCTTGCTTCAAGTTTGATTTTTGCTTTCTGCATCATGTGGCAAGATGATAGAGGCTGATTCCTCTTTTTCTGTGGCACGTGGCTTCTCCCTGTCACATCAGCGAGCACTTTCCTCTCAGTGGACACAACGTACTCAGTGCAGAGAGGGCTGGTTATTTCTGTCACCTGCCTGCCCAGCCCAAAGGGCTGGATGACATTTGCTGTTGTGCGTAAGCGAGGGGACTCACAGTGCCAAGATTTCCATTAGAGAGATAAGGTGAGCAAAGGGCTGTAAGGAACAGACATCACTTAAATGCTGAAATCTCATTGTGCATCTCAAGGAGGGAAGAGCCACAGTTCCTGAACACCACCAAATACCTCTGAGCAGCCTCCTCTGCACAGTTTAGTGCTGACACTGAACTTGTGTGTATATGATTGTCTGATGCCTTGGGTTTTTGTTTCCTCATCTAACCAGAAAGGCTTCACCTTGCAGAAGGACTGTGTGGGTGTCCTGTAGGCACCAGCTCACACTCAGGGCTGGGAAGGGCAGGTTTTGTTGGTGGTGATGTGTAATACCGAGCTGTGTTAATGCAAATTGCAGAGTTTTAAGGTCTTGGTGCTTTGACTTCAGGGAGAAAACTTGGTGGAAGTGTGGAGGATTGCTTTCATTAAATGAGGAAACCTGTAGTTTCCTGCTGACGCAAGAAGGCTGTGGGAAAAGCTGAGGCAATGTGACCATGCTGGTTACTTGAGCTGGTTTGAGCAGTGCTCCCAAAGGTGAATGCTCTTCCCTCACCCGTGCTCACATGGCCATTGCTGTGTTATCCAGGGGCTGCTGGAGCAGTTGACTCAGCTGCCTCCCCACACACTTGATAGTTGTGCAGCAGCAGCAGTCACTGTTTATTCCCTGGTGCGAATCAAGACCACTCAAACTCTTTGTTCCAAAAGGATAAGCAGGAACAGTTGGAAGCCTCCTGGTCCTTTTGTTTTGCTCTGTCACTGTCTGCTGTTCCAGAGAAGCAGTGGTGGTTTTTCCTCACAGTATCAATGCCTTTGGCCTGGAATACAGTGTAGAAAACTACTGGAAGGGTTTGCTTGAGCTTCAGCTCCTCTTCTCAATCAGTCTGACCATATTTAATATTGATAATAGGTGCCCCATGTCATCCCAAGGCCAGCTCCTGATCCATGGTAGTAAGTGAGCTGTGTGGACCTTTTCCTTCCTGTTTGAGGGAGGAAAATTGTGGCTTGCACATGGCTCTGATGGGGAGCAGGGAACAAGTGCAGTGCCTTGCATCCACAGGCTCCCCTGGCAGGGTCTGTGAATAGTGAGGAAAGAGCAGTGACCTGGACAAGAGAGTTGCTCGTAGCTGTGAAAGCTCCCGTGTCACGTGGGATTAAACCTGGACTTGTGTGTTCCTCAGAACTCTACTATGACCGAGGAAACCACCACGAGTTCGTGTCTCTGGTGAAGGACCTGGCCCGCCCTGGGGAATTCACTCAATCACAGACATTTGACTTCGAGTTCACACACGTGGAGAAACCCTACGAGTCCTACACGGGGCAGAACGTGAAGCTACGGTGAGTCTGCTGCCCTTGCTGGCCCCAGTTCTGCTTCTGTGCAGTGTGAAAGTGCTGCTGTTCACTGGGATGGTGCAGGAGTGCAGAATCCCTTCCCAGACATCCCTGCAATGTAACTCCAAATGAATTTCGGGAGGCTGAGTTGTAAAAGGCTGCCTTTGAGGACTTTATTTTACAAGCATGAATCAGGCTTTCTGGAGCTTGTTTTGCCTCATTTGAGTGACAAGAGAAATCAGCCCCTTCTGAATCAATCAAATACTTGCTAATTTATTTGATAATTCAAAAAATCAAAATAAATTGTTTGGTTTAGTCTCTGATGAGGACGTTTTTGCTGTAATCAGCCTTGTCAACTTTAATTGTGCTCTGTATGCAAACAGATGCTGAGCTTGTAAGTTGTTCGTGTGTTGCAAACTGTATTTCACATCAAGGCACTCAACTGACTTAAAATCCAGTCACTGGCTTCAAAGTGGGGTTTGGAAAAATCTGAGAACCACACAGAGAGTCTGTGGAGACTGGAGTGATCTAATCTCTTGCAAAAGGGCAGCAGTTCTAACATGTGCAGGCTGTTACTCAGATCCCCAAAACGGGGCTTAGGTAACTCAGGCTCACGAGTGCATGGAAGCTGAGAGGAGTCTTAGAATAGTCTGCTTTTCCCTTTGAAAATTCCTTTCTGTCTTTCCCAGCATGGCTGCTCCACCAGCCAGGGTACCAGTAAGGCTGCTTGGATAGTCCAGTGCAACCCATTCAGCCCCTTGTCCTTCCCTGCTCATCCCTGATCCGAGGGATCTGTCCTCACAGGTATTTCCTCCGGGCCACCGTGAGCCGCCGGCTGAACGACGTGGTGAAGGAGATGGACATCGTGGTGCACACCCTGAGCACCTACCCAGAGCTCAACTCCTCCATCAAGATGGAGGTGGGCATTGAGGATTGCCTGCACATCGAGTTCGAGTACAACAAGTCCAAGTAAGTGCCTCAAGAGCAGCTGGGGGCTGGGGGGAAGCAGCTGCTGCAGGTTTGGGAGCCCGAGGCACGTGTGTGCCTGTGATTCTCAGATGGGTTCTGTGTCCATGTGCTCCAGGGAGGCTGGGAGACAGCTCAGATCCGTGGGTTCCTCTCCTTGCCCCACACCTGTGCTCTCTGGACCATGGAATGGGAAGCAATGGCTGTGCCTTACTGAGCTTGGAGCACAGCTTGAAGTTCTTGCACTAACTTCTCACTCCCTGTATCCTTGGTCGGATCAGTACTTCCAGGTGTCTCCAAAGTGTGTTTGCTCCTTGCCAGACAATGCAGCTGAAGTGGGACCTTAACTCAGGCACAGAAACTGCTGGAAGCAGCACTTTTAAACTAATGTATCTTCCCCAGCTGATGCTGGCAAATCTCCCTGCAGTGTATCATTAGTTGACAAGGTGGTGGTTGGTTGAAGGTTGGACTCGATGATCTCAGAGGTCTTTTCCAACCTAAATTATTCTGTGATTTGGGTTAGTTTTAATTGACCTAAAAAACTTGAGTGAGGAGCCTTTGCCTGTCGCAGGGGTTTCTTGCAGATATTCAGCCTGAAATTCTGTTTTTCATTTATCTGATGGTGCTAAATGTCCTTGTGGATTTCTGAGGGAATAGAGGATGAAAGTGGTGGCAGTGGTTGATGCAGCGTCCAGGGGGGCTGTGGATAAGAGCAAGTTCCTGCTCTTCAGCCCGAGCCCTGGACCCCTGCACAGGGTTTGATCCTGATGCTTTCTTCCCTCCCGTGGCAGGTATCACTTAAAAGATGTGATTGTGGGGAAGATCTACTTCCTGCTGGTGCGAATCAAGATCAAACACATGGAGATCGACATCATCAAGAGGGAAACGACGGGCACGGGGCCCAACGTGTACCACGAGAACGACACGATAGCGAAGTACGAGATCATGGACGGGGCTCCTGTGAGAGGTGAGGGGGCACGTGAGCCCTCAGAACTCCTCTTCTGAAGGCTTTTGGGGTGGGAATATCTTGCAGTATCTCCTGTGTGCTCAGTTGTAGCATCTTGTTCCACTGGTGGGCTCAGGGCAGTGTACACACGTGGTTGATATGATCCCCTTCTTTCTCTGGTGTGATGAGGGGGAACTGAGGCACAATGAGCTGCAATTCTTTCGATGAAGCAGTGGCAGAACCAAACATAACTTCAGTGTTGGTGTGGGCCACCAGCTGGCATTGCAGCACCTCGGAGCAGAAAAGTGTTCTTGCTGTGTGCCAGTTGTTTTCCAGATCCATTGCCCGGCAGAGTCACCTGCCAGGGAAAATATCACCTTACTCATGTTTTCCTGCAGTGCTGTCGTGATTCAGGTTCCCGTGCTGCTAAAGTGGAGATGGAATAGCTGTCAGCAAGGGCAGGATCTGGCTGTGGACCGTGCATGCTGAGTTTTGAAGGGAGTTGAGGTCTTCTAGCTCATGTTAGTCCACTTGTGGAAACGGTGACAAAAGTTTGTGGCCTTGTGAGTTCCTGTTTTGCTGGTGCTCTCCTGGTTTCTATCCACATCCTGTGTGTGCTGATGGCTCTGTGCACTTTGCAGGGGAGTCCATCCCCATCAGACTCTTCCTGGCTGGCTATGAGCTGACTCCAACAATGAGGGACATCAACAAGAAGTTCTCTGTGCGTTATTACCTCAATCTGGTGCTGATTGACGAGGAAGAGAGACGCTACTTCAAACAGCAGGTGAGAAACAGAGCTGTTCTCCTTGGACCTGTAGACTGTTGATTGGGATACTGTATGAGGACCTACTGGGAATTTGGGATTCCCCTGGTGGGAGAGTCATGTTCTTGACTGAATATCTGTAAACACTAGACAAATTAGAGTGTGCAAAGATGGTCTAGAAGGGATGTCCATGCAGGTCAGATTGTGTGGTGGTGGGGAGACCTGTGGAAGGTGCCTACCTTAGACTTCTTTTCCACTCTGTTGCCCTGTGGTGGAGCTTCTGTGCTTCCCCTTCCAACAGCACTAGGACAGAGCTGCCCTGGATGTCCCCTGTGTGCTCAGACCCCGGGGAGGGGTGCTCTGCCCAAATTTTCAGGCAGGCTGCAGCGTGAGGGCTCCGCAAGCGGCCTCACGTCCACGTCCGTGGGTGCAACGTGCCAGCACGGGCTGAGCTCAGCCTCCGGGGCTGGGTGGGGCCGGGAGAAGGTGCCACGAGCCCTGACAGGCCTCGGCTGTGTCCCTGCAGGAGGTGGTGCTGTGGAGGAAAGGAGACATCGTGCGGAAGAGCATGTCCCACCAAGCGGCCATCGCGTCCCAGCGGTTCGAGGGCACGTCCTCGCACGGCGAGGCCAAGACCCCCAGCCAGCCCTCGGAGAACAACGGCCGGCAGTGAGGAGAGGGAGGTGCTGGGCAGCCCCCGGGGACGGCAGCACCGAGGAGGAGAACCCTTCAGAGACTTCATGACAATAAATATCCGTTTTTTGACTTAATTCCTTTCTTCAGAGGACTCGCAGGGTGGGAAGGGGACGGGAGGGCAAGGCAAGCTGGAGCGCTGGTGGTGCCTCAGTGCTTCCCAATCAACTACATTCCTCTGGAATTGGCTGCTTTGAGTGTCTGGAGGCTGCGGAGCTGCCTGATCTCCTCTTTGCCCCTATTGCCTGGTCTCCTCTTTCCTTGTGGCAGTGGGGAAGGAGAGAGCAAGTGAAGGCCAAATCCGCCGCTTCTTCCCAGCGGTGTGGAGGTTGCTTTGGGGTCGTGTGGGATGGATATTCTTCTTGCCTTTCTGAAATCTTCACGAGGGGAGAATGACACGGTGATTAGCTTGATGTGAGAGGAGGGACTCGGAGGCTGTGGTGTGGCCTGCTTGGAATTGTGTGGTGTTATCCCCTCGCTGCCTCCCCTTCTTCCTCTTCATGCTGGCGTTGGATTCTTTGCCACAAACAGTTGGATGATGTAGTTGGCTTCCACGGGCATCAGCTGTGCTGTGTCCCTGCTCCGTGTCACACCAGGAGCTGTGGCTGTGGCTGGCAGGAGGGAGTGAGGTGCATGGGTGCAGGAGGAGGTGGCACAGGGAGGGCAGAGCAGTGAAGGTCTCAATGCTGCTGGGTGGGCAAGAAGTGGGGGCAAAAGGCTCCTGGCCAAGAGCAGTGCCTTCCTAGTCTTGTCCTGGCAGCTGCCTGAGTGCCCCTGAGATCCAGGCTCTGGTTGCTGCACTCGTACAGGTCCCAGTTGCTGCTGCAGAGCAGGGGCAGACCATCCTGGAGGCGTCTAGAGAAGAGTTTTGGAATGTGAGACAGAAACTGGAGCTGTCTTAGGAGTGAGCTTACGCTGTCGTTGTGACAGAGCAGGCTTTGTGTGTGGACAGACAGCAGTACAGGACACGTGTGTGTTGTCTGGTTTGCTCCCTCGTGCCTCTGGGACGAGGATTAGTGAGGGCAGAGGGTGGATTCAGTTGTTTTGAGAAGCTCACGGCCTGTGTGTGCTGCTAGATGAAGCCAAGTAGCAACTGGAAGGATGGCAGAGCTCTCTGATTCCAGAGGCACATTCCTGCAGTCACCAGCGAGGTCTGGGGGCATGTTGTGAACTGAAGCCTGAATGAGGGTTTTTCTTTTCTAAAATAAGCTGCTTTTAGCCTTCAGCTAAGTAGACTCATGAGAACATTCCCAGAGGAAGTCGATCCTCCGTTAAAAATCAGAGGTGGCTTTGTAGGCTTGATGGACCAAACCTGGAGGACATCCCTGCTGCTGAGCTGCCCTTCAAGCAGGCAGGTGGTCAGACCTCCCACCAGAGGGAGAGACAGGCCTGCACTAAATGCTGGGATATGAGCTCTATCAAGTGGGATTTGTCTGGATTTCCCTGAGTTTGTGGCTGGCTAGGGATGTGTCCAGCTTCCTTTTGGCTCTGGAATCAGGTTCCTCTGCCTCTGTCCTACAGCTGAATGTAGAACAGTTGTCTTGCAGCTGGGAAATGGAAGTTTTTGCTTTGTTTAGGGGAACAGTGCTGGTGGAGGGAGTGGGGCCAGGGTGGGAAGGGGAGCTCTTTATGTAATAAGACAGCTACTGTATTTCAGTGATAAATGTGTGTTTCTGCTTGCCAAAGTAAGTTATCTTTTACTCACCACGTGTCAGGTTGTGGTTTTTAGTAGAGCTGGCCAGTCTCTGTTGTAGAGGACACTAATGATCTCATCTCTGCTGAATGCTTGTGTCACACCATGTTTCTGCTCTGTGCCAGTGAAGACTGTGGCTTGCTTTTCTTTCCACGAGGAGTCTGTGCCATGGGCTGGAGCCGTGTCTTCCCAAGGCTGGAGCAAAAGCTCCCTTTGGACAGCTACCTTGTTGTGCCAGGGCAAGGGGTGGCCACCTGCTGCAGGTGTCCCATGGCAAAGGAACCTGGATGTCACTTTGGACACTCCTCCCTCCCTCCCTGGGGGGACCTGCCTGTGCTGCAGCAATACACAATCCTTTAGGGACAAGTGACGCTCCACTGGGAGCCTTTGGGGATAGCAGACTATCTTTCCATGGCTGAGCTGAGCACAGCAGCACCCTGACCCCCCTCCTAGCTTTCCCTCAGCTCCCACCCTGCCTAGATTTATCCCCTCTGGGTTTTAGGCCATGTGGTGTTAGAGAAACCCTGTGGAGGAAGGTATCTCCACACTGCAGGAGTGTTGTGTTTCCTGGCTGAACAGCATCAGTGCTGGGTGTGAGACCATTGTCACACAAGGTCGCTGTTTAAACATCTGCTCATCACTTCTGGAGGGTTCCCTTGCAAAAGGTGCATGAGCCTATACATGGTTTGTTGTTTTTTTTCCTACTTTGTGCCCCTCTCTCCCCCCCCTTCCCCATCCCTACTTGTGGAACCAGAATTTAGAGATGATCCCCATTTTTACTGAATCTTATGGACCATTCAAGCTGTTACCCACTAGGCCCTCTGTTTGTCTGGGGTGGAGCAGATGTGCTGAGCATCCTTTGAGAGAAGTTGGAGCATAAGGTCACTCCAGGACAAGGTACTATAGAGGAGTGTCTCATTAGCATGTTAAGGGGCAGGTGCTGCTCGAGCACCCCCTGAGCTGGTGGTTCTGTGCTGTACTTGGGTCATTCCCTCTCTCCCAGGCAGAGGGGAGTGGGCAAGTACTGAACCAAGCAGTGCAACCTGTAATTAAGCCTCTGCTGTGTTTACATGTTTCTTAATTCGTTGTCTTTTCAATGGCTGTATTTTAAAAACTTGGGTTTTTTGTCTCTCCAATTAAAAAGAGCCAGCCCTGGCTGTCAAATGCTGTGCACGAGTTTGTCTGGTATGTTTTATATTGGGGCTGGGTTGGGTTGGGATTTTTTCTGTGGTATCAAAAGATTTTTCTTTAGTGCAGCTCTCCAGACATGCTCGAGGAGCTTGTCCTTTGTTACCTTTATAAATCCTTGGTCTTTCTTGAGTCACTGCTTAGCAGCTGTGCTGGTAGAGAACCCATGCTTAAAAATGAGCAAGGTGGCTTTATTTTCCTCTATATCCCTGATGTCAGAACTAAAATAACGTGGGAAAAATTGTACCTGCAGGAAATTAACTGTGATCTGCTTTGTATATACATCTCTAGAGAGACTCCTTTCAAGAGCATGTGGTGACAGGACAAGGGGGAATGGCTTCAAAGTGTGAGAGAGTAGGTTGAGATTAGATCTTAGGAGGAAATTCTTCCCTGTGAGGATGGGGAAGGACAGGAATAGCTTGCCCAGAGAAGCTGTGGCTGCCCCATCCCTAGAAGTGGTCAAGGACAGGGGTAGCAGGGTGGAAGCAGGGGTAGAACAAGATGATCTTTAAGGTCCCTTCCAACCCAGGCCATTCTATGATTCTATTATTCTAAATTTTCTTGTTCTAGACAGAACTTAGTGATACCTTTCTGCAGAAAAACGTCCCTCTGTGGTACATGGAACTGCACTAGATCTGGAACTAAACACCTCAAAGAGGATGTACCTGTTTGGTCCTCCAAGAGATAAATAGCAGATTTTTTCCCCTATTAAAAACTGAGAAGCTGCAGTTGATTCCAAAAGGCTTTATTTATTTAAAAATAAGCAAAAATAACAGTGTGTCAGAGTAAGGGACGTGTGGCTGAGGATTGTGTGTGGGTGTGTTCATGGGGCTGCAGCTGAGCAGGTAAACTTGAGAACTGTGCTGGTTGAGGAGGAGGCATCAGCAGGCTGGGGGGAAGCTGGGCTGCTCTCAGCTCCTTAATGTGGCTTTTCCTCTTCCAGGCTCAAGACAAAATCAAATTGCTCTGCGTTAAAAAGACAGAAAAAGCCGTAAGTGGAGCTTGCAGGTTCCGTCTCTCCCAGAGGGAACGGCCTCAGGAGTCCAAGGGGGTTCTTACCTTGTGTCAGTGGTTGGATGGAAAGACGTTGTCTTGTGAAGAGCATCATGTCCTTCAGGGGCCCCCCATCTGCTTTGTGTGCCAGGTGGTGAGCCTTGATCTCCGAGAGGGGGATGAACCTCTTCGTCATCCGCACAAACTGCACGTCCACCTGGGCAGGGTGGGCAGCAAAGGAGCAGGGTTGGGGAGGGGTATAGCCTCCAGATGGCACATAACATCTTTGGAGGGGATAAAGGTTTAAAACCGAAGCAAATGACTGATGTGCACCACCTTATCACAGCCTGGAAGCTTTTTTCCTTGCCCGAGGCCAAAAGAACTTCCAGCTGCTTCCGGCAGGTGATCTGCTCACATGAATTAGCACTGTGCAACAGAGTGTGCATTCATGTTGTCACAGACAACACACAAGTCAGATATGGGATGGAGCCAGCCTGAGAACAGTCCCTTCCCTACAATTTAACGTGCCTCAAAAGTACAGCTTTGTTTGCTGGGGACTGAGATTGGTAATTAAAGATGTTCATTTTCCTAACCCAGAGTTCTGCCATGCTCTGCACCCACGTAAGGTTTGAAAATTTAGGGAGATACATTTTGGCAGCCATCTGGTGGGGATAGGCGGAAAGACAGAGAAAATAGGATTGATTTTCTCTTGAGAGAGAAAAAGGCAGCTAGGCCAGGACAGAAGATCAAGATTTGCAATATGAAGGCTTCTCCCTTCACTCAGTTTGCACACAGAGCTTGGAACAGCTGTATTTAGGGCAGTACATTACCATGGACCATTTGGGGTTCTCCTTTCTGCTGGTGGAATCATAGTGGGGATCCTTCTGATCAAACTGTGTGTGATCAGGGTAGGCCTCCTTTACAATCTGGAGCAGAAAGGGGAGAAGAATGAGAGACAAGTTCCCACCAGTTAAAAACAACTGTCAGCAAAGGGTATGAAATGCTCTTTAAAAAAGCTGTGACTAGACACAAGGAATAATCCAAGTGCAAAAATCAGCCTTGCTTCCCCTGGACTCCATTCTAATGGTGAGATGTGTTTCCTTCACATTTCTTGGGTTGAAGCACTGCAGAACACTCCAGCTGTCAGTGAAGCATCACCTTCTGGAGATCAATGTGGCAGGAAAACATGCAGCAGAGCAAAACTGGGTAGGTGATGATAGTCCTTGTGGTGAGTTGTGCTCTTAGAGAAAAAGCTTTTCTGTGCCCTGGGTTTTATATTAATGCCTTGTGGGCTCAGCTGAACTTAGTGAGTCAGATTTGAATCAGACTGTGGAGCAACACTTGGCTTGGCTGAGAGTGCCCTGAAATGTCAGCAGGAAAACAGCACTGTGGTTCCATCTCTCTGGGGACAGATGCTTGAGTCAGCCCTGGACTGCTGAGCTGAGGTGCCCAGGGCTCATTCTCTGCTCAGACTGGACAACTCCTGCACTCCTTTGGTGCTGAGGCACAGGTAAGGAGCTGTTGGATAACCCATCCATTACCACTCCCCCCAAAACACAGAACACAGACACACTCACCTTGACAATGGCCACAATGCCAGGCTCTTTACAGTTACTGTGGTAGAAGAAAGCCTGCTGCCCAATTTTCATGGCTCTCAGGAAATTCCTTGCCTGTCAGGGGTAAACAAGAGACTTTTCATCTCTTCCTATCAAGCTCTCAGGGCTTCATTACAAGCAGCCAGGAACAGGAACTAACAGCAAGAGAGGTAGATGTGCTTCAGAGCTACTCAGATTTTCCTACAGTTGTCATAGAGATGTTTTTGTGTTGGAATTAAAATAAGGAAAAACAAGGCTGAAGAGCAAGATCCTGTTGGTTAGAAAGTGTGTGGGAATTCAACAGCTCAGCCACCCTTGTTCCAAAGACTTAACTTGCTGTTAGCAAACAGGCAGCAGAGCAGATCATGTATGGGGGGAAGCATATACAGCACAGGGATCATATCTAGTGGGGGAACCATGTGGAATTCCTTTGGAAGAGAAAGCTCTACACTGACAGGGCATATTTGGGCAAGTACAGACTTGCTAAAAGGTGTCAATATTGACAGAATATTCCCCAGCCTGAATCTGCCCCTGACCTAGAGGCAACTAAGGAGTCTAGACTTTAGACTCCTGCCAAAATGCACCTGTATAAACATGCCTTGAAAGGAAATGCTTCAGGAAAGGGAACCAGTTATCTGTGAGGGGAGCCACTTTTTTCCTGGTGCTGTTCCAGTGACCCCATGTGCTTCTTACCTGGTAGTTTCTCACTCCATCCCAGCAGGTTGTCTGATTGGGCTGAGCTTTCAAGTCATCAACGCTGAACTGCCAAATGGAATGAAAATCAGGTTAATTCAGGAGGTGTCTGATCCTTACTGTGTCATTGTCGACACTGAGCCTAAACATTTGCTGCTAGTAGCTCCTTCTATTATAATATGAACTTGACACAATTTTTTCTTCCCACAGGGGCTGAAGAAAAGCCTTTGCAAAGGAGGAGCACTGCAGTGGTGTAAAGGCAGAGCCTGAAATAGATGCTGCCCCTGTGATCAACAGCCAAGCATCCTGAGGACCTGATTTCCTCTTTTATTACATGTATGAAACCCCAAGGCTGTCACCCTGGAAAAACACAACGTCACATCTTTCTATTTCCACGAGGACAAACGGGTTTAGAGAAGAAAAAACAATCTGAGCTGTCTGGTCCTGCCCCTCTGGGCAGGAGTGACACTGCTGCTGTGCCCTGCTGAGTAAGGATGGGGGTCAGTGCTTACTTTCACATCCACCCCCTTCTCCAGCCTGCTCTCTGGTTCTGATTTCAGCAGCCAGTGACAATATGTGATCTTGCTTTCCTCCCCACCAGACTCAGATTCTTTTGTCTTCTTCCAGTTCTTCCATCCCGACTTGGAGCTCCCAGCTGGAGGTTTTGAAGACTTCTCTTCCTCCTCCTTATCTGAAGTCTCCTCCTCGGTTTTGGCAATTTTAGCATCAGGCTCTTTTTTATCTTAAAAGAAAGAAAAAAAACCATTCAGGTAAAACACATTTTGTTTCACATTTTTCTGCTAAAATATTTTTAGTTGTTTAAGCTGGTTTCACCTGACTGCAGCAGAGGTTTGGTGCACCCCAGGTGTTAAGGGTAAGGTAGTAGCATTATGCACCAGTGATTCTGAGTATTTCTAATTTGCATCTGAAATAAGTATATTTTTGTGTGTGTGTGTGCAGCATGCACAAATGGAATTTTAAAGTCACAGTTAGTCATTAAAAAAAAAAAACCAACAGGATAGACCATGTTGCCCACATGAAGTGTAGCTGAAATTTTTTTAATTAATTGCTGAAAAATCAGCTGCAGGCAACAAAGTTGGTTTAGGTGAATCTGGTGAGTAACAGGAACATTCAGCACAAAAGTAAGCTATTTCTATTCCTGTAGCTGGAAACCTTATCTTAAGCCTCCACTGAGCTACCTGTTCAGAAGGGATTCATATCCCTTGTTTCTTCAGGACCCAGGCAAAAAAAAAAAACCAATTATTAAGAAGTGATTAAAGGGTAAGAAGGTGGTTATTTGTTAGAGTGGCATGGATGAGCCAACTGTGAATTTTTTTTCATCTTTTAACACCACATAATGGTGCCTCCAGTGAAAGGTTTTTGCTTTTTTCTTTTCCCATCAGCTTCCTGGCACTACACATACTCTGACTGGCCATCTCTAACGTGTAGGACCTGAAAGCTCTTCATAAATGGGCATGAATTACATATTCCTAAGCAGAATATACATCATTGTCCTTATCACACAGCCAGCAGACTTGTCTCAGTCTCGCCTGGGTGCTCAGCCCATTCTACACAGGAAATGCTGTCTGTAAAACATGTGGCTCTGAAAGGCAGACGGTTAATTCAGCTGCCTGTAGTTTCACTACAGCTTGGAACCTCAAATGAGAGATGCTAAATCAGTCAGGATGTCAGCACAGACCTGCTACTGCTCCTTTGTCTCTCTTTCTGCTCGGCCAAGGCATCTCTGGTCTCTTTGAATTATCTTCGCCTGACGAACGAGAGAAGGAGGAGGAATTAAGGAGGAGGAATTACTGCGTATTCAGGCAAGCTGGGAAAAGTAGAGCTGGCTGAGACAGAGCTGTAGGGAGAGTGGAGAGCGAATAAATCTTTCCCTGAGCTCAGCCACTTCCTCTATCAGTGCGAATGCTGGCAGGGGCAGGGGACCGCGCCCTGGGCTGATGGACACCAGCAGCAGGGCTGGATTCCTGCTCCAGAGCCGCTGGAGAACAGTCCCGGAGCCGCGTGGGCTGAGCCAGAGGGGCTGCGCCTCTGGAAAAGGGAGAAGCGCTTCCCTGCGGAGCCCAGCCCCGCACCGGGGGCTCCGGCTCAGCCTGTTGCTCTCCGTGCATCGCTCGCTGAAGTCCCTCCGGGAATGTCTCCCTTTGCAGACGTCAAACCCCACCTGGACGCGTTTCCGCGTCACCTGCGCCAGGTGACCCCGCCGTGGCAGGGGGGGCTGGACCGGATCATCCCCACAGGTCCCTCCCGACCCGCACCATCCCGTGCCAAGCGCCGAGCCGGGCGGCCCATCCCCTGCCCCCTCTGTCAGCAGGAGTTCCGCGGCTCTGCGCTGGCCTCCTCCTGCCAGGCCGCCTGGCATCAACTTTTCCACCTCCCATGCCAAGCTTCTCCCCTCCCCTCTCTCCCTCCCCCCCTCCCTCTCTCCCACTCCCCTCTCTCCCGCTCACCGGCCGCGCCGCTCCCCGGTGCCGGTGCGGGATGAGGATGCTCGGGCTGCGGGAGGAAGCGGTGCCCGCTATGCAAACGCCGGGGCAGGGCCGGCTCCCCTCGCTCCCTCCCCGCTCGGGCGGGCGGTGCCGGGGGCAGGACTACAGCTCCCAGCCTGCCCCGCCGGGAGCCGGGAACCGGGAACGGGGACGGCCCCGGCCATGGCCATGGCGTGGCGAGCGGCCCCGCGGGTGGCGGCCCGGCTGGCGCTGGGGCGGCGGGGGATCGCGTCCTGCATCGACCGTAAGGATCCGGGGATGCCCCGATCCCGGGGATGCCCCGATCCCGGGGATGCCCCGATCCCGGGGATACCCCGATCCCGGCTCCGCCTGCCCGGCCCCCGATATCCCCCCCGGGGATGTCCCCCCGCGGCCCGGGGGGAGGCGGCGTGGGGGAAGATGGAGAGGGATCGATGGTCCAAGAACTGTGCCCGCCTGGAGGGATGTGTCCATTCTCCTTGTGTCCCTGCTGCCTGTGTCCCTGCACCCGCCCAGGGCGATGCGGGCTCGGACACCCCGCAGTGGGTGGCCGGCAGTGGGGCAGTGCCCTCAAGGAAAGGTCCTTCACCCTCCCTGTGCCTCCCTTACCTTTTTTAGACCGTTCCCGGCAATGGGACAGAACCCACAAGTAAACATCTTTGCCCATCCCTCTACCCCCCTTACCTTTGTTAGAGCACATCTGCAAGGAAAGGTCTTTCCCTCTCTTTGTACCTCCCTTACCTTTGTTAGACCGTGCCCAGCAGTGGGACAGAACCCACAAGGAAAGGTCCTCCCACCTCCCTGTACCTCCCTTACCTTTGTTAGACGGTCACGGTTTTCCAGGCTTGACAGTGAAATCAAAGAATATCTCAGAAAAGGGGGATTATAAAAAAGAAGGAAAGCGGGTTTTTTGCATGGGCAGACTGATAGGACAAGGGGGAATGGATTTAAACTGAAAGAGGAGTGATTTAGGTCAGATGTTAGGAAGAAATTCTTCTGGCAGAATTCCAGCTGGCACAGCTTGCCCAGAGAAGCTGTGGCTGCCCCATCCCTGGAAGTGGTCAAGGCCAGGTCAGACGGGGCTTGAAGCAACCTGGGATAGTGTTTGTTTTGTCCTAAGAAAGCCCCTCCCAAAGCCCTCTGATACTCCTGAGGAACGGAGCAATGGTCTCTGCAGCAGCCCCTGAGCTGTTTGTATGAGTTTGAGGTGTAGAAGAGGTGGTTTTGCTGCTTTCCCATAACTGGCACATATTCCAATCTCTTCCTGCTTTTCCAGCATCTGTTGGACTGACTGAGGATCAGAAGGAATTCCAAAAAGTTGCCCTTGATTTTGCTGCCAAGGAGATGGCTCCTTACATGGCTGAGTGGGATGAAAAGGTATGACAGCCTTGGAGGGCTTGGACTGCTCACTTTTCCCTCCTTTAACGTGTTGTGATCCTTGGGTCTCACCAAGGGGTTCCTGCAATACCTCCTTGGTGCTGTTGTGCCATCTGTGGAGGTGTTCATTGAAGCTGCTGCTGCAGCTTGGGTGGGAAGTCATCAGAAATACTTTAAAGCTTTCCTAACCAGGCTATTCCATCGCCTGAAACCCGGATTTACTCCTGAAGATGGAATGTGTCTGCGTAGGGAGCCACCTCTCCTTTAACCCACTTGGTCAACTTAAACTCTGCAAGAAGTGTGGGACTGGACTTGGTAGCCCAGGTGTACCAGAAGATTGAATTGATGATGAATATTCACTTGGGATATCTCTGCCTGCCCCAACAGGAAATATTCCCAGTGGAAACCATGCGGAAGGCGGCCCAGCTGGGCTTTGGTGGGATCTACGTGAAACCAGATGTCGGTGGCTCCGGATTGTCACGACTCGACACCTCCATAATCTTTGAGGCTTTATCAACAGGATGCACCAGCACCACTGCTTACATGAGCATCCACAAGTGAGTGTGTCTGCAGAGGGGTGGGTGGAAAACACAGCTGCTCTGTGGGCTCCAAATCCAGCTGGAACAGCTTCCTGGGTGCTGCTCATTTAAATATTGAAATTGTGACCTCGAGTAGGCACGTCCCTGTGAGGATCCCTGGATGGCAGTAAACAAATAGGCTACGAGGGATGCCACCAAGAAGTAATTTTAGCTTTGTGGCATGCAAGATGGGATTAAGTTCTGGATTTTGTTCCCTGGTCTCCCATTTAAGCTGTCTATAGATAGTAACTTGTTTGGAAAAAGCCTTTGTGCATTGGCCATACTGTGACAGAGCCCAGAGGCACCACCTGATACCAGGGCCCTGTCCTGCTTGTACAGACATGTCCAGGGACAGGCTCACTTGGCACTGGAAGCTGGAATGGTGATGCCTCCTCCTTCCAGGTGCAGTTTTCTAAGACAGAGTAGGGCTGAGCACTGAGGGAGCACAGAGGCTGTTTCTGCTGTCCCACAGGGCAGTGGGTCTGTGCTGAATGGCAGGTGATCTCCTGGCTTCCAGGACACCTCATTTTGCCGTTTTGAGGTGGAACAATACACTTTCAGGCCTCAGGGCTTATGGCTGAGCCCTGTGGAGCTTTGCTCTGTTCAGCCAGGGATGTTCTTGTGTGACCTGCCTTCCTCCCATGGCTGTGCTCACACCCTGTAAAGCTGCCCCTTCCCTCCCACTCCAGCATGTGTGTTTGGATGATCGACACCTTTGGCAGCGAGGAGCAGCGCCGCAGGTTCTGCCCATCCCTCTGTAGCATGGAAAAATTTGCCTCTTACTGCCTGACTGAGCCAGGTGAGCATCCTCAACCAGGAAACCACCTCCCTTCCCGTGCTCCTGACACAGTTTAACTGGACGTGAACACTGAATGGAGCTGGAGGTGAAAAGTTTCTTTTCGTGTTCATTTGGGAGGTTGGGGAGGGGCAGGTGGGGATTGGTGAGATGCTCATGGTACAAACTCAGGTGTCTCCTGAGGAGAATTTGTAGGTTCTGCACCCTCTGCTTCACTGGCTGCTTCCTTACCTCTCCAACAGGGAGTGGAAGTGATGCAGCTTCCCTGCTGACCTCAGCTCAGAGGAAAGGGGACACCTACGTCCTGAATGGCTCCAAGGTACCTCTTTGCTCCTCCTAAGGCTGCCTGCACACTGGGGCCTGGGTCTCACTGTCCTTTCCATCCCCTGCTGTCCCCTCTTCTCTGTGCATTCTCCCAAGGCAGGACGTGCTCTGCAAAGCTTTCACCGGAGTCCCTAAATTCCTCCTGGCCATGGGGTCTTTGCCCCTCCACCTTTGTATCCCAGCTGCTGCTGCAGGCTCAGGGTTGGCACAGGAAAGCCACACTTCTCTCTTTGTGCCCTTCTGCAGGCCTTCATCAGCGGGGGAGGGGACACTGATGTGTATGTGGTCATGTGTCGCACGGGAGGCCCAGGCCCCAAGGGCATCTCCTGCCTGGTGGTGGAGAAGGGCACTCCAGGGCTCAGCTTTGGCAAGAAAGAGAGGAAGGTAAGAGGCTTGGCTTGCCCTTCCTGAGTGCTTGAGGGAAGTGCAGGACAGAGATCTCAGAATCACAGAATTTAGGTTGGAAAAGACCTCCAAGATTACTGTGCCTGATGCCCAATTTGTCCCCCAGCCCAGAGCACTGAGTGCCACGGCCAGTGAATCCTTGAACACCTGCAGGGATGGGGACTCCAAACCTCCCTGGGCAGCCCCTTCCAGTGCCTGATGCCTGACAACCCTTTCAGTGAAGAAATTCTTCCTGATGTCCAGCCTGAACCCCCACTGGCACAGCTTGAGGCCGTGTCCTCTTGTCCTGAGGAGCTTGTCTGTGCAAAGCATTTGGGATCTCTTCTTGGAGGGGACTGCAGTCCCAGCCTGGCATGGCTTTACCAAGCCAAGTCCAGCTTTGGTGAAGTTTGCCAAATACCCATCTCTTTGGTAAGTGAAGGATTTTAGTCTCAGGAGCATGAAGGTTCATTGGATCCATGCATTTTCTCAAATACATTCCAGTTTCCACACTGAGGACAAAGCACTCAGAGGCAGCTTGGCAATGAGACCGAGGGATTGAGTGCAGGCTGGGTGGTTCTCTGCAGGAGCTGGAGGTGTGCTGCTCTTCAGGCAGCTGGAAGGTGCTCTGTTTTTTTCCCAGGTAGGCTGGAATTCCCAGCCAACTCGGGCTGTGATCTTCGAGGACTGTGCTGTTCCTGTTGGCAACCGTCTGGGAGCTGAGGGGCAGGGCTTCAGCATCGCCATGCAGGGGCTGAATGGAGGCAGGATAAACATCGGTGAGAAGGGCAGGGGTGCAGGGCAGGATCATCTTGATGCTCATCTGAATTGGCTTCATATTCACCCTGTGTGGCTTCTCCCACCAGCCTCGTGTTCGTTAGGAGCTGCTCATGCCTCCGTCCTCCTGGCTCAGGAACACCTCACTGTCCGCAAACAGTTCGGGGAACCCCTGGCAAATAATCAGGTAACCCTTCCATCAGCCAACCTTTCCATCAGCCCTGCATCCTTGTGCTCTTCCTGACCCCGCTGAACAGGCAGCCAGAGATGCCATCACTCCCTTCTCAGGGTTTTCCCCGGAGAAGTCGGGAACACGCTTTCCCTGCGGAAGGAAGCGTGTCGGGGCTGGGCGCTGCCTGGGGGCGGTGGAGCTGTGGTCCAGGCCCCTCTGGGGGTGCTGACCTCATGCTCCCTGTGGCAGTACCTGCAGTTTGGGCTGGCAGAGATGGCCACGAGGCTGGTGGCGGCGCGGCTGATGGTCCGGCACGCGGCGCGGGCCCTGCAGGACGGGCGGGAGGACGCGGCCGTGCTCTGCTCCATGGCCAAGCTCTTCGCCACTGACGAGTGCTTCCTGGTAGGTCACTCAAACACCTCTTGCTGTCAGAGCTTCTGAGGCCCCCCCTTGGTGACCAGGGTGGGCAGGAGGAAGTTTGATGCCATGGCGACTCAGACCCAAGTGTGTTCACTGAGCCTCATGTAGACAGGACAGGGACCCGCTGGAGCGAGTCCAGAGGAGGCCACTCAGGTGATCAGAGGGATGGAGAGCAGCTCTCCCACAAGGAAAGGCTGAAAGAATTGGGTTTGTTCAGCCTGGAAAAAAGAAGGCTTCAGGATAACCTAATTGCAGCCTTCCAGGACCTGAGGGAGCCTACAAGAAAGCTGGACAGGGAATATTTACAAGAGCAGGTAATGACAAGGGGGAATGGCTTCACAGTGAAAGAGGAGGTTTAGATTAGGGTTTAGGAAGACATTCTTCCCTGTGAGGGTGGTGAGGCCCTGGCACAGGTTGCCCAGAGAAGCTGTGGCTGCCCCATCCCTGGAAATGTCCAAGGCCAGGTTGGACAGGGCTTGGAGCAACCTGACCCAGTGGAAGGTGTCCCTGCCCATGGCAGGGGTTTGGAACGAGATGAGCTTTAAGGAACATTCCAACTCAAAACATGTTATGATTTCAGGACCAGGGTGTTTTATAAGACAAGAGTTCTGCACCTGTGGGTGCTGCAGGATCAGTCTCTCTGAAGTGCTTTCTCCACTGCTTCCTAAGGGACCGAGAAGGGAGATGGGACAGGGAGCAGAGCATTTCTATTTTCAAAGGATAATTTCCATGTTGCACCGTGATCATTCCTAGGTAGCAAGTGGTCTTTCCTAGACCACTGAAAAATACCTGATCACCTTGAAAAACACCTTATTATTTCCATACCTTATCAAAACGTCCCTGAAAAGAGAAAGCAAGAAGGGAGAGAAAAGCAAACCTGCCCCTTGACGCTCCTCCCTAAATCAGTATAATTTCGAAGCTACTGTGCTTTCTCAGCACTCTGTGTTTTTGCTATTATTGTGCTTTGTGTTCCAAATTGACAGATGGGACACACGGAGTCGCGTTGCCATGGAAACCAGCGCCCTCCAGGCCCTATCCCTGAGTGGTCGCCAGGTGGCGATCGGGCGGTTCGGGTTTGCATCCGCAAACCACAGAAATGCAGCAAAAAAGCGCCTTTTTCCCCTAAAAATACCCATTCCCGGGTATTCCCATCCCCGTCCCCGGGTGTTCCCGTGCAATCCTGGCCGCATAAACGCGCCCTTAATGTGAAACAGCATTTAGGTAACGTGACACAGCGAGGGCAGCACTGATGGGGGCAGAGAGCAGAGCTGTGCTGTCACACCACGGGTTTAGGAGATGAGACTGGGTGACCAGGGAAAAAACCAATGAGGCCAAGTTCCTGGGGTCTTACCGGGCTTCTGCCACTGCTGTGTCCTCCAGAAGTCACCTGAGCAGCGATGTTCTCCTCTTAGATCTGTAACCAGGCTCTGCAGATGCACGGGGGCTACGGCTACTTGAAGGATTATGCAGTGCAGCAGTTTGTGCGAGACATCAGAGTCCACCAGATCCTGGAAGGTAAGAGACACTCTTACTGCCAGCGACCTGGCAGAGGAGTCAGGAGAGAAAACCCCCTCTGGAGGCCCCCACCTTCCCACATGACTCTGGGATTCTTAGGTTGCAGAGTCCTGGTTTGCTCTGAGCATGAGGTGTCCTGTGTGAGTCCCCTGGCTGGGAGCTCTGGGTGTGTTGGAGCAGTTACTGTCTATTTTAAGAGCCTTACAGCAGAGGAAGATATTTGGTTGTCATGTTAGCAGTGCCTCTGTCCAGTTCCATCCCATTACTCCTCATCACGTGATGATTCTCCCTAACAATTCCTTTCCTGTGATTCTGGTCTCCCTACACTCTTTGACACCATGTCTCTAACAGTGTCTGGCTTTTTCTACTCTCAATTTGGACTCCTCAACATTTTGTTTTTCCTCCTTTGAAATCCCTTCCCCTACAACCAGGATATCTGATAAGGGACATCCTCCTTCTGACACTGAGTGGGCTTGCAGCCTTTGTGTGTGTTGTAAATGGTAAAGTAGAGAGCTCAGATGTTGGTATGAATCCAGTTCTGCTCGGTGCCTGGTGCCTGCACCCTCCCAATGCCCAAATAAAAGGCAGCACCACCATCTGAAGCCTTTCCCAAGCAATTTGCTGGCACTTGTCAGCTGTATTTTGGTCCAACACCTCCTAAATGCCACCTCAGCTGGTGGGAAGAGCTTTTCTGTGCTGTAAACTGCAGATCAGGGAAGAATTCCCTTGGCCTTTTTTGGGGGGTAAAATATTGGATCATCTCTTAACTGTCTTTCCTTTGCAACCCTCTCCTGCTGCAGGTACCAACGAGGTCATGAGGATGATTGTGGCCAGGAGTCTGCTGCAGGGGTGAAGCCAGGAGCCATTCTCCAGCCTTAAAATTCCTTTGCCTGTTACAGCTCAGCCTGTTTCCCTCCCCTGCTCACCAGCTCTCTCCCTGGGAGTGGAGAGGGGGATCCCCCAGTGGAAACAGTCTTCCTGCCTTGTCCCAGTGGGAGCACAGCTGGATGGCACAGCTGCACTCTGTGCCTGGCAGAGCTGCTGTCACCAGCCTGGACACATAAATCACAGTTGTGAATACAAGGCTCTGTCTCCAAATCTTGCTCCTGGCCTGTTTGCCACCCCTCCTCTTTGGAAAGAGCAACACCAGACCTGCTGCTCACCTCTGCCATGCCAGGACTGGAATGGCATCTCAGGCAGAGGTGCAGCCTGACCCCATGGGATCAGTGAAATCTGTAGTTTGAGGGAGTTAATTGCTGTGCTTAAAAACCTGGGTGCTGACAGTGACCCACAGGAACTGCTCTAACCACCTGCAGAGTGCAGTGGCTTTTATCCCAGGAACAGGATGCAGCATTCCCTCTCTTCCCAGCACACCTTTCCTGATGTCCCTCCCCACCACTGCTTGTTCTCCATATTCCCACCACATCTTGGTGCTTAACCTCCAAGAAGCCTTTGCAGGACAAAAGTGCAAATGAAGCACGAAGGCTCTGCACAGAAATACTGAACTCTGTTGCCTCATTGCTGTGAGTGGTGTAAGGGAAGTAAAAATATATGTAAATTAAACTATTTTTCCCCCTCGGGTTTGGAATCAATAAAGCAATGATGGAAATGTTATTGGAATGTCAACTGTGATGATTTTCTTCTGTGGTATTTCAGGTGTTTAAACAGAGCTAACAGGGAATTTTCGAAGTAGGGGTTGCAAAATAGTTCTGCTGGAGGGTTTTTTAGTTAATGTCTTTATTAACATCTTCAAATCAACCAGCTCCTGGTTTCAGCAGTACCTGGCAGGGAGGGGAGATGACAGAGCATTAGCAGCAGAATCATGGAATGGTTTGGGTTGGAAGGGACCTTAAAGGCTATCTCGGGACACCTTCCACTAGAGCAGGTCTGGGCAAAGGTGTTCTTTGATGTCAGTGTTTCTGCACAGCAGGAGGCTGTTCCTGGCAGGCCCTGGTGTCTCCTCCCTTCTTTTATGGCACATTGTGCAAAGGGAATTTCTCTCGCAGGGCAGAGAGGGCAGTTTAGGGTGTGAACACCTGGGGCTCAGCCAGGAACAGCCCCCTGCCCCCGGGGAGATCCCCTGCCTGGGCAGGAGAGCTGCCCTGGGGCACAGGAGGGGGCTCTGGCCAGGGTCTCTGGGGGGGGTCTCAGGCTGGGGTTTCTATCGGGAGTCTCTCTTGGGGATCTCTATCGGGGGTCTCTGCCAGGGGTTTTTCTCTGGGGTCTCTCTCTACTGGGGGTCTGTATCTGGGGGTTTTTCTCTGGGGTCTCTCTGCAGGGTCTCTAGGGGGGGGTCTCTATCGAGGATCTCTCCCCAGAGTTTCTCTCCGGTGTCTCTCCTGGGGGTCTCCGCGGGGGTGTTTGTCGGGGAGTCTCTCCCCAAAGTCCCTGTTCAGGGTCTCCATTGGGGGTCTCTCTCCGGGGTCCCTGCCCGGGGACTCTCTTGGGGGTCTCTCCTTTGAGTCTCTCCCGACGTCTCTATCAGGGGTCTCTCTATTAGGGATCTCTCTTTTAGGGGTCTCTCTCTCCCCGGGGTCTCTCTATTGGGGGTCTCTCTCTCCCCGGGGTCTCTATCGAAGGTCTGTCCCCGGGGTCTCTCCCAGGGGTCTCTATTGAGGGTCTCTGTCCAAGGTCACTCCCGGGGTCTCTCCCGGAGGTCTCTATCAGGGGGTCTCTATACTGGAGGTCTCTCTCTCCCGGGGGTCTCTCTCCCGGGGCTCTCTCTATACGGGGGGTCTCTCTCTCCCGGGGGTCTCTCTATACCGCGGCTCTCTCTCTCCCAGGGTCTCTCCCGGGGGTCTCTCTATACCGGGGGTCTCTCTCTCCGGGGGCTTTCTACGCGGGGGGTCTCTATATTGGGGGTCTCTCTCTCCCGGGATCTCTCCCGGGGCTCTCTCTATACTGGGGGTCTCTATACCGGGGGTCTCTCTCTCCCGGAGTCTCTCCCGGGGGTCTCTATCAGGGGGTCTCTATATTGGGGGTCTCTCCCGGGGGTCTCTCTATACTGGGGGTCTCTCTGTTGGGGCTCTCTCTCTCCCGGGGTCTCTCCCGGGGGTCTCTATCAGGGGGGTCTCTCTCTCCCGGGGGTCTCTCTCTCCCGGGGGTCTCTCTATACCGGGGGTCTCTCTCTCCCGGGGTCTCTCCCGGGGGTCTCCCCCTCTCCCTCGCAGGCCCCGCCCCTCCCCGCGCGCGCGCGGCATCCGCATCCAATGGGAGGCGGGGGGCATGCCCGGTGGGCGTGTCCCGGCGGGTCGGACGGCCAATGGCGTGCGAGCCGCGGCTCGGGGGCGGGGCCGGGCGGGGCGCGGGCGCTGTGCGCGCCCGGCGGGTCGGGGGTTCGCGGCCCGGGGGGTCCGGGCGGGCCGGGGGCCGGTGGGCTCGGCGGGGTCCCCCCGGCCATGTGGCCGTGCGGAGGGCGGCGGCAGCGCCGCCTCGGGGCCGCCGCGCTGCTCCTCTTCGTGGTGTGGCTGCTGCTGCGCAGGTGAGACCCCGGCGGGGCGCGGGGGAAGGTGGGAGGCGTGCGGGGGTCGCGCCCCCGGCGGGGCGGGCGGGCGGGCGGGGGGTCCCCGCGGGGGGCGGCGGGGAGGGGTTGGGAAGGTGGCGGTGCCCTGCTGGGAGCAGGCCCTGCCCGCCGGGAATGGGGTTGGCTGCGGGAGAACTGCGCATGGATGGATGGATGGGATCGGGGCCGGGGAGGGGGGGGGGGGGACGGTTATTAACGGAATTAACGTAATTAACGGCTGCGCTCCCCGCGCGCTGCCGGCGGATTAACGTGCGGGGGGTCAGGCTCGGTAGAATCACATCTTGTGAGATCAGAGCCCCCCGCTCCCATCAGCATTCCTGCGGCCGAACGGGAGCGGGGGAAGGACCGGAGCGAGCAGCGCTGCGGCCGCGCCGGAATTACCTAAAGCTTTAAATAAACGCTGCACCTGATACCCACCGCTCTTGTCCGTCTCCAGAAGTAATGGCTGGGGGAAGACCCGTTGTCAGCGCCATAAATCAGGTTCTCTGTTGGGCAAATGCTCTCCTGCCGACCTTGGCTCCGGAGAGGCTTTACATCATCGCCGTGCTGATGGATGATGCACTTTGCAAATCAATCGCTCCCGCGGATCTAACCCAGCTCTGGAGCTCTCTCTGACGCTCTCGCACAGTGTTGTTTCCCTCTCTCCAGCCCGTTGTGGGTCTGGCTCTCCCCGTCCTGTGTCCCCATATCACCGGTGGCCACACGGATGGAGCAGTGTGGTACCCAGGGGCCGTGCCCACCTCTCCTGTCTAACCCTGTTATCTTCCTTCTTCTGCTCCTGTTTGCACACTCCAGGCCAGCAGCTGTTCCTCTGGAGCCCACCTGTAATACCAAGAAGTTATTCAAGGTTCTAACTTTGATCCCGTGTGTTTTGGGGGTTCATTTTGGGGGTGATGCTCTTTCCTGGACGAGTGTGTTCCCCTATTACAGCCAGAGGTGCACAGTGGCTTCCAAGTGACAGGAGCTCTTCCTGACAATGAAATGCTGGAGATATACATGGAAATATACATGGAAATATATGGAGGTGGAATATACAGGCAAGGGAAGACGTAGTTATTTATTGCCACTTGGTTATTTTATAACGGGTTCTTAAATTCGTAGTCAGAAGTTACTGCTCAGAGCTATGGAAAAGCCTTGATGAATCTTTGCATAATTAGAAGCAAAATTCTTTTATGGCTGGCCCTGGGTTTGTACCACGTGGGTTCTTAGAGAGGATTATTGCAAACCAATACCTGATAAAGGCAGGGGAGTCTGTCTCCTGTAAGAGTGTATCCATAAACCACTGTATTCATTGGTACATGGTGTTTATCTCCATTGTCCAGGTCACCTGGGAATAAACTGTGCTACAAAATGTGGTGATTTTTACCCCAGCCTTGTGAATGGGCTCTGGGGGCTTGTGGGGCAGGACAGTGAGCTGGGAGCAAGGGCAGCTCAGAGCTTTCACTTTCCTGTGGCCAAGAGGAAGCCCAGAATAAACAGCAAAGCCCTGTGAGGCAGGTCCAGTGGAGCTTAGGGATTAGCTGCAAAGTCCCTTGTCCTCTGCAGCACATCCTGCAGCATCAGCAAAGCGAGTTAATGGTCTCCAGGCTCTTTTCCCTGGTATGACTTTTTTCTTTCGCAATAGCTTTTTGTCCCAGCTGTTCTGGAAATGTGGTGGTTTAACACCAAAGCCTCTTTAGTAGAGAGGACTTCATCTAGGTTTGTGTCTTACAGCTGTCTGGTTCAGAAGTTAACTGGGACTTTCCTGTTCCATGTGTCATATTTTGCACTTCAAATTCCATCTTAAATATACAGATTGTTTCATTAAGGACTAATTTGTCCATCCCAGTTTCACAATCTCAGTTCTGGGGTACTTGGTAATAGAATTATATTTTTTGCAAAAAGAAAAGGAGACTTCCCTGAAGCAGAGATGAAATCAGAGACTCTCAGAATCCCAGAATGGTTTGGGTTGGAAGGGACCTTAAAGATCACCTTGTTCCACCCCCTGCCACAGGCAAGGACACCTTCCACTAGCCCAGGTTACTCTAAGCCCTGTCCAACCTGGCCTGGAACACTTCCATGGATGGCTACTGAGGGACAAAATAGGCCAGTAACCTTTAGCAAAGCAAAAAAAGATTCTTTGCAACCTGTGCTGTCATTATAGAAGTGAGAAAAAGAATCTCCTGGGAGCTATAAATTGCTCTCAGGAGGAAGCACAGAGCCCAGGTAGACTTTAAACTGTGGCAATCCAACTCTGGATTGCTCCAGAATGAAGCTCTGCTGAGTCACACAAGTGTTTTTTCTGAGGTTACTTAAACAGATCCTAATAAGAGATGTGATTTCAGGATATCTAGGATAATACATTGAAAATATTGGGAGCCTGGGAGCTTCCCACCAGTCCTCCTTGGTGAGAAAAAATACTAGAGCTGGGGAATTTTAAGACAGGAAACTTGAAGAAAATGTGCCAAGTTAGTTATGCCCAGGATTAGGAAGATGAGCTTAAGTGATTAGTTTATTTTTATCTGGCTGTGTGTGCTTCCTGAGCACAGCCTTCATTCTGGCACAGTCTGCAGTACTTCTGTGTGCAGGGTAATTTAGGGCTCTATCTAGCTCAGAAACAACTGGGAAACTTAGATATTTCCCAACCTAATCTTTAAAAATTGAAGTTTTGCATCTCCAGACCCCTTTGAGCTTTCCACCTCAGACTTGCCAGCAAGAAATAGAAGTAGATGCAGCTGCTGTTTTGGGATCTGAATTGCTAAAGTTACAATCTGTGTGGGATGGTTCTAGCAGAATGGAAAGGCAGGTGGCCACAGGATATGTCCTGTGGTGGACTGAGAACCTCCTCCCCTGCTGCTGAAATTCCTGGTCATTCCTTGGGAGCAATGCTGCCATTTCCCAGCCTCACATCATTATTTGGCTGTCCCCACTTTCTTGGGTAGCTGAGCATCTTCTATCCTGGTCCTACTCAGGCAGTCACCCTTTAAATATGGCAGATTGGTATTTTGCACTGATTTCTCCGTTTTGAGCTGCTCTATCTTCATAAACTGTTATTATTACACCACGTTCTGAATGGATACATCACTGTGTCCTTGCTCAGCACTGTTTCTGTGAATGGTTTGGCAATGAATGGTGACTGAAGGCAGTGAATATCTAATCTGGCTTCCTTTTCCAGGTACTACCCCTGCCTGCTGCCGGCTGTCTCAGAGCCCTGTGAGAATGCTGTGCTACACAGGTACCCTCTGAGCTTGTCAGCCAGCCCATGCAGTACCCTGGAAGTCTTAGATTTAGTTCCTTTGTAGTCTCCTTGTCTTGTCAGAGGACAGGCAGTCACTGCAGGCTGCTGGTTTGCAATCCCATGAGCTCTGAGCCATCCTCCCCCTCTGCTAATAACAGCTTTACACATAGTGTAGCCAACAGCTGAAGGCTTAGGTGCTCCTCTCTTCTCTCAGTGTGATGTTTCTCCCAAATGTCTGGGTCACTCTTGCTTTCTGGAGCTGGGAATTCATTCCTCACATCTGGCTCTGATAACAAGCTGCCATTGTGTGACTCTGTATTCAGAGCTGTGCAACTGGGGTGGTCTGATGGAGGCAGTGGAACTGCTTTGGAGCTGGGCTTGGTGATGAAATGTTTTCTTGGTTCAGCCAAAATGAGCTGGGGAGTCTGTAAGGCAGTGGGAACTTGGTGCAGGAGCTGACCTGATGGAGCTGTGACAGTGTGAATGCTCACCCTGGTAAGTGCTGAGGGACTGGTGTCTCCTTTGCTCCAGTTCTTGGGGCAAATAACATGTGCAGGAGTTAATAACAGCCATGTGGGCAGAGGTAAGTTTGTGGGGACAGCTGACTTAGTCTTTCCTTGGTGATGAATATAATCCAGGGGATTCATTAAGTTAAAGAAAAGGTTCTCTGCTCACAGGGAACAGGTGAGGGGTTTTTAGTTTTCCATGCATTGCACTGGAAGATACCAGAGCCCATGAGACATTCAGGATGGCAACACTGCAGTGGGAACAAGGATCTGGAAGTCAGCCACCGTGTGCCATCCACTAAAAGACAGGGAGATCTTAAATTTCATAAGTTATGGAAGTGTTTGTGGATACTGTGAGTGAAAGCTTTCCCATCCTGTGTTTTCAGCAAGTGAATTCCATGCTCTGTGCCTGAGCAGGGCTGCATTTCAGCTGTAGAGTGTGGCAGAGTGGCTTGGGGCATTCAGGATGGAAGCTGCTCGTGAAATGAATATCAAATCCACATCTTAGGAAGATCTCCCAACTGTTTTATAATCTTCTGAGCAATCTATATGCTCTGTGTGATAAAGAGTGTGGTTTTCTTAAGAAGCAGGAAGGTCAGAGCTGGTCCTGCTGGGTGAGGTGGAAGGAGCAGCCTGTCCTGGGGGGACACATCATTTCCCCAGGATGCTCACTTGTGTCTCTGTCTTCCAGGTTTAACTGGAGTGAGCTGACCCCTCTGGGGCTGTGGGGAAGGACCCTTGGCTTGCAGACAGAGAACTCCCAGTTCCTGCTGGAAGGAATGCCTTTCCGCATATTTGGGGGTTCCATGCACTATTTCCGAGTGCCCAGGGAATACTGGGAAGATCGGATGCTTAAAATGAAAGCCTGTGGCTTAAACACCCTCACCACGTAAGTGCCCTCCCTCCAAGGCTCTGTCCAAGTTCCTCACAGCCTCTCCCCTCCTCTGGGGGACTTTGTCATGAATTCCAGTGGGCCATAACAATGTTAACAGTACTTCTTATTGTGAGAAAAGGCATAAAAGAGAGAAGTGGGGCCTCAGCTTTTCTTTCTAAGCATCCCAGACTGCATTATCCTTCACCTCCCCTGCCCTAACTCTGTCTTTCAGGTACGTGCCGTGGAACCTCCATGAGCAACAAAGAGGGAAGTTTGACTTCAGTCAAAACCTGGATCTAGAGTATGTGGTACAGACAGTTCTGCTATTAAATACTCCTGTTCTCTGGGAGGGGGTGTGGGGGGGTGTCTGGATGAAGATGTCATTTCCAGCTCCTGAAGCAAAGCTGTACCTTGTTCAGGCAATGGGGACTTAAATTCCTCCCTCTGCTTTCTGGAGTTCTGGAGGTTTAGCACCAATCCAGCATAGTTGGATTGCTTCATCAAGCAATTCCCTGCTGGCTTTGGTACCTGAATTTCATGGTGATTGGAATATTAGGAGGGTGTGGAGCAGGGATTCTGCAGGCAGACAGTAATGCTGCTCTCTGTATCTCCAGGGCCTTCCTTTCCCTGGCAGCTAAAAATGGGCTGTGGGTGATTCTGCGTCCTGGACCTTACATCTGCTCAGAATGGGACCTTGGTGGTCTGCCCAGGTAAGTGGGTAAATAATTCAGCTGAGGGAAGCATCTGGGACAAAAAAACCCCAACTCCCTGATCATACAGCTGAGCCTCCTTCAAAGGAATTGCTTTGGAATGGCTGGCTGCTGGATGGGGATATTTATTTTGTGTCCCCAAAGTGGGTGAATATTCATTATCTTACTGAGCTCCTCTAATATTTTTTTTTTTACTGTTTATCTTTAAAATGATAATTGTGTTATGGCATAATGCTTACAGCAAGAAAACAGAACTGGGGGAACCTATCTATTGCTGTTGCACCTTGACAGTCTGTGAACAGTATTTGCAGCTTGGTGTAAGAATTTGCTTCATCTCAGGTCTATTTTAAAAGTCCTGCTAGAACATCTGTATTAGTGGGTGGCAGTAATAAAGACCCACAACTTTCCAGCCTCCTGTTGTACTGTCCCCTAAAGGACACTCTGTATTTTCCCCTAAAGCACACAGCTTGCTCTAAGAGGCTCTGAGAGCTGAGGTGTTGTCACATCACCCACGTGTTTTTTTATCAGACAGATTTAAAAATTCTGATAAAGAGCAATGGTACTATTCCCATTTTATGGATGATTTTGTAAGCCTGCTGAGCTGCATTTAGCATAGAGGAGTTGAGTCTTTCAGGCCTCTGGAAGGATATTAGTTAATCCCTCCTTTTGCAGAGACAAGGAAGGCACAAGCTCACTCTGTTGAAATGGTTACAGCACTATGTTGTTGTGCTCTTCAACAAATTGCCCTTTTCTGTGTTAAACCCAAACAGAACTAAGTCTTGTAAGTAGAAACAATGGGAACAATGACTGGAAGCTTTGTTTTGAGCCATGTTTGGGATCTTTATGAAGGAGCACTTGGTTGTAGAGCGCCCTTGGGAATGCAGGGAATTCCAGAGTAACCTTTAGAGAGATAAGGTTAGCCCTTGAAATATTTGGGCAAGTTTATGAAATAGTTTAGGCCTGAAGTGCAGAACAAAAAGGAGGGGAAGAGATTGGCAATTGGAGCCTGAGGTGATTTGAAAGTGTAAATGGTGGGGTGTCATTGGCACTCCTGGTGTTGTCCACTGTGGCACAGGAACACCAGTGATTCCTGCCCAGCTCTGGCTGATGTTACCTCTGGCAGCTCGACTGGGCAGGAGACTGGAACAGGTTATGTTTGCTGTTTTTCCACAGCTGGCTGCTGCAAGACCCAGAGATGCAGCTGAGGACAACCTACAAGGGCTTCACGGAGGCCGTGGACGCCTATTTCGATCGCCTGATGCGTGTTGTTGTCCCTCTCCAGGCAAGTACAACCCTCTGCCCTCCCCAGGGGTGGGCACTGACTGCCCAGTGGCTGTGAGCTCTGTGTAACTGCAGCAGGCTGAAGCAATGACAGAAGTACCAGTTTTGCTCTAGGAACCAGCAAGGGCTGTAGTTGTCTGTGTCTGTTTGGGAGCATGGGAGGGTGGAGCTGAGTCCATCTGAGACTGGTGCATCTTTCCTGCAAGACACTGCCACTGTGATTTTGCTCCCTGGGATTAGAAATCATGATGAACAACAACTCCCTTTTACTGCCCACAGTACAAGAGAGGAGGTCCCATCATTGCAGTGCAAGTGGAGAATGAATACGGTTCCTACGCCAAAGACCCCAACTACATGACCTATGTCAAAATGGTAAGGGTGGCACTTCTACTTCTTTCTGTGCTCAATCTCTCCCATAAACCACCTTCCTGAGAGTGTGTTCTTTCTTCTGAATAACTCTGAGAGTGGCTTCAGGGACTCTTGAAAGCGTCAGTCCCTAATGCAGCTGCATTTCCCAGGATGTTTCTTCCTGGAGTGGAAGAGAAGGCACGTGGCCCTCTCAGTGCTGATAAGCCTGTGTTCTTGTGTCTTCCAGAGCAGAGGGTGATAGGGAAATAGGGAATATCTGCATTGCATAGCTGGTCTTGAAGAAGCTCCTCCTGGGGGGTCCTGTTTTGCTTCTCTTAGATGACATTAGATAAAGTTTTCTCTTTTTGACTTTCCTGGGAGGAAGGTTGATGTGAATCAGCACACTCCTAAACTTGTGTAATCTGGGGCTCAGCATCAGGCAGGTTAATTTGCCTAAGGCCTCCTTTACCCCTTGTCAAAAAGAGATCAGACTGTGCCCTGGCTCCTGCCTCTGAGTGGGTGATAAGGAGTTGGCCTATGCCCCTAGGACAGCTTATCCTGGTGGATCTCACAGCAGTCTGACCTGGTTGTTTACCCCCAAAGTCAGGCAGATAACAAGATCTGCAGTGTGTTTTAACAGGTTTATTGTTTAATTTCTTCTCACTGAATGCTTAAGAGTGTTGCTGCACATGAGGGAGGTCACCCTCCGGTGTGTATGTGCTGTAAATTGTGTTTCCTGCTACAGCTTTATCACATCTTTCTGTAACCTTTTGGGTACTTCAGCTTCACCCTGAGGCTCAGGTTGTCCTGTTGCTCAAGGTGTACAGAGGTTCTTCAAGCAAATAAATCCCGTGGCAGGAGTGTTAATCTGTTAGAGCTGGACCAGCTCCTGCACCAACTCCACCTCATGGAGTGATGTCACTTTGCCTACAAGGTTAAAGAGGAAGTGCATGCACAACAAGTTACAGACATAATGCCAAACAAATGGTTTTCAGAGCCCTAAATGGGCTACAGAGACTCTGGGTGGGGGGGAGGTCTGCAAACTCATCCTTGCTTTTCCATGGCTCAGGGAAGAAGGAGCTTGGGCTGCTCCCCAGACTTGTCAGGACAGATCCCCTTGCCAGGCCTGTGGGTGTATTTTTGCAGTGCTGTTTCATCATATTCTGGGGTTGTGTGCAATTTGCACCCAAGGAAGTGGAGTGGTTAGAGATGAAAATGTGGGAAAGCAGGATTTGCAGGGATTCCTTTTTGGTGGGAGTGGGATCTGATGTGAGGTGGGGCTCTTATTCTTTGTTCTGGTTTGGGCCTCAGGCTTTGAATGTGGCAAGGTGATTAATTCACATCTAGCATATATGGCCAAGTTGCAATCTTCCTGGAATTAAATACTCATCAAAAATCACCCCCAACTCACACAAAACCTCAAATCCCTGTTCTTATCTCACTCTTTTGAGTGCACTGCCTTTGCCTTCCCAAAGGTGAAGGCCATGAAAGGTGTACTGACACAATGGCTTTTCCTCTTTTTACCTTAGGCCCTGCTGAAGAGAGGGATTGTGGAACTGTTGATGACCTCAGACAACAAGAATGGGCTGTCATTTGGCCTGGTGGAAGGAGGTATGTGCTGGTAGAGACAAGGTAAGGCTGTGATCCTTGGGGAACGTGGCTTTGGAAGGAGAACAGGACACTTCATGCACTAAGCTGCACCCATCAAGTGTGTTCTGTCAAGCCCAGTCCCTTCCCAGAAAGGTTTAGGTGGTTTTTTCCATGTGAGGTACAACACAGGATTGGCCATCTGTACTTCCCAGTGACTCAGGAGATGGCAGCACCCAGCATTTTTTGTTATTTTGCCAGATTACAAGGCTGAAAATACTACTTATTGCTTCATTTCAATGTATATTAAACAAGGACCTCAGCAATTACTAGCAGTAGTAACTTATTCCTAAGATAGCTGCTTTGCAATTAAAAAGAGAAGAAAAAAGTCCATCAGAAGCTTGATTCTGAATTCTAACATTCTGTAAGTTTACCAGTAGTTTGTGGGGCAGCCTTGTCTTCTCAGCAAGCTTGTTTTGGGGTGAGCAGCCTTAGGCAGGTAAAGGAGGGGATCAGATGTGCACAGTGCCAAAGGATGGCTGTTTTCCCTTTTAAAAAATTTAATTCTGTTAAAGTTTAAAAATGCTGCTTCCATCCTCTTTCTTTTCCCTGTGAAGAAATGGAGGTGCAGCTGTTTGAATTCCACTGAGCCCTAAAATCTGACTGTCTGGGGCACAGTGTAACATTGATTCTCTGATTTCCAGATCATTTCAGCTGAGATTTACTCTGTCCTTGGCCTCTGATCTCTCCTGTGTTCCCATTGCCTGCCTGAGGAGTTGCTTCCCTGAATGAAGTGTTTGCAGGGTGCAGACTTGGAGTGCTCCTGTCATCACTCAGTCGGAAATAATGTTAATTTTCTAATCTCAACCATGGAGATAGTTAAAGGGGAAGACTTTCCTCTCTTTTTTTCCCCTCCTCTTGTTTTTATGTGACAGTATGAGAGGGACAAACTCAGTAAGTGAAGTCCAGGGGCCTTCACCAGTAGGGTGATGTTCTCATTTGGGTTTTTTTGGGTGTGCAGCAGTTTTCAGCTGTGACCACACAGAGTCACTCTCTCCCTGCCAGAGAGCTGGAAGGGGAAGGGCTGGTGTGGAAATTCCTGCCTAGCCTTCATCTCCTGAGGGAATCTTTGCTGCCTCAGAGCTCCTTCTTGTTTGGAGTTACCTTTTCTGGTGTGTTCATGCTGAGAGTTCTTGGATACTGGTTTGACTCTTGGATGTCACAACAATCTGCTCATCAGAGTCAGAATGTCAGGAGTCAGGTGTGTGGAATAACTGAGGCTCCAAGTGGGGCAGCAGCAGGGTGGGTAGGAAGGAGCTAAAGGAGAGTCAGGATCACTTCCCATCCCTGGAAGTGTTCAAGGCCAGGCTTGATGGGGCTTGGAGCAACCTGGGATAGTGGGAGCTGTCCCTGCCCATGGCCCAGGGACAAGATGATCTTCAAGGTCCCTTCCAACCCAAACCATTCCATGAGTCCAAGCTGAGTGGCTCTGCTCTGACCTGGTACAGCCCTTCTGGGGCTCATGGGTGACAAAATAAAGCCTCTGGTGTCCCTCCAGGACCGTGGTGGGGAGTGGTGTGTATGTGGGATCCTGTGAGAAGGATCAGCAGGGCTTTGGGGACTCTCCATTTTCATGGTGTGCTGTTAATCTGCATGAAAAGCAGAGTTGGGCTTGTTCTCCTTCAGGATTGCCAACTAATGTATTACATCAGTGCTAAACCCACGTTTTGTTTTGTTCTCCCTTCGTGTTTTCTGTGCCAGTTTCTTTAGCTCAGCACAGTACATAGATCAGCCTCTTAAAATCAAGGTATAAATAGTGAGAAGTGAGCTTTTTCTTCTGTAAATATTCTGTTTGAAGTGCTCAGTCTGACACAACTGGGGCTGGATTTGATCCCAGCTCTCTTGTAAGAAGTTGATTTTTAGTACAGAATCATATCATTGCTCCTGCATTTTCAAAGTTGGAAGAAATACCAGTGTGACCACGGGCTAGAAGAGGATGAAAATAATTCAAATGTGTGCCAGGGGCTGAGACACTGATCCCAGATTAGTGTCTTCTGTCCTGCAGGCAGGTGTTCCCACTGCAGGGCCTGAAGATCCTGCAGCACACACAGCTGGTTTCCCTGCTCTGCACGGGGCAGAAGCACAGAAAATTCTTCCAATTCCAGTTCTCTCTGGTTCACTTGTCCTGTGGTTCCTCTTGCTCACCCCCACAGACATGACAAGCTGTAGGATATTGCCTGGGTACCAATTCCTGCAGCTAAAGCCTGGGAGATCAGTGTGGCATCCACACAGGACTTTCTAATAAGTTTGCCTTTATGTGGTGCCTTTTATCTGAGGATCTCCATGTGCTTTACAGGCTCTAATTAAAGCTTGTGACACCCCATGAGCTGCTCTGATGCTCTCTCTTTCTAGTAGCTCTGAACATTGGAGCTAAATGATGTCCTGCAAGGATTCCACTGTGTGCTGTGGTTCAGCTGGGTTCTGCACACCAAGCAAAGACTTTGATGGGAAATTTCTGAGGAGGTTATTTTGGTGGTTCAGAAGATGTTCCAGTTCCCCCTGAGCTTGTGCTGGGCTAATGCCTAAAGAGATGGTCTTGTACACATTTTGTGTGAGTCTAAATGAATACATTTTTATTTTCCCAATAGCACTGGCCACTGTTAACTTTCAGAAACTGGAACCTGGGCTACTGAAATATCTGGACACAGTACAGGTAAGATGCAGAAACACATTGTTCATGCAGGTTGTCCAGGACAGCATTAGAAGTGAAGCACTGTTGGTCTGTTTGGGCTTTGTGTGTTGGTTTGGGGCTTCCTTCTCATCAGGCCAAATCCTTCTGGAATCAGTGAAGGAGGATTTAACTGTGCTGTTATCCAGCACCTTTCCATCCAGCTGTGCCCTGTGTGTAGCTCTTAGGGGTTGGATGCTCAGTAACATCCTAGTTCACAATTCTCAGACCTCTCTCCTGCAGTTCCATCATCTTTTTCCCAAACTCTTTTACCCTGATGCTGTGGCTGCTCTCAGGAGGGTGTTTGCAGGCTGCTGCTCTGCTGCAGTTTTCAGGGTGCAATGTCATGGGTGCTGCAGTCACCCCCAATACCTCTTTCAGTGTAGATTGAAGAAGTTTTAGTGTGTCACTTGAGCATCTTTAACCCCCTGTGCTGTCAGAGAGGTGAACAGGGAGGGAATTGCCTGATGAACACTTGATGTGAAAAGTATCCTGATTGTGATGAGGGAGTAGTGAGGGAACAGCAAGTTTTGGTTTTAATGACAGGTTGTCTCTCTCTTTGCATCCTCTGTCCTCTTCCCATTGCTCTCCTTGCTCCAAATGAAGGCTGTGAACAGCTGACATCTGCCCCCAGCCCCAATCAATTCTCACCCCTTTCCTTGGCTTTTTCCTAGGCTGTGGAAGGAAGCCTTGCTGCTGGATGTTTAATCCTGCACTTTGCATTTGTTTTCTTTTCCTGTGCTGACAGAAGAGGCTCTGCTGCATGTGCTTTCACCTTCTTTAGGTCTTCTAAAATTCCCCAAACCCTGCAAATGAACAGAAGGTGGCACCTTCCCCACCAAATGAATGCAACATGGTCCCAAAAAAGCAGCTCCTCCTTTGCCACACTGACTAATTACAAGATAGGAAGCCTGTTATTCATGTTTTTAGGGATTATTAAGCTGTGTTATCTTTTCCTTGTTACCAGCTTTTGTTCCAGAGGGTGATAAAATTCCTTCTGTGACTGGTTTACTGGGGATGGATTAATTCAATGTATTTCCAAGAGCTGCTCCATACCTGGAACATTTAGGTGATTACAGGCAGTTGTTTTCTCCTAATGAAATACAAGTTGCTTTAGTGCCACTTACCTTGGCCAATTCCTGTGGCATCAGGTAGAGCCCTTACCCAATAAAAGGCAAAATTGACTGGAAATGAAGCCCACGAGGCTGGAGTGGCAGCACATGTTGTCCTGTCTGGGTGGAATTCTGAGGAGCTAAGGGAGCTGGCAGGGGGTGACAAATGGGAAGCAATTGCTCTGTGTGCAGAGCCTTTAATGAAGACCTAATTCCTGCAAAGGCTAATTCTTCCCTGCCAACACCATATGCAGCATTAAAAAGGCATTAACAGCTAAGGTCTGCTGTTCTACCTTGGCAGGCACTGCCTGCCCTGCACCTGCAAACTCTCAGCTGGCAGTGGCATGGCACGTAAGCAGACATTTATAAATGTGGATTTCTAGCAGAAACTAAACAGTGACAGTTGGTTTGTCTTTTTTTTTTTTTGCTACAGCTCTACCAAACAACAGCATCCAGAATTGTTTGGTCTCACCTGATTGTGTGCTGGGGTTTTTGCTTTGTGCAGAGGCACAAAGCTTTGCTTGCCTGTTCTGGGCATTGGTGTCCCACAGCATCTTGTTCCTCACATGTCCAGAGCTCCTTAGCTGCCTTTTGTCTGTGCCAGTTGAGAAGAAAACACTCTTATAAAAACCATTTCACTGAACTGGATTTGAACAATGCTTCTCTCGAAAACAGGGGTGAGTGGAAGACTGCCCTGAATCTGTTTTAACTCTGTTTTTCTTTTTGACACAGAGAGATCAGCCAAAGATGGTGATGGAGTACTGGACTGGGTGGTTTGATAACTGGGGAGGCCCTCACTATGTCTTTGATGCAGATGGTGAGCACCAAATTCTGTCCTTGCAAACAGGGGAGCATTTTACCTCCTGTGGGAATGTGGTGAATTTAATCCTCTTGCAAGTGTAGCACCTTCTTGGTGGTTAAAAGCTCATTAGGAAGACTAGTGCTAAAAAAATAAACCAACAGCTCCAGAACCTCCAGGGCATCTAAAGTGCAGTGAAAACAGAGCTATATAAGACTGTTTTAATGACTCTCTTATCCTCCTGCAATTGTCTTTGTAATTGGGTCATTAGTGTGTTCAGTTTAGGAGTCTGGCTGAGTAGTCCTTACAACTCTGGTGCTTAAAAGCAAAATTCCTGCTGGAGTCCATGACCTTTACCCTTTTTCACTTAGAGGAGAGGATTATCTGAATGTATGAATGTGTCCCAAAGTGTCAGTACAAGATACAAACCACGACACAAATCACTGTAATTGCACAGGGGTGGCTGCCTGACAGGGAGCAGGGTGTTTGTGTCTGCTTTGAATTCCTGGCAGTGTTACAGCCCAGATTTGTGGTCTGTGGCCCCTCTGGCACTGCCCTTCCTTTGCAGAAATGGTGACCACCGTGGCCAGTGTCCTCAAAACAGGAGCATCCATCAACCTCTACATGTTCCATGGAGGCACCAACTTTGGCTTCATGAATGGGGCTCTGGAAGCTGATGAGTACAAGTCAGATGTCACCAGTTATGGTGAGTTTTCTTGCACTGCCCTGCCTGTGGTGGGAGTACAGCTCTGACTCCCCCTGGGTTAGTGACAGTGACAGAGACACGCTTGGAAATGGTCAGTAGAACCCCTTCTCATAAAAAAATGAGCTCAGAAGCAAATACCTGTCTAACAGGAGGGTTTACATTAGTATTTCTTATTTCCAAACCCATTTCAGGATGTGGAGGATCCCCTTATTAGTTGCAAACAGAAGCAGCACAGATGATGACTTTGCTTCTCTTCTTTCTAGGGAGGGATGATGTTCCAAGATACCATTCTGGTTTTTGATTTTACCAAGTCAAACTGTACCATAAATCTCTCTTCATCCCAACAGCCTTTTGTTAAAATGCTTAATTGTTGACTTTATCCTGTGTGAAATTCTGGATTATGTGCAAATTAGGTCTCTAAAAGTATGTTGCTCCTTCATGAATGGCTCTTCTCCAAATTAGTGGTTCTTTAGTGACATTCACTCAACTTAAAGTGCCATGAAAATTGTGTCTTGGGCTTTTACTTCTTGCATGAAGCTGTCCCAGAGCTGCTGTATGTTTTTAAATCACTCGTGCTGCTTTTCCAGACTATGATGCTGTGCTGACAGAGGCTGGAGACTACACATCCAAATTCTTCAAGCTCAGACAACTCTTCAGCGTGATCATTGGTAATTATAAACCCAGGAACCAAAATACTGTTCTACCCACAGTGTTAAATGAGGGAATGGTTTAAACTGGCCCTTCTGCTGTAGTTGGTTGGTTGGCTGGGGGATATTTCCAAAAGATGGGAGAGGAACCAAAAGGTCTGGAGGGGCCTTAAATGTGTGTTGGCTGAAATCATTGTTCCATCTTTCTCTTTTTTTTTTTGCACCCCAGGCCATCCTCTTCCTCTGCCTCCCATGATTGAAAGCAAGGCATCCTATGGTGCAATCCTGTTGCATCAGTACATCTCTCTCTGGGATGTGTTACCATCTCTCTTACAGGTAGGAACACCTATTTTAATGCATCTCAGACCTAAAAGGCATCACCTCTTAGATGCAAAAGGCAATTAGTGCACTGGCTTGTTATCCCATGAGGAGAAAGTTGGGGAATGTTTTGTCAAGAATATGTAAAAGAAGCAAATCTTTTATCTCACTTTTTTTTACTGCTACTTCTGTTCTCTTGGAACTCCAGTTTTGCAAGTCCTTGGCTCCCTTTTCTGGTGCTTTGCTGTAGCTTTCAGAGAACCATGAGGGAATTAGGGTTGGAGCAGCTCCCAGGAGGCTCCCAGGGAGATGTACCCTGTGGCAGAGTGTAAACCTGTCTGAAACCAGCCTGTCAGTGCTGAGAAACCACTCCTGACATTCCATTTGCCTCTCCTTTGCAGCCCATTAAGTCAGAATTTCCTGTTAACATGGAAAATCTGCATCTAAACGACAGCACTGGGCAGTCCTATGGGTATGTGCTCTATGAGACTGTCATTTTTGGTGGTGGCCAACTGCACACAAGGAACCACGTCCGTGACAGAGCCCAGGTAAGGACCAGAGGGCAGCTGGGACTCACTGGAGTGGGATGGAAATGCTTTGGTCTGGAAAATCAGGCAGGAAATGGGGGGAAATGTGAACTTGTATATTAGGAGTGTGATTCTCTCTTTCCAATTCTCACCTAAGCCCCAACCCTTACCATTTGTAATTAAATTTGAGTTTCTAGTTTACTAAAACTTAAAATATCTTTAAACTTGAGAATGTTGAATATTCTGAGAAATACTGTGATTTTATTTTTTTTTTTTTGTCCCACCTGGACTTGAATCAGTGACACATTTGTGGACACTGAGTTCTGGTTTCAGGTAGAGAGAATTTTCTCCCCAAATACAACTTCAGTAACCTGTGCAAGACATGGTTATAGTAAAATTGATGTGAAGTTGCTCTTGTCTCGTGTGCTCTGTTGTGCAGGTGTTTGTTAACACTGTGTATGTGGGTGAGCTGGACTACAACACAGTGGAGCTCTTCATTCCTGAGGGACAGGTAACTAGCTGGGGGTTGCTCACAGTAGCAGTGTGTGGATAACAGAGCCAGGATCACTAAAGAGGAATTTCTCTCAGGAAGGCACCTCCCACCTACCCCAGACGAGATGGTACAGCAGGGAATGGTTGTTACACCCAAACTGGACACCATCTCACTGCCAAGTTACTTTTTGTGGTGGAAAAGTGGGGTTTGAATACTTTTCCATGGAGAAAATTCAAGTTATTGTAGTCCTTGCTGCACACAATTTGCCAGCCTTCCTGCCACAGCTGCAACTTGGACATCAAGTACCTGTACCCTGTTTGTGCAGGTTAAATCTGTGTAGGCTTCATCTTCCTTAGCACAAAGCAGGTTTTAAGGAGGGTTTGGGGGCTTTTGCACCTTTTGGGTCACAAATTAAATGAGGGGAGACTGAGGGCAGTGTTACCCTGGCAGGACCTGGCACCAAGACTAATGTATTGATTGAACACATGTCAAGAGAGCTCTGTGTGGCTCCAGGAGCAGGTGAGGGGGTGGATACACCAGTTGTTCTTAAGGTCTGTGGGAGGATTTATGACATTAGCCTGTCCTGTGTCAAACTCCACTGCTGGCTCTGTGGGTGATATCCAAATGGGACTTCAAAATTCAACAGGAAAAAACCCCAGAAAACTTCCATGCAGAGGCTGAGAGCTCCTCAGTGATGTAACTTTAAAGTAAAGTGAGAAATGGCAGCTGCCAGAGGTACTGGTGCCACCTTCCCTCTGAAACACCTCTGCTAACCAGGCACTGAGGGTGATACAGCTGGTCCAGCTGATGCTCTTCCTTTTGTTTTTTAGGGATTCAGGCAGCTGAAGCTCCTGGTAGAGAACCGTGGGCGTGTCAATTATGGCCTGGCACTGAATGAGCAGAGGAAAGGTGGGTTAAGTTCTGTGTTCTCAGACTGTCCTGGAGAGTTCTCCTGAGTTTAAGCCCTGCAGAAGTGTCTGTGTGCTTTGCACAGCACCAGACTAAGGGCCCAGTGCAGCTCTCGTGGTGCTGGACATGACTGGGAGTTGGTGGGAATGGTAGGATGGAGGGAATGTGTCAAAAAACCTCATCACCCCCTGTCTGGAGGGTCACAGGTGAAAAACTGTGGCTGTTTAATGCCTTGCATTAAAGATTCTTCTTTTATAGGGGTACAGCTAAACCCAAGGCCATCACTGAATCTTGCTCTCCTCTAGGTTTCCTAGGTGATGCTCAGATTCCCTTTCTCTTGCTCTGTGAGCATTTTACTTCACAGAGAGAGAAGGAAAATACCTTTTTTAATCTGTGTTTTCCCCCGGGGGGCTGATATTGGAGAATCACACCATTTAAAAACTCACACAGTATCAGGAGTGAACTGCATCCTATTGAGCAGAATTTACTGAAGTGCTCAAGTCTGTCACACACAGTTGTGGAGCTGGGAGAAGCTGAAACCCCAGGATTCTGTTTTAGCAGGGAAACTATATGCAAAAGCTATATAAAATAGATTAATGGAGTTAGACATGTGACTGTATTGATTTTATTTAATGCAGAGGAGGTGCTTAGGCAGCCTCAAGTGCAGAACTCAGGCTTTGCCTGCTATAGGGAGAATAGTTATAACAAGATAAAGGTAAATTACTGATTAAGGTGCCTTAAGATCCTTGGATGAAAAGCACTAGACCAGCAGTGGGCATCAGTGCTTGCCTGTGTCATATTTTGCTGTGCCTGTTAGAGAAGTGACTGATTCACTGTTCTAAAAAAAATCTAAATAAACTAAAACCCAACAATACCAACCACCCCCCACCTGCTGCATGTGCCAGCAGTGTTTTCTGCTTGGAGTTGTTGACTGACTTGGTGAGTTGAAGCAAAGGAGAGAATGGAGAGGCCAATGTGTAGTAATGTTCCCCACTCAGTCTGGATGAGCAATGGGACCATATGGACTCTAATGCCATTGCAGAACGTGGCTGCTTTCCATCCCCTGCTGTTCCCTGCATTCAAATAGGAAAATCCATCAGCTTTAGCTGTTTTTCAGCTCTTCATTACCCCCATTGCTCTCACAGGCTTAATTGGTGACGTCTTCTTGAATAAAACCCCCTTGAGGAACTTCAAGATTTACAGTTTGGAGATGAAACCTGCCTTCATGAAAAGGTTTGTGGGATTTAAACATTTTTTTTTCCTTCCTCCTTTGAAACCACCTGTTTACCAGCAGTGCAAAATCTAATAGGGAGCAGCTAAATGTATGAGAAAGGCAACGTGAGGTAACAGCAGGGAGGTGGATTTTTGCACTGAGAAGTTCCTTGCTGATAGATTTGCCTGAAATAGTGCAGAAAATAGTGCTAGATTATCCATACCATTATTTAGAATGAAATGTATTCACTCTGTGGAGGATTTGAAGATTTCCTTGCAGCTTGCAGGTTAGATCAGGTAGGTAAAAGCAGGGCTTAGCCAAAGGGGTGGGTCCCCACATGTTGGAGAAGTTTGGGTCTTCCTGGAAGTCACCAGTATGGCTGATATGTTTAGTAATTCAGACTTCAAGGGGTGGATTAATTCTAGAAAGCTGCTAATAGTACATTAACAATCCAGATGGCTTCCTCTCTTCTATGTTATTGTGCTTTAATTCGAGAAAGGAAATCTGTCAGGGGACATCAAGGAGTCTCTGTCAGCAGATACAGAAAATCATAGGCATGTTTAAACCCTGTGGACTCTGGCCATGATCCAGAGAGACTCTTCAGTGATGTTGTTAATGAGCAATCCCCCAGGATAACACAGCTCCCCCATTTTGTGTAGGAAGGAGAGAGAGGCAACATTAAACTCTAATGGCTTTGCAAAGGAAAAAAGTCCATGTTTGGAAATTTCCAAGGACAATTTTACCAGGTGCTGGGGGGCTGCCTGAAGGATGTTTATTGATAGGGTAACTCCCAAGCTTTTGGGCTGCAGGGTGTTAAGAGGAATATTTCCAGTGAGGAACATTTAAAGCAAGTGAGCTGCCATGCCCAAATAAAAGCAAGATTAGTCCCCACTGCCCTCAGTTCCTGGCTGTTGACCAGCAGCACTGGAACACAATCAGCTTACAGTCCCCACGGGGGAGGAGGGAGCAGAGTGTTGTGAAAGGAACTGTCACAGGCTTTTAGTTGAATAATTCAGTAGCAGTCAGGCTGCACTGGATCAATAACTTCCCTGAGTCCAAGAGATGCAGCTCCTAAGGGTCAGCAGGAACATGTTCTGACAGAGGCTCAAGGCTTCTGTGGGATTCTATACCCCTTGTTTCCTCTTCTGTGGGGTTCTCCACTCCTTGTTTCCTCTTCTGTTTGTGCCCTGCTCCCAAATTGTTGCCAGAGGTAAGAAATAATGGGAGATTGCCCCTGCAAACCTGCAAGGATGTGTTCATGTTCCTGGGCAGGAATGTCTGGTTTGAATCCTGTCAGTTCTGCAGGTTTTCCTGTAGCAAGCACCATGGAGGAGGATGGGCACTTCAGCAGCCAACATGAAGCAGAGCCTTTTATCACAGAATCACTGGTTTGGGTTGGGAGGGACCTAAAAGCTCATCCCATTCCACCCCCATGCCATGGGCAGGGACACCTTCCACTAGCCCAGGTTGCTCCAAGCCCCATCCAACCTGGCCTTGGACACTTCCAGGGGTGGGGCAGCCACAGCTTCTCTGAGCAACCTTTGCCAGGGCCTCCCCACCCTCCCAGCCAAGAGTTTTTTTCTAATATCTAATCTAAACCTTCTCTCTTTCAGTTTGACTCCCTTCCCCCTTGTCCTGTCACTTGGTATCAGAGTTGGTGGTAGCCCCAGATATCCTTCTCTTGGACCACAAGCTGGGCTCCCAGTGCTGTGACCATGAAGACACAGCCAGGTAGCTCCAGTACACACCTGTCTGAAGTGGGTCCCTCTCTTTCAGCCTGCAGCAAGTTTCTGGATGGAGCTCAGTCCCAGATTACTTTGTTGGTCCAGCGTTTTTCCGTGGAAGGCTGTGGATAGAGCAACAGCCACAGGACACTTTCCTGAAGCTACAGGCAAGTCCTGCTTTTTCTTGATCAAGATTTTTCAAAAGCTGATTAGAGAGACTCTTCTTGTGCACTAGCTGTGACTGAGCTCTGTCTGTAGTTCTGTAGTTCTTTAGTCTTCTTCTGGTCTTGGAGAGTTATTCTGGGGTGTAGAGTCTTCTCCAGCTGGGAGCTAATTCTGTTCAGTCTGTGGTTGTCCTGATGAAAAAACATGTGCAATACTGACCCAGCAGAGCTGCTAATGACCACTTAGTCTTTTTTATTGACATACAAATGCTATTTTCTATTTACTAGAAGACTAATGGGCACAAAAAATAAAGGAAGGACTAGTTTTATCCTCAGTGTGATATGGAAAGAGTCACTTGTTCATAGGCATAGCATGGGAGTTGGCATTCCTGTTGTCTTTCTGTGGAAGATTGCTGCTCCTGCATAGAACTTCAGATGAGATATTAAGCACTATTAAACTTTCTCCTCTGATTTCCCTCCCTCAGAGCCAACCAATCATTACTTACTGCTCACTTTCCCATTAATACTTTGCTGTAAATGATGCCAGTCAGCAGCAATACAGTATTTCTGTCACCTGGGAAAGAGGTGAGGGGAGATATTCCATGCTTGGGAAGGAATAAAGTCTGTTCAAAAGGATGAAGTTTCCTGTGCAAGCATGAATCATGAATTGCACATTTTTGAGAGCTTTATCCCTTTAATTAGTACATTAAGGATAACTCCTGTTCAACAGGGCTTACTTAAATGTTCATGGCTTCAGGGATTTGGGCAGGGAAAGCAAGCAGAAAACCTGTGGAAAGTGGCTGGAAAGAATGCAAGTGTGAAAGCAGATTTAGTTTCCTGGGGGGATGTTAACGAGGCAGCAGAGCTGCATCAGTAATTCCATGTTCTGCCTTGATTCCAGGGCTGGGAAAAAGGAGTGGTGTTTGTCAACGGGCAGAACCTGGGCCGCTACTGGAAAATTGGACCTCAGGAAACTCTCTACCTTCCTGGGCCCTGGTTAAAGAAAGGGGACAATGAGGTGAGGGGAAAGGGGGGGGGATTGCTCTTTGTTTGTGTTGTTAAAGATCCTGCTCTGAGCCACGTGCCAAAGAGCCAGACATGTACAGGATATTAATTACCCATCTCCAGCTGGAAGCCAGCACAATAAAGGGAGAGTGTTACCTCCTAAGGTCTGTAAAAATTAGGGAAGGTGCTGCTCTAAAGCTCCTCTGGCTCTGACAACCATTAAGACACTGGCAGCTAAACTTCAAAGCACTGCATCAAGTTCAGAATCAAGACACACCTGATGTGATGCTGATTCACTTCTGCACCACGTGGTGCCCAAGGAGAATCACGGTTACTGGTCAGACTCGCCCTGATTGATCCTTCTAAGTGATGCTTCCTTCCCCTGCTGTGAGCATGTGCCTTTTCCTCCTAAGAATACTCAGAGTAACTCAGCCTTTGCATGAAGGAATCCCACTCAGAGATCCCCCTGTGTCCTGCAGATTGTCATCTTCGAGGAGCGCACGGCGGGCCGGATCATCCAGTCCGTGGACATCCCTTACTTGGGAAGGACCCAGTACGTGGACTGAGGAGAGCTGCTCTCCCATGTTTGGTTCATCCTGAACATTCCTGGTTGCATGTCTGGGGACATGATGGGCATGCTAATCTCCACTAGACCCAGGTAAAGGATTTGCCCTTTGGCAGTGAGTTCAGAGGAGGGGATGGGCCCTGAGGAAGCAGGGTCCGTTGTTTCGTGGATGGATGGACGGATGGATGCAGCAGCTCATCTCCCTGGACTACTGAGGACCCACAGCCTGGCTGGCTGTGCATGTTTTGGACCATCTGGTGAAGGTAGGGGAGTAAAAAAGGTGCTGGAGGCAGGTGGGAGAGAAAGAAAGAACCGAAGCCATCTGAACCGAAAGCTGAGCTCAGCTTTCCAGTGACTTTAAAACTGTCTTATTACTGGCCTCCTTGTTTTTATAATTAGGTAGGGAGAAAATAGTTGGTGAACGTGTGGGTAATCAGGTGTGGAAAACCATTTTGTTGTGCTTCCAGGCAGATTTTAGCACCTCTCTCTGCAAAGAGGCCGTTATTTGTTCAGTTGTTGGAAGCCAAGGTGGTTGTCAAATGACTTTTAATTTGAGCTTTTTTTTTTCCACTCAGTTTTACGATGGAGGTTGTCTCTCTCTCAAAAGGAAAAAAAACCAAGTTTTAAAAAGTGAAATGTGTTTTGTCCTCTGTCAAATCCTTATGTTTTAGGCCAGGCAGGAATGAGAATTTTCAAAGAGGAGAAAAGAATAAGTGAGTCTTGCAGTCCTCTCCTCACCTGGGCTTACACTGTGAAGCACCTAAAAATGAAATTCCCCCTTGTAAAACGAGCAGGGATCAGATTTTGGTTGGGATGGAAGCAAAGGGATTGTGTACATAGTTACAAATGGGAACACATCCATACTTTCTAGTTAAACCCGCTGGGAGATCTTGGGTCCTGGTTTCTTTTTCTTTTTGTCCCTCCAAGCAGAAACTCAGGATTTAGGTAAACATGACAAGTTGTTTTAACTCACCAGCTGCAGGTCACAGAGGAGCTGCAGTTTCTTTAGGGAGAGGAAGAGATCAAACTCAAGCTGTGAATCCATTCAGAACCTCCAAGGAGTTGCTCAGCCCCTGCTCTCTGTGCCAGGAACAGGATTCGGGCTCTGAGAGAAACACCAACCATGCACTGGCTCTGTAATGGAGTTGCAGGGTATCCTGGCTCTTAGAAACCATCATTTTATTTAACAAATTTAAATACAGTTTGTTTAAAACTGAGAACAGACAGTGCAGCTGTAACACACCCCATCCTGGCCAGAGCTGGTCCTACTGGACATATCTATCCCTGCTCCCAAGGGCCACAGCAGCCTCTGGGAAAGCTGGAAGGGCCCAGGCTCGTGTGACCAGAGCAAATGTGCAGGGCTGTGCTCAGGACTCCATCCTTTGCATTTTCTGAAAGTTATTTCCTTCCAAGGAGGGAAGGTTGCAACCCAGCAGGGATTGGAATTAAGAGTAGTGAACCAAAACGTGCAGCTCGGAGAGGACATCAGTTGGAAACTGTTTAAATGGTATGAGAACGTGGTAGTCCTTGAAAAAATGTCTCTTTCCACTGTAGGGTTTACAGACTGAAGGGAACTTGGGAAGCCAATACAACAAGAGGATTAATCTGCTTGAGTGCAAAGAACTACTATTTTAATCCAGGATAACAACCCCCGTTCCCAGCAGCATCCAACACTTTCTATGCAAGTAGTGCTTCAGCCATTGCATCTATAGGAACGTTTTTGTAAAGGCTTCTGTGGCTGGGAACTAAAGAATGCAACTTTTCCCCAATGGTTCTGATATACAGAGGGAGAAAATAACTTACAAAAAAAATATTTTCCTTTGAAACATCAGGAAATACACAATGTCATTAGTCCAAGGGGAGACTTCTGCACCGTGAAGCCAATAATCAAACCCAGAGCATTTTAACACTTCTACCTGTTTTAGGGCTAAAAATAACCAAGCCTATTTCCAGGATTACTTTTTCCCTCAGTTCAAAGGTAAAATTGTGCTTCAGACCTTTTTTTTTTTTTTTTTAAAGAATTGGGACAGCAGGGGGTGATCAAAGGTTTGACAACAGCTGTGAAAGGGGGAGGAAGTCTGGGGGTTTGCAAAGGGACATGTTGTACCTCAGGTTGTTCCTCAGCAGACACAGAGTCACCCAAGGCAGTAGCACCCAAGTCCCTCCTCTGCACTGCTCAGTCCTGTGTCTGTCACTGAGAAGCAAAACATGATTTCATCAGAGAACACCCTTCCACCAACTCTGTCCTGGGTCCTTTGATGTTACAGGATAGGAAAGAGGTGACTAAAGGTTTCCTTGACCTTCCCTCAAGCCAGGTGCTGGAGAAACAGCACTAAGCACGGGATCCCCTTTCCAAGGGTGCTGCTCTATCCATCAGAAGGTGACTCTGGGAACTGCTCCAGCGTGGCTTTTCACACCAGGAGCTCTGCAGGAGGATGGAAAAGGGGCTGGGGCTGAAGGATACACTCCAGTCAAATGGGAAATGCACTAAAATCACCTTTTAGCATTCAGTCCCTAGTTTTAAGCAGTTAACTTTATTTTTTGAGAGTGGAAATTTGCCTTTATGTAGGAGCACCCTTCAGAGAATGCCATGCCTAATGCTCACATGAACCAAATTAGGGCTAAACAGAACCAAGATCTGGGTGAATATTGTGGTGTACGTCCCCAACAATCTCATTAACTCCATTTGTAATTATTTTAGTGTGGATGAATAGAGAACCACGTGCTGTAAACATCATCCAGGGAGGGTGGTGAACTGGTAAGGATCAACAGCTCAGTGATTCTGCCCCTCTGTCCCACTCTGGTGAGGTCCCCCAAGTGTTGCATCTCTTCAGCTGGGGTTTGTGAGAAAAATGGGGACAAACTTTTTAGCAGGAATAGGACAAGGAGTGATGGTTTTAAACTAAAAGAGGATAGACTAGATATAAGGAAGACATTTTTTACAGTGAGGGTGGTGCAACACTGGCACAGGTTGTCCAGAGAGGTGGGTGATGCCCCATCCCTGGGAATATTCAGGTTGGACAGGGCTCTGAGCCCTGTCCAGCCTGGTCTAGTTGAAGGTGTCCCTGTCCATGGCAGAGGGGTTTGAGCAGATGACCTTTAAATTCCTTTGCAGCTCAAACCCTCCTATGATTCCATGAACACAAAGTGTGTCAGAGTGCCCTCCAAACCATGAAACCAGTGAAGGAAAAGGGGAGGAAATACAAAGAGAACAGTGATACTTATGGGTTTGTTTGATAATTATGGGTTTGTTCTAACCTGCCTTGCTTTCCCCCCTCTCCCCCTGTCTTGTGCAGCGTAATAAACACTGATTAAAGTAGGTTTAAAATTAAGGGCTAAGGTGCCATCTCAGAAGGCAGCTGTCCCCTCCACGGACAGAGAGCTGCTCATGTCACACACGGGGTTCGTGTGTCTCAGGAAAAACCACTCACCGGGGCCAACACACTCCTGTGGACATTCCCACCCTGGCCTTCAGGTCCTGTCAAACAGCCCCTCAGTCCAGCCCCCTGTTCCAGCTGGGCCAGGCTCCAGTGCAGGGAGCCCTGGGGCACTTCTCCCAAACCGAGCATCCCTCGAGGCAGCTGCTCCTGTCCTGGAGCTCACGTCAGTCCTGGGTTTTCTGTGCTTTTTCTCCACCTCCGGAGCATCTGGTTGTGCTCCAAGTCCAGGAGGAAGGGCAGGGGGATCCAGGGGGGTTATGTATGCAGTGGTGCTTGGTTTCAGTACGCTAAAACTCTTGGAAGTCAGCAGAGGTCCTGGCTCCTGCCTGGCTGGCCGGTCGGATGCTGTGGAGAGGAACCTTGCAGGCTGTGCATGAAGAAATTTTCTGCAACAGAGACACAACCAGCATGTATATCACCCTTCTGCCTCGCTGCATTTAGCTGCTACCCCTTGGAAGCAGCCCAAAACCCAGCTCAGCTCCGTGAGTTCTGCTGCTAAGCAACTGGGCTGGGGAGCAGCAGTTGTGACAGCGCTGAAGAGCCACGGCCTCTCTGCACAGCTGATATATATATATAGCTCAGAGAATGGGGGCCAGGCTCTCCTGCTGCCCTGCCACGGGCCACAGAGCAACCCCTGCAGCAGCCAGGGCTCCATCCAGCTGCCCTCAGGGAATGTGCCATAAGAGAGCTCATTACTCTTAAAAATACACCACTGCTGAGCAAATCTACCCCCTTCCTCTGCTGCTCTTCTCTGTACTCAAGAGCAGCAACCTCCTCTCCCCTCCAGGCCTGGTTCTGCGCTCCAATTAAAGGGAGTTGTGCATTTATTTTTCTCCTCATAATAATGAAGCACAGCTCCATAGCCTGGAAGCAGACACAGGTGAATAGCCCATCCTTCACTCCTGCAAACCAACTGCAGTGTGCCCTCGAGAAATCCAGGAGGCTGAATGCACCAGGGTGCTCAGGTAATGAAGGTGAGGAGCCAGGGCATGAACTAGTGCAAGTCAGCCATCAGTGTGTGTGTTCCTTCCTCCTTTCCACTGAGGAAAATGCTCCATGCTCACCTTAGACAAACACCTCAGTGGGCTTTAATCCACACCCTCCCTACCTTGTCACTGACTCTCTGTGGCTTTGATGTGGATAAAAATTAAACTCTTCCTTCAGTGAAAGCTTCTGCCTGACTTAAAAATCCTTTTGCTGATACTGCTTTAGCTTTCCTCAGGTGGATGAATCCCCACCCTTCACCCCTGTCCTTTAGCTATATTAGCACAGTTAAGGCAACCTTTTTGTTTAGACAAGGCTTTTTTTTTTTTCAGCATAACTTCTACCTAAACTCCTACTCCCTGCATTTTTCTCCTTCTCAGCCTCTCACCAGGCATTTTCCCTTTAGCAGCCTGTCTTAAATATTGATTAACTTAAAAAAAAGAGAGGTTAACTAATGGTCTGGAGAAGTTTAGCAGTAAGGGAAGGTCAGAGATGTGAAAAATGGAAACAGAAAAGCTCATTCAAAAGAGCTTTTATCTTTTTCCTGCCATTGTCCAGCTTCTCATTACTGTTAGAAACATGTGCTCTCTTACCTGGTGTTGGTCTTGGCTCAGCCACGCACAGTCAGATTTCCACATTGGGATCTGTGAATCCTTTCTTCCCCTCATTCACCAGCACGGGCTTTTCTGTCCTTGTGTGCCAGACTAAAATCTGAAGAAGCCAGCAGAAGTCATTAGCTGCACCTCTCCACTGCACTAACAAATATTCCTGCACATTAAATCAATAGTGCAATTTAAGCAGCCACCCCGGGGCCTAATGGTGCATTCACCGCTGAGCGGGGCTTTGCATAAACCTTCACTTAGGCAGAGCTGCTGCTCTGCAAGATGCACAGTGCACAGAAATTACCCATTTTACAGTGTACTGTCGTGGGACATTAACCTGCTCCTTCCGTGCAGTTATCAACCATCTTCCTCAAAAGGCTCATCAGCCTCCCAATGGGGTAAGGCAGCTCCCTCACCAGCAGGGAATCACATCCGTGTGTCCCCACAGAGCCAGTTCCTCACTCTGGTTCTTGGTTGTCATGTTGCTGCATCCTTGGCCAGTGGAGTCACCTGCCTGGCTCAGAGGGGAAGGGCAAATTCCTGGCACTTCAGGTCTGGTGGATCAGAGGGAAGAGGCAGCTGTAGGAGCACCACCAGCTGCTCCCATCACCTTCGGCTGTGGGAAGTGTAAAATGAAGTTTTCAGTGTGTCCCTGAAAATCCATTGTTGGGGAGAAGACATCAGCCTGCTCCTTAGCCTATCACTTCTTTTTCACTCCTAAAGTCTTTCCAGACCCTAAAAAGCTGTGAGGGTGTCACTGAGCTGAGAAGGGCTTACAATGCTGGTGCAGTGCTGCTGCAACCTCTGCTGCCTCCGAGCTGCACGATGCAGGAGCTGGTTCCAGAATCATCCCTGCTTCCCACGTGCTCCAGGCTCCTTTCATAACCCAGCAAGCCTTATCCTTACCCTACTATATCCCCTCTAAATTCCAACACCCCCCCCCCCAAAAATTCCTTTGGAATGCTGCCACCCCCTATTCTGTACCAGGTATCACATTAAATCCCCACTCTTAACTTGCTTAAAACAGAACTGAAGCTTCTACTAAAAGCTTCCCTCAGTCTTGGCAGCAGAGTTTCATAAAGATCAACATCTGTGGAGGAGAACTGGCAAAATATGAGGTGTTTGAACATTTCAGGGGGGCTATTATGGGTAAATAGTTTCTACTAGCTGTGCTGTGCTGCTGGCTCAGATGGTTCTGGAAGCTGTTTAAAATACTCTCCTCCTCACTAGACTCAATTATACTTATTGCTTTGCTCCTAAAACCTGGATTGCTGGGAGCAGCTTTATCCTCTCAGAGCAGGTTTCTTGCCTCCCTTCACCTGTGTGTTGATATTTCCTACCTTGCAGGGGTTTCCCTCTGGTTGCTATGACAATACTCTGCACATTGAATCCGAGTGTCTGCAAACCATTCCCACCCAGCCCCTGCTCTGCTGAAAAACGAGGGCACGCTCTGTGTTCTAAAGGATGAACAAAGCACTCTTCAAACCCTCCTGGTTCAAGGGGAGCACCCTGCCTTCCCAAGAAGCTTGTTTGACCAAATTTGTCTCTGATGTGAGCAGTCACCTCCTGTGCAGGGCTTAAATCTCGCCTAATACTAAGGCAATAGAGACCAACTGCTGGCTGGAGTGGGTCCAAAAAACCATTTCATCGTCCCCCACAACCACTTCTGAGCCTGCTCATCAAAGTTACCCTTTATTCCCAGCCCTGCTCACCCACCACAGCAACGCTGCTGCAATTACTGCCCTGCCTCCCATGAAAAGGCAAAACCAAACAGGTCCCACAAGTGGCTCTCAGAGCTCTGCAGGCATCAGCTACAGGTCCTCATCGAACAACAGGAGATATAAACCTTAGTGCAGGCCAGGTGCTTGAGAATTCCTGTGGCCAATTCTCCTTTCCAGCAGGAGCAGGTAAGAGCTCTTTCCCCTCCTGACACATAAACACTCAGCCCTGTTCATGGCCCAGCAACTCGAACCTCACACCCCATAAACAAGACCACAGCGACACATCAGGAGCTTTCCCTTGAAGTGGGTCCCACTTCTGCATTGTTAAAGCCAAGTGCCAAAAAAGACAGATCAGATTAACTAAAATGGACCCATTTTCCACGTTTTCAGCTCGATACAGCAGCTTTTAGCATTTTTTCATGCTGTGCTCTTTACCATGGGAGGGAGATCACCATTTAGCACAGAAACACCTGCTTTTCCTCTCAGCCAATGCTTGATTTTTTTCCACAAGCAGCTTGTTTTATGCCTCAGGGAAGCTTTGGCTTGTGCACCAAGAGAGCAAAGAGTGAGGGGGACCAAGGATCTGACTTCCCCTGAGCAGTGGTTTCATACAGGTCACCCGAGGGACTCCACTTGAAAAAAAACTCTACTGAGAAACTCTTCCAACCATTTACAGCTCTGCCATTCAGAATCACAGGACTCAAAGCAGATCTCAGGGGATTACAAAGATTCATCTCCATGCAGAATAATTCATTGTCTTCTGACAGGAAATTAAAAAGCAAACAGGAGAGCTGAAGTGGGAAGGGGTCGCAGGGTTTCAAGCACACAGAACCTCCGTGGAGGGTTTCAATAATTGTTATTTGAAAGGGAGAATGAATGAAATGTGAAGAAAAGGAGACAGCGAGCTGAAGTGACAGGTTTGTTCCCTGTCCTCCAGCCTGTGCCTGACAACAACCTGTTCCCCAGACTGTGGCATTCACAGTGCCCACGAGCACCTGCCTGGAAGCTCAGAGACACCATCCCCAGGCAGTGCTGAGCTGCCAGACAGCCCCTTCCACGAGATCCACCTGAACACCGAGCTGCCCACCCACAGACTTCATCTCAGATTTTACTCAGCCAAGAGACAAGGAGGCAACAGGAAAGACTTCTTTCAGCCACCACTTCAATCCCAGGGAATTGCTGCCCAGACCACCTGAGTGCACCCAAAGCTGCTTCATCCAAAGAAACCCACCTATGCCCGTCTCCCTGGGGAAACAAGTGGCTCCAGGAGCAGCTGGAATGAGATGCCTCGTTTCCAATGACCTTGTACTTTGTGGTCTGTACTCTTGTGCCAGCCCAAGCTGAGGCTTTTTCAGCAGCTGGGGCCACTCAGTGATCCTGGCTGAGCACGCTGCAGATTGTTTTCCCAAGGTGTTAATAGAAAATGGGGAGCAGAATGTCCCCCAGTTACACCAACCTCGTGGGAAGACAGAATTTCAGACCTCTCTCCTGTGTCAGAGGATTGAAGAGAGGATGGTTTGCTCTGGGGGTGTGTGTGGGCAAATGCAGAAGCAGCAGAACATGGAAATACAGTGAAAAACAAAGCCTTGTTTCCTTATAACTCCAGGAGAAACCAACCCTTCCCTCCTGATAAGGAGAGATAACTTTCTCCTCAGCAAGTAACACTGATTTCCTTTACTTTCTCCTTCATCTTGAACAGTTCCCAAATCATGGAAAATAAGCAGGATATATGGCCTTTGGCCTAAGCTTCAGCTTTTTGCAGGTGAGTGCCTTTGTGGGCTGAATGCTGATAAATATTACAAGCAGCAGCAGTGCACACAGGGAAAGCAGCATTTTTGGAGAACAGATGTCTATGCTTATCTTCCATATTTCTCTGATCCCTCCTTAATTACTCTATATAAGCACATCATAATTTTTAATGTAAACCTCGCTGCAAACAGGTGTTTAACAGAAGCAAACCATGACAACTGATGGGAGCACAGCAGCACAGTGAAAGAGGAGTCTGTGCTTCCATCTCAGGGTGAGAGGACCCCAGACTACAGCTGACTTCTGTCCTCCTCTGCTGCTTGTCTGGACTCTGCTCCCGGTAAAATGGGCGAGCAAAACAGCAACTGGGAAATGGAGGCTGCTGGCACCAGCTAAGGCAGAGAGGCAAACCCGACCTGCAAAGCTGCACTCAGAGCTTGCCAGGAGCAGACAGCATTCAGCTCACAACAAGGACCCTTGTAAGATCTCCCCAGCCCAGCCAAGAAAAGAAACACAGTCTGCAATCCCTGCTCCCTCCCCACCCCAGCACCTCCCGTGTCACAGCACGGCCACGGCAGCCTGGCTGACAGCACCATTTGTTTCCTCCTGCCTGGAAACAACCTTTTCCTTCCTCTCCTTCCTCCCCGTGTTCCTCCAGGACCGTCGTTTCCTATCCCCAGCCTTTGAACACAGCTTCTTTCCAGCAGCTATTTACAGCAGGGACAATACACCGAGGACTGCGTAACTGGGCACGGAGTAAACACCCCTAATCTTCTGTACACCAGCCTAAAAGCAACCTGTCCATCTCTCCTGGCCTGCTGGAAACAGAATTATTTCCAGCCAGTGCTTTCCTGTTAGCTAGGAGGGCACATGCTGCCCAAAACCAGGCATCTAATTTTAACCCAATCTCTTTTTCCACCCTTGGGAGACTGGCTGTGCTATTTGTCCCAGTGTTGGACAGGCACAACCATAGACATGTGGATTAAAAGAGGAGGCACAGCAGGTATCAGATAATAAAAACTTGCTCCTTCGCTTGACTCCCTTACAGCTGGATTCCTTGCCTGAACCCTGAGATCCTTGTTTTTTCCACGGCTGTGGAGCAGTGCAGATGGAAAGAGACAAAGGGTTTTTGCCACCTTTTATTTTTTTCCTAACTCAAAAAGGGATGGAGACCTGAATTCAACCCTGAGACTTCTGGTAGTAACAACTTATTTGCAAAAAAAAAAAAAAACCAACCAAAAAAACCAAAAGAATAATCCTGTTGGGATAATTAAGCAATAAAGACTCCCTAAATCAGCCTGGATGGTGCCTATTACAGACAAAGGTGTGAGAGTGCTCTGACCTCAGAGGAGCCTCTGCACACCTGAGTGCTCAGGGGACCACTCAGAAAGCTCCAAAACTCCTTGGCAGCACCTCTGTGGTTGATGGGCTGTGATTGATGCCTGTCACATTAACCAGCATTGTCTCATTGTGCCTCACACTTTACCTGTCATCCCAGAGAGAGATTCATCTGTTGTCTCCCACGTAAGACTGGAAGTCTTTAGGGCAAGGAGTTTTTATCTTATTTAGCACACAGGGTCCTGCTCTGTGACCTGGAGGCTCCTAGGCAATGTGTACAGTCAAATAATAATTAACTGACTGCAGTAAAATCCCCCCAAAAATGAAGCTTCCTGGAAGCCTCCTGGAGCTCAGAGCAATGTCCCAGCCATTAAAACATTTATATCTCTGACACAGAAAGATCCAGGTTGTTGTGGACAACTACAGCACAGACATTGCAGAGATGTCAGGAGGGAGAAGGCAACTTGTGAGCAAGGCAGTGACTGTGTGAACAGTCCTTCCCTGCAGCCAGGGAACACCGTGGCTGCTGCTCCTGGGTTACAGCTCACGTGGGTCCAGAGAGCCAAATCTCAGCTGCCACAGAAGTACCAGCACTCAAAACCTCCCTAAAGTTGCTCAGGTAAAGGAAGGGACACAATTTCACCTACGGAATTCCCGGCTCCAGGGGATCAGCAAGGCCACTTTGAAAATAATAAGGATGTCTTCTAGGGGTAATGTAAGAAAGAACAGTTACAGGGGAGAGAAAACTCTATATTTCAAGGCAGCTCCTAGCAGCCTGCAACCAAAACAAATAAATGCCCTTCACACATTTTAATGCATAATCACCCATTCCCAGCTTCCTTGCTCACTGAAAACACAGAGGAGCAGCCTGGAGGAGAGGAGAATGAGGGAAGACTTCGTGGCTGCCTACAACTTCCTCACGAGGGGGAGCAGAGGGACAGGGACTGATCTCTGCTCCCTGTGACAGGGACAGCACCCAGGGAATGGCTGGAGCTGTGCCAGGGCAGGCTCAGGTTGGATCTCAGGCAAAGGTTCTTCCCCCAGAGGCTGGTTGGGCACTGCCCAGGCTCCCCAGGGCAGTGGGCACAGCCCCAAGGCTGCCAGAGCTCCAGGAGGGTTTGGACAACTCTCTGAGGGACAGGGTGGGATTGTTGGGGTGTCTGTGCAGGGCCAGGAGTTGAATCAATGATCCTTATGAGCCCCTTTCAACTCAGGATATTCTACCATTCTATGAAGTGACCAAATGATGGGGCCGAATGTCTTTTCCTCCACCCCTGCACCCTCACAGCCCAGGAGGGACACGAGGACAAGACCATACCTTAGTGCAATTGGCAGCCTTGGGCTCGAGGTCGTTGAGGGTGACCAGCTCCCGCAGCAGGCTGCTCTCCTGGTAGCCCCCCTTGACCCCTCTCAGTTTGAAGTAGGCCTGCGATCGCTGCAGGATCAGCCTGAGGTTCACAGCAAAGCCTGCCATGTCGATGGCGAAGGGCCGGTGGGGGTCGAACACGGTTTTCCAGCCGTAGACCTTCCCCGCCGAGTTCACCTTGGGGGACTCGTAGCGCAGGCCCCCCACGAAGGCCACCGGCCACACCGACACCTTCCTGGTGCTGCGCATCTGGGGGCAGGAGACAAGGGCAGGTGGGTGCACTGCCAACACCCCCAACACACCAACACAACCCCTTTGCCTGGGAACAAACAGCCCTGAGCTCCTGCCGGAGCTGCCAGCCCGGGTTACACCCCCTGTGCCTTGGACACCATCACTCCCCTGTGAAAGGCTGCTCATCTCCCGGCTCCAGGAGCTGATAGAAGAAACAGAAACTTTGCTCACAGTGCCCAAATAAGGAACAACGCAATCGTAGAGAAGTCCTCGAGAACGAGAGAAGGGATGTAACTCAAACAAACGGTGCTGGTGAGGCCACCCCTGGAGTGCTGTGTCCAGCTCTGGGCCCCTCAGCTCAGGAAGGACATTGAGGGGCTGGAGCAGGTCCAGAGAAGGGCAACGAGGCTGGGGAAGGGACTGGAGCACAAGTGCTGTGAGGAGAGGCTGAGGGAGCTGGGGCTGTTGAGCCTGGAGAAGAGGAGGCTCAGGGGAGACCTCCTCACTCTCTGCAACTCCCTGACAGGAGGGGGGAGCCAGCTGGGGGTCGGGCTCTGCTCCCAGGCAACCATCAGGACAAGAAGGCTCAGTCTTAAGCTGTGCCAGGGGAGGTTTAGGTTGGACATTAGGAAGAAATTCTTCACAGAGAGAGTGCTCAGCCATTGGAATGGGCTGCCCAGGGAGGGGGTAGAGTCACTGTCCCTGGAGGTGTTGAAGGTGAGACTGGATGTGGTCTGGCTGACAAGGTGGTGTTGGGTCACAGGTTGGACTCGATGATTTCAGAGGTCTTTTCCAGCCTAGTTGGTTCTGTGATTTTGTAAACTAAGCTCTGTGTACCCAGATAAAATAAAGAACAAACGTTTCAGTTTTAGTGGTGGTACACAATGATGTTGTACCTGCCCAAGAACTGAGGTCCAGATGATGAAGACGACCCTGGAAGGACCAAAGAAGAACTTCCAATAGAGGTGTGGCTATGAAAAGCAAACTAATGAATATGTATTAAGTAAGCAAGAGTATCTAATGAATATGTAAACAGTATGTGTAATAAAAAGCCCTGTCCATCTGTCACTTGGCACATTCAATTAGAGGAGCTCTCCTCCAAATGTGCAGCACGGTGAATAAAGGAGAATGTCCTTTTTAACATCTACAAATTGGTGTTAAGAAGATTGTTTCTGCAAAGTGCTTTGGAAAGTGGCAGCTAAAAACAGCACTGGTAATGGATGGCCACAGAACCAGCTCAGCACTAAAAACAAAGCTGCCAATAATAAGTGCCTCGGGGATTTATGAGTGGGTTGTTGGGGCTTTTTTTGTCCAAAGGTTTTTAGAGCTGTGGGGCTCCACATGGAGCAGCTGGGGAAATCAAGGCACAGCAGGGAAGCACCTTGTTCAATCCTGGGAATGCAGGAATGGCATATCTAGGAAGAAAGGTGGTCTCTGCTAAGGTATTTAAGCTCAGTCTCAGCCCATGGGCCATGGTAAGGCTAAAGGCATCTTTAGAGCAAGGCCCTGCGGGTCACAGCCTCGGGGGCAGCTGGGAAGCACAGCCTCTCCAGACATGGTGCTTTCCAGCTGCTCCCACCCATCAGCACAGCACTGGATGCCTCTGCTCCCCACAGAGTCACCAGAAATAGAGAAGAGCCACCAGGGGCCATTTCAGCTGCCTGCACTTGCCAAGGCAGATGCCTTGGATGCCAGTCTGCCCACTCAGCTCACCCCCAGCACCCTGCCCTGCTCTCTGGCAGGCTCAGCCTCCCGTTCTGCTCTCAGCTCTCAGCTCGGTCTCTTAGAGCAGGGATCTCCCAGAGCGAATCTCATCACTGCTAATTACTGCAAACGAGAGCAGAAAAGCTCTGGCACTTGCCCTTCTGCATTATACAGATGCTCACGGCAGCCCCTGTCCACAGGGAGCAATAATGTGTGTCTCCTGCATTTCACAGCACATTTCCTTGGCTCCCTGTGACCTCAACTGCAGAGACATATCAGAGAGGAGAAGGCTCTACGAGCAAAGCACACGAGTGAATGAAGGAACCCTCTCTGCTTTATTGATGTGTGGAGTCTGTCTCAAGATGCTGCCAGAGCAACCTCAAAGGGGTCTGGGGAAGAAAGAAATTCAGTTTGAATTCACTTTCAGCTTTAAAAGTGTGTGTATTCCTGTGGCTGTCTAAGCTAAAGTGAGAGCCATCAGGGAAGGGAAAGAGGTATGTAGGAGGAAATAAACAGGAGATCCCTGGTATGAAAACTGGCAACTGGCAGGGAAGGCAGCAATCCTCCTTTCTTGTCCATTGTGCAAGAGTTTGGCCTCAGGAGAGCAAGGGAACAAGTAATTTCTGAGCTGGAAGCCAGGGGAGGAACAGTGTAGCTGGCACTGTAACACCCTCCAAGACTGGGAGATGCTCAGGAGTTCATTTAGAACCTCAGTTGGAGTGGAACAAACAGGAAAGGTGGGGAAGCACATGGAAACCTTCACCTGCTCAAGCCCAACAATATTGTCAGGACATGCTGAAATTCTCTTCTCTGTGGTGACCAGGGACAGCACCCAGGGAATGGCTGGAGCTGTGCCAGGGCAGGCTCAGGCTGGATCTCAGGCAAAGGTTCTTCCCCCAGAGGGTGGTTGGGCACTGCCCAGGCTCCCCAGGGCAGTGGGCACAGCCCCAAGGCTGCCAGAGCTCCAGGAGGGTTTGGATGATCCTCTGGGGCACAGGGAGTGAGACTCTTGGGTCCTGTGCAGGGACATGAACTGACAGGAATTAACAGACAGCCAAGTGCTGGAGAAGGAAGGTGGATAACACCAGCTCAGGAACCAGCTGGGAATCTCCAGCATGTGGTGTGGAAGGAGCATGGCCAAGCCTTCTCTTCTAGGCACGTGCTTCTGCACAGGCATGTTGGACAGCAGGGGATGTTCCAACCCTACCAAGGCTCCCCACAGGGGAGGGCAGCTCCTCATTATCCTGCTTTGCAGTGAAAGCTGCCTCTGATCACATGCCACAGGTAAACTGGGGTTCCTGTTACTTCACACACCCAATTTGAAGAATCTCCATCATATATGAAATGAGGAAAGTCGTGGGATTATCAGTTCCAGGACTGAACTGGCTCATTTCTCTTTATGAAAACGGCATCAGTGGCATCCTGGCAGATGAAACGGGTCTTGGGAAGACACTGCAAACAGTTTCTCCTCTTGGCTATATGAAACACTACAGAAATATTCCTGGACCTCGCATGATAGAAAGAAGGATAGAAAGATAGAAAGAAAGAATTTCTTTACAGAGAGGGTGGTCAGCCATTGGAATGGGCTGCCCAGGGAAGTGGTGGATTCTCCGTCCCTGGAGATTTTTAAAAAGAGACTGGATGTGGCACTTAGTGCCATGGTCTAGTAACCACAGCTATAGTGGATCAAGGGTTGGACTTGATGATCTTGGAGGTCCCTTCCAACCCAGCTGATTCTATGATTCTACGGTGTTAGTTCCTGGATGAATGACTCTGGGAAACACACAGGGTAGAGAAGCCCCAGAGAAAACCTGAGGATGGGTGCAGTGGGACCACTTTCCAGAGCAGACTGATGGCAGAGCTCAGGAGAGGACGTGCCCAGCACTTTTCACAGCATTTTTCACCCCCACCCCACACTCACCCCACCCCTTGGCAGGGTCTCACCTCCTCAAAGAGCTCCGGGCAGGGCCTTACCTCCTCAAAGAGCTTCAGGCAGGGCCTTACCTCCTCAAAGAGCTTCAGGCAGGGCCTTACCTCCTCAAAGAGCTCCAGGCAGGGCCTTACCTCCTCAAAGAGCTTCAGGCAGGGCCTTACCTCCTCGAAGAGCTCCAGGCTGTAGGTGTTGTCGTCATCAGCAAAGTAAACAATGCCGGGCTGGCTGTTGTTTTTGTTAAAGGTCTCTCTGAGCCACCTCAGGGCGAGGTTCCTCTGCATGGTGCCGCGGGGGATGCGGGGGTCCCGCATGTCCCCGCGCAGTTTGTAGTTGCGGGGGGTCTCCACGTTGAGGTGGGTGTAGTTGAGCCCCGTGTCCCGCAGCAGGCGGGTGATGAGCGGGGTGCGGCGCTGGGAGTCCTCCACCAGGATCCAGTGCAGGTTGGGCACGTGCAGGAGGGTGTTGGCCAGCCGGGTGAGCTCGGCCTTCTGCACGGGCCGGCTGTAGGTGGGGGTGACGACGTGGATGGTGGGCAGGGTGTCCGACCACGGGGGTGGGCGCGTGTAAACATACTCTGTCCTCACCACCTCCACAATGTCCCGGTCCGACAGGCAGTATTCCCTGGAGTCCAAGCCTGCAGCGAGATCACGCTGGGAGTCACCACCATCATCTGGGCAAGGGCATGGAGAGAAGAGAAAGCCGCATGGACTCGGGGCGTCCGACACCCCCCGAGCGAGCCAGGCTGCTGGCTAACAGCACGTCACCCCCGCGGGCTCAGAGGAAAGGAGGCTTGGATGGAGGCTTTAATAAATAGGGACACAAATAAATAAAGGATTCAGGGACGAACACACATGAGAAAAGAGGGTTCTGCTGTTAAGAAACCAGCACCGAACGAGGCCCGGGAGCTCAGGACAGTGCTGAGGAGAGCTCACAAGAAGCAGCTTCAAAAAGCACCCAGAAGAGACAGGATTGTACAGGAATTAGATCTAGATAAAGGAAATAGCCAAGTGGGTTGATGATCTAACATTCCTGAAGAGCTCCAGGGCTCTGGGCACCATGATCAGTGGGACAGGACTCATGGCTCTGCACTCAGCACCTGGATTAGGAGGCAGGGAACTAACTGGTGGAAAACACCAACCCAGGGAAGACCCCCAGCAGCAGGACACTGCAAAACTCCTCTGCTCTCTGACAGGCGTAGATGGGGCACAGAGTAGTCGGGAAAGACACACTTCAAACCCAGCAATGGAGAGGAATTAAAGCCTGTAATTGTAGGCTTTTTCCTGCAGAGACTTTCACCTGCCTCTGACTAACCTCTCCTCAAAAAGATCCCACCAACCTCTGAACAGAGCAGCCCATCCAGCAGTGTGGATGGGAACAATGAACATCATACAGATCAGATACACTGATCCAAACATCAAATCCTTGCAAATAGACTTGTTCACCGTCAGCTCAAGGAAAAATACAACCTTGATACACCTGTTGGTTTTCCAGGGTGCAACTTCCACAGTTTCCACTGCAGAGCAGCAGGAATGCCATGGTCTAGAGAGATGAAGGGAGACCTCCATTCAGGATGTAAGCCTGCCTCTCCAGTGGGCACAGAATACTTTGAGCCACAGATTTTGCAAAACCAGCTACTCCCAGGAACTTCAGATGAGAAAGAAGAGGAACAGACAGCCATTAGATCTGACCCAGCAGGGTACTGCCTATGGTTTTTTCATACCATGTTATTCTTCCAGCTGCACAGACTTTGATAGCAGTCCTGAACCAAATGAGGGCCTTGTACTCCATGGCATTGTCAGAGGGAGGGGGGATATTTGAGGGAGGGAGTAGGGATGAGGTGTCCTGCACAGGCTGATATCACTCCCTATATAAGGCAAAGCACATCATCACATAGCAGAGCCCTCTGAAAGCAGAGAACACTGGAATGAATTCAAAAATAAATCTGCAAAATGCATTGGACACGGACACAAATGTAATTAGCCAGGACGGTGCCTGGGACAGTTTGCAAACGCCTGCAGGTCAAACCCTCAGCTGCAAACCCTGGCACGTGGCAGCACTGCTGTTCTGGGCATCTCCAGGTGCACATCTCTTCCAGCACCTGCTACCAAAGGACCTCAGAAATGCTTCACAAGAACAAAATGATTTCTCTCAAGACCTTTCAGGTCGGTCTCTATCCCCACTCACTTTCCACTGGAGGCTCAGAGAAGCAGAGAAGTGTCTTAGCAAAGTCATCAGTAAGTCACTGAGTCAGAGCAGAGCAGTCTCTGTGCTGTAACTTCAGTGGCCATTCACAGAAAACAGCTGCCAGTTTCCAGGGCAGTGAATCAAAATGCTCTACAGACAGACAGCATATTCTTAGTAGTCTTTAAAGTCCTGTTTTAGAGCCCAGCAGATCCCTCATCCTCTGAAACATTGTCCACCTTCCAGAGGGGATCACAGTCATTTTTCCCTGCTCAGAGTTTCATGGGTGGCTGTCAGGGGAAAGGTAAAGCTGCTCAGGACACTCTGAACTTCCTACAGTTCAAGCTGCACATCAGCAGAGGGATGAGCAACTGTGGAGGATGGGGAGAAACACTAAAAGGAAAAGGGAAGAGAATGCCCCAGAGGAAGGGACCAGGAAGGATGAAGGGGACCTGAAAATGAGCCAGCCTTCTTCCCCACAGAGCAGCCCCCCCCCAGCTCCCCCCTGCCCTCAGCAGAAGGGCAAAACCAAGGAGGAAGATGGTAGAAGGCAGCGTGGCTTCTTCCAGCCCCCGAGAGCTTCCACAGCCCTCAGATATCGCTGCTGTGCCATGAACAGGATCAAAACTAAGACCCTTCAGGCTGGAGAGGTTCCCTCAGAACTTCCTTCAGTCACCTGATTTGGGCCAGGGCTCTGTTTCCTGCAGTGTGTGACAGGCAGTGTGGAAGCCAACTTCTCATAGCACTGTAACTCCACCAGGCAGGTGAGATCTCCTTCAAGTGCAAGGACTCCAGTTTGCTGCTTTCCTTAAAAGGTGCTTTCTGCCTCATGTCTCAAGCAGCAGCTTTGTTTCCTCTGCTCTCCTTTTTGCAGTTTTCCTGCTGGAATAAGTTGTGTGCAGAGAGCTGAAAAGGCCAGCAGGAAGGGAATCCTCTCGTCAGGGAACAAAGACAAGCAGTACTCTGGATTTAGGCCACAAAGAGCTCTCCAAGTGCAGTAAGCACATGCCATGACTTGGAGTTTGATGCCTGTGAGGAACCCCTACGAGCACTGGGCTGGCCCTACAGCAGAAGTGGGGAGGCTCCTGCATGAGCATGGTCTGGGAGCTGAGATGAGCATGGGCTGCCATGAAGAAATGAAATGAGAGAGGAGATGAGGACGAGGGAGGGATGCACAGACTTGGCATGGGCTGGTTTGATTTCTCTCACCCTTGTGCACTGCAAGCAGTGGAGCAATGGTGCTCTGGTGCCAGACGGTGATTAGCAGTGTCCAGGGCAGAACTATCAGCACGATAGCCAGGATGTCTCGTCTCTTCGGCATCTCCAAGACTGACTGGACCCACAGCTCCTCATTACCTGACAGTGAAAACCCCAGAGACAGAACAGCAGAGCACATGGAGAACAGAAATAAATGGGCAAGAAGGAACAGGGACAGAGAGAGAACGCGAGAGAGGGAGAGAGCAGCGAAGGCGACACGACTCGTGGGTCTTACCAGTGCTTACAACCCACCCATTGCAGAAGCAGGTTTGGAGGGGCCTCGGCTGCTGAGACCAGGAGCAGGAGGGCACTTCTGCAGGGCACTGCTGGAGCTGCCAGCAGGAACTTCAGGGAATCATTTGGAAGGAAACCTGCAACAGAGAGCAAAGGCGAGTAGGCAGAGAAAAGTACTGGGGAGCTGCTTCACAGAGCTCACAAATCTCCTCAAAAAGAACAAATCCAGCTGGGGCAGTGAGCAGCAGCAGTGTGTCCCACCCCTCCAGGGAGATGCCTTCTGAGTGTGCAGAGCCTTGCTTTCCTTTGCATGCACTTGTCAAGCAAGGCCCTTGCTCCAGCCAAGCGAAAGCTGCTCAGTGCCGCAGCGTCTGAACCATTCCAAGGGGAAAAGGACCTTCACCACAAGGCAGCCAAGCCTCACACACCACGTGCCAGGCCCAAGGCCAAGGAGAGAGCAGAGACCATCACAATCAAATCACTGGCTGACCCATCAGCAAGGGCTGTGACCCTCCAGACCCTGTCCCTGGGCCGGGCAGAGCACTCGGGGCGGCTGCACCTCTGCTCCTGGGAGCGTGGCTCCAGTGCAGCTGGTGATCCCACGTTTTTCCCATCACTACTCCTCTCAGCTCAGCCCATCCCACTGGCATTCCAGCCCAGGCTTCCAGCAGCCCGTTCAGGTTCACTCCTTCCATCCCAGAGGTGCTGCGGCTGGAGTGTATTAAAGTGCCACAACGGCTTAGTTTGATTCCACACGAGCACATACAAGATTTAAGCAGACTGTATTTCATCCAAGCAGCTTGGCAGGCAAAGCACAGCACTTAGCAGGGCCACGCAGGGTGGGCAGTTTGCAAACATGGGTAGCAGTTTAGTACCACTGCTCCCATGTGGGGGAACGCATTAGGCGGCTGCTAAAAGGGCTGCAGCGCAAGGGAGAGCCCGGGAATACCACGGTGGGACACAGGGAAAAAACTGCTCTGGGAAGAGCACTGATCTCCCACTGCCTGGTCCATCACCACCAGTGACCTGGAAATTATCAGATCCCCTCCCCTGGGCTGTGGATGTGATGCTGCTTTGCAAATGTTGTCTCTGAGCTTGATTTTTCTTGGTAGCATGGAGAAATCCAGGTTCAAATCCCTGCTTAGCCCAAATTGGATGGATCTGAATTTCCCTTGGCCATGCCTTGGCCACTGGGCTGTACAGTCAGGCTCTGGCACTGAGCCCAGTGGAAGACTGGGAGTGAAATGGCTCCAAGAACTGACAGGTTGTCCTCCTAAAGGAATATTGATATTCAAGTTGCTGGACAGAACCTGGTTCTTCCAAATTAGCACTCCAATCACAGAGGTATTAATTTACCAGGGAAAACAAGGGGTAAGGAGAACACAGGCTGGGCTTTGTCCCCAAAAAAAAAAAACAAAACTCTCAACTAAAGTTTCAGTGCATCCATTTTTTTCCCCACACATATAAAACCTGAACTCATCAAAGACTTCCAGCCAACTCCAGCAAACACCCAGTTCCCCACTCAGAGTTCTTTCATTTTTCTCATTGGTGAAAGCAGACAAAATAAAGCAGGGAGAAAGAGGAGGAATTATTCCAGCAAACATCAGCCTTCTGCTGCATCCCTGTCCAGCTCTCGGGGCTCTTGGAGCCAGAGAAATCCCTCTGGCCCAGCTCTGCTGAAGCACAGTGCCCTCAGGATAGAGCATGTGGCCTCATCCCTGCTGTCCCTGCAGCTGCTGACACGGAATGTTGGCATCCTTTGCATCCTCTAATAAAGCTGGAACACGTCCCTTGGGCATCCCCGTGGGGCAGAGCCATGAGGGGCAGCTGAAAAGCCTCAGCCCCTTCCCCGGTGAAGTGCCTTCCCTAGGAATGCACCCAGGAAAGGGCTCTGCCGCTGGAGAGGGGGTGGGAGGAAATGAGAGGCTAAAAGAGCCACTCAGAGTCCATTCCCAGCCCGTGGCAAGCTGCCACGGTGGGCTGGCACACATCAAATGCCCTGTTTGTCAGGGGCAGCTTCCTCCAAACGCAGAGCTCCCACCTCAAAGCCGCCTTTTCCTGCCTCCTGCCAATCCAGGCTCAACTCAGCCCCCTCCCACAGGACAGGCTGACCCTGGGCTCGGTAGGGTGGGCAATGGTCACCTCTGGGCTGGGCTGCTGCTCTGATTTCCAGCCCTTGAGCACCAGGGAAAACGAGCAGGCTCCAGTGATTTGTGCACTGGTCTCTCCAGCATCGATTCCTTTTAATTTGCCACGGAGCATTTGGCAGCTCCCTGGTCCATCAGCTGTCACTGTGCAGCTCCAGCTGCCAAGGGCCAGCACAGCCCACTCGTGCCCCAGCACAGAGAGCTGTTGGCTCAGGCTGGCAGCAGGGAGCTCCAGGGGACAGGGAACGGTCCCCTCCATTCCCCTCTGGAGCTGCCTGAGCTCTGCTTGCACCCTGGGCCGTTCTGAGCTGCAGATGTGAGTCAGCTCGGTGGCTTTGAGGAATGTCCTCTGTGCCCCAAAGGGACACGACCCCAGCGTGGATCCCAGTTGGAGATGGAGACGGTGGGATGGGCAGAATGTGGAGCCACAGCCCACAACCTGACCCCCAGTTCTGACCCACCCTGAGCTGCATCCAGGGAGCACCAGGGACTCTGCCCTGCAGCAAAGGCATTTGCTCCCTGCCAGTTCCTGAAGGGATTGCTTTTACTGATGACCCCAAGGAGCCCTACTGAAGGACAGGGTAAGAGCTCCCCTGGGGCTGCTGTGAGATCTCCATCCAAAGTATTTCAAGCATGTTCCCTCTCAGCACACCATGCCTTGGTTCAGGGTGACAGCAGTTCTCAGGGCAACAAAGCCACGCTCCCCCCTCACTGCCACGTGCTGCAGCTGCCAGAGGTGAAATCCATGTCCTCCTGTGAGCAACACCAGGAATTACATGGTAGCCTGTGATTTTACACTACTGGTGAGAGAAATCACAGCTTCGCAGCCCATGACAGAGGGCTTGCCCTGCATCCCAAAAATCCCTTGTTGCCAGAGCCAAACAATGCTTTTTGTTGCTGTTTATGGCATCAGCCAAAAATTGGGCTGGGAAAAACGATGCTCCTCTTCAAGGCCCTTCCCTTGAAGGGAAGGGGCTCCTCTATTCCCTTCCCCATCACGATACCACTCTTCTTTTCCTACTGAAAACGTTCAAAACAAAACCTGCTTTGCTCAGATTGTCAGTTTAAGGCTTCTGCTATCTCCTCCTCCACAGGGAGAAGAAGGAGGAGGAACAAATTTAAACATCCATTTAAAAAATCAAGCTCTATTTCCCACTACAGAAAGTATACTTTCTATTTTTTTTTTTTTCCCAGTTCCGAAAAAGCAAGGTAAAGACACAAATCATCAGCTCAAATGCAAGTGATTTTGGGTTAAAAATACTTCTAAAACAAAGGTGTTTGGAAAGAATCCGATGTCACATGGTGAAAGAGAACCCCATCCTCCGGCAGAGGGCAATGGTGTCGAGGCATGACAGTATGGAAAGGGCACTCATCTAATAAAAAAGCTTTAATAAAGCCTGGAGCCACGTGTCAGTAACATGCTGGATTATTAAACAGCGAAGATTCTTTTTTTAAATCAACTTAATTGGCATCAGCTCTGACACTTGCCATAGGAAGCACTAATTTGATCTGCAACCTTTACAGTCAGTTTTACCTTCTTCCCTCCTTTGGGGCTGCTCAGCCCCAGTGTCATTAATCCTTGGTTTGCCCACATCGAACAGAAGTGATTTAAAAAACCTTAAACTGAAGAACGGCTTGATTTGAGTTTGTGTATATACATGGCACTGGAGTAGAAACATTGTCTAGATGTAAGGCAAACACACTCAGAAAACCCCAAACAAACACAGCAAACAGTTGTGTTCCAAAACAGCCGGGAAACAACAAACAAACACAGCCAAAACCTGCAACAAAAGCTTTGCAAAATAAATAAATACTCACATTTCAGGATTAAAAAAGTATATTCTCACCAGCAGCTTTTCCCTCCCGGCAAAGTATCCCCTAAATCTAAACACAGGGTTCCTTTTGCTTTTGCAAAAGCGACTGGTTCTGATCCCTGCTGAGAAATGATCCTGGAGCAGCACAAGGCAGAGCTGGTCCCTTTGCTCTGCCCAGCAAAATCCATGGAGCTGCTGGAGCACAACCCCTGGGACCCAAAAACCCTTCTGAATTCACATCCAGGCTCAGCCACAGGAAACTGAGGCACGGGGAGGTTTCAGCAACCCCCCAGCACAGCAGAGCCTGAGGCCAAGGGGACAGGTTGGACAGGGCTTGGAGCAACCTGCTCTGAGGAAAAACATCCCATGGCAGGGCTTGGAATTACATGGTCTTTAAGGTCCCTTCCAACCCAAACCATCCTGGGATTCTGTGATTCTGTGCCCCATCCCTGGAAGTGTCCAAGGCCAGGCTGGACAGGGCTTGGAGCAACCTGGGCTAGTGGGAGGTGTCCCTGCCCATGGCAGGGGGTGAAAGGAGAGGGGCTTTAAGGTCCCTTCCAACTCAAACCATTCCGGGATTATGTGGTTCTGCAACCAGGGCTCTGCCATTCCAGCTGCTCCACACACATTCCCTGCTCCTTCCCACACCAGGAAAAGCCTCTGTCTAAGATTTTGGTGCTTGGCAGGAAAGCCTTGTAAAGCACAGGCTAAAAATAAAGGTAGTAATAAAAGCCTCTTGCTCGTTAATTACTCTGTAAGCCATTACTGCCTCAAAACCCCATAACTTTAATGGGGGCTATTATAAGTATAGTAGCAAAACTGTGGAGCTAATTGCTGTTTAGTTATTAAGCAGAACATAGCCAGAACTGAGTAATGAGCACACAGAATTGCTGCTTCTTCGAGGATTTAATCAGGGGTGCTGCCTTCAACCGCAGAGGGGACGAAAGGACAGAGGCTTTGCAGCCCAGATGAAAGGACCCTCCTTGAGCTCCAGCTGAACTGTGCAGCACAAAGCTCGAACTGCAAGTCAACAAAGGGAGGGAGAATGATCCAGAAGTGTTTCAGACCACTGTTTGCAATCTTCCAGCTGGAGGAGACCCGGATTCATCACTGGAGTTAAAACCGTGGAGCCAACGCAGCCCGGGTCTGTGGTGGAGTGTGAGGGTTTGCTTTGTCTCTTCATCCAGCATTTAAAATGTTTTCTTTCTTTTAAAAAATTAAAATAATTCCTGTGGCCAGAATTAAGAGAAACAATGCATTCTCCTCTTTTCCTTCTTTAAGAAATTCAGAAATGTTGGAGAAGTCTGGTAAGGAAGCTCAGGTTTAGGAGGCTGTTTTTTCACTCAAGGCTTTTGTCCAGCTTCACCTCCAAACCACAGCTGTGTCCCTGCACTTGCCTTGGCTGCATACACAGGCTCACTCCTCGTGTCTTACAAGCTGTTACAGAAAATGAGGCACAGAATTTCTCCAACTTTGCAACAGTTGAGGCAAAACCTGACCTGCTCTCCCCCTGCAGCCCCGAGCCCCTGAGCCCTGTTGCAACAAATGGGATCAAAAATACAGATTATCTCACAGCAAAAAAAAATAATATTAACCAAGCTTCTCAGAACAACACTTAAATTTTAAAGCAAGCATGAGTAAAGTGGATCAAGGGAGCTCAACACAAGCACAATTAGCTTCTGGAACTTATTGCCACAGGATACTAAGAAGAACAAGAACTTAACAGGATTCAGAAAAGGATTAGTTGTGTATGTGAATAAACTGCATATCCAGAATTAGAATGAACCACCCACTAGTTTGGAAAACATATAAACCCTTGAGTTTCAGAGCTTCAGCCAAATTTTAATAAGCATCAGAAACTTTCTCTTCTCCAGATTAATCTTCCCCCTCATGTTAGAAACAGGACAGGAGATGTGATGGCACTGCTCTTATGCTGCTACACTGCCTAGTCCTGAGATTTCACTGCTTCCAACAGCAAGGCACATCTTCTGGCAAAGCTTTAAAAGATCCGAATCCTTGTCCTAAATGTGTTTGCTTTCCTGTACAGGTTCTTACACTGCAATCATCACCACAGTGCCCAAGTGCTGCCACGGATTTCTCCAAGATCCTTAGCTACAGGCACAGCACTTCCTTTCTTTGTTGCTCCAAAGACACACAGGGGTCTTTTCCAAGGATAGAATTCTTTTATTAAGTGTTTTTGGAAAGGGTTGAACCTGGGCTTTGCAATCTTACTGTGATAAACAAAGCAGAAGGACAAAATGTGTCAAGCACTTGGCAACAGAGGCTGATGTGGATCCTTGATGTCCGGGAGAGTCTGACCAGGGAATGCTGTCACTCACAGGGGCAGCTCTGCCCTTTCTGCTTCCAGAGGGTGCCCTGGTCTGCCAGTCTGGATTGGCAGGACTCTCTCCAGCCAGGAAAGCTGTGGGTTGACTCAGGTCTTGGATGAGAAAGCATCTAGAGCACCCAATCCTTCTTGACAAACGGCTGCACTTCGCACATGGTTTTTAAAAAGCATCTCTATCAAGATGAAAAGCTGTTTGACTTACAGCCCACTTCCAAAATAGAAAGACAACTGGGAGTTGTTTTTCTTAGAGGAAAGTTGGTGGATTTTAAGGTTGCTTGTGGGTGAATGCTGAATGAGGGCTGGGAAAAGAATGCTCCAAAAATTATCTCATCCAAGGGCTTCTCCATCAAGCCTCCTCAGCTGGTGACACAACAATACCTTGAGTTGTCCCCTCTGCTCAGCTCAGCTCACATCAGCACTGTCAGGATCACACACATTCCCAGGCTCACACACATTTCCACCTCTGTGGGCTGCACTGCACCGAGTATTTTGTGCACCGCTGACTTCCAGAGACTTTGAAAAGTGACACTAACAAAGGATGACCCAATTTCAACATGATTGGACTAAATTCCACAGCTCCATAATAGGCTTTGCATATGCTTTGTCCAAAGGGTTTGAAGACACGTGCTGCCATGTGATGCCTCCCATAAGGGGTCATAACGACCAAGTCTCACTTTTCCAAAGCACCAAGCCTCACCTTTCCAACCAGCAAACAGCAAACAGCACTGTTTCAGGATCTGCAAGGCTGAATTATTGAGCCAAACTTGCCAAGCTACCACCAGGCCCCCTGTGGACTTTTCCCTCTCTCTCTACCCAAGGAACAAGTCAAACAAGTACAACAGAGCAGGGTGATGAAAGAAAGGACATGGCTGTGGAAGGCAGACTGTGATGTTCACTAATGCTGTAGCAAGGATTACATCACCACTTCACAGCTTTTGGTGGTGGCTGAGAGAAGCCCCAGGCTTTTACACACTCTCTGAACTAAGGCTGAAGGATTCTGTGGGTACATCTGGAGCCCTGGGCTGGTGGGATACACCAGGAGCTGCCTCCCCTTGCACTGGCACCTGGGAAAGTTCACAAATATGACCATCAAACATGAAGAGCTGTGCCCAGCAAGCCCTAATTATCTCCCAGTTCCCAGTGTTCCCAATTCCAGACCTGGAGATGAGGCTGCTCTCCTCCCACACATTGTTGTCTCTTGACATGAGGCAGGGGAAGAAGCACAGCAGGGCAGGGCACAGACCTTTCAGCATCACCAACCCTGTACCTGCCATCAGCACTTACTTTTAATTACTGAGCTCTTCCCTACCCCTGGAAGAAAATAAATCCTGCTCTATTTAAAAAGAGTTATTAATAACCTGATTCTAACACATAAAAGAAAGGGGAAAAAAGAAGCCTTGCAGAGCTATGAGCAAGCTCACCCTCTCCCACCACAGCAAGCCATGACTGGGCTCTCTAAGCACCTTAAAAGGGGATTTAGTTTTCAAAAGCACGATTTTTCTTTTTTTGTAATAGCAAACATCAAGTAACTTAGAGGTGTTTTCTTTGAAGGCTGGGGGAAAAAAACACGCAGGCATCCAAATTCTCCATTACTTCTGAAAACAAAAGCTGCTGCAGGCACAAGTCCCTGAAGACAGTGCTGAAGGATGAGCTGCTTTGCAGGAGCTGTTCTCAGAGCTGCTGGACAGTGTGTCCATGTGCAGGCTGGGAGGTGCTCTGGACAGGCAGCCAAGAGCACCCCTTGCTGTGGGAGCACAGTTCCTGCTCAGAGTGCTCCTGAATTCCCACCCCTCAGCTCCTCCACACTCCTCCCACGTGCTGCTCACCAGGCAGCTCGGGAAGCCTGCCTTGGGTTGCTCTGTGTTTCAGAGGCGCTCGGAGCAGCCACGCAGGGAATTTGAGCTGAGGAGCTTCTGGGCTATAAATTCCCATATAAATTTCTGCCTTATTGCAGAGCACCTTTGCACTGCAGACAGCCAGGCAGGGCCAGGGCTCCAGGGTTAACTGCTGCACCTACTCGAGCAGCCTGAGCCAGAGCCTCGTTAGCTGCTGCCCAGGCAACAAACCCTCCAGCCTCACAGCACACCCCAACGCTGCAGAAATGGATTGATGTCACAGCAGCAGTGCCATTCCCTGAGTCACAGGAGTATTTCCTGCAGGTTCTCTCTCCTGTGGCTTCATGGGACAGATTCAGCAAAGCTGCAGCCTGGCACCCAGAGCTCTCAGCTCCCTGCTTAGCACTTGGTCAAGAAATCAGCCACAACCGTTACATCAACCTACAGAGAAAATTCCCAGCTCCCATCCCTGTTAAACAGCTTTTTTTCAAAGGGATGAGGCTCAAATCCTGATCCCTGCTCAGCGCTGGGTGGTCAAACAGGGCACAGAGAGCCTGATAGCCTGTGACCTCTGCAAAAGTCACTAATGGGACTGAGGAATTAACATTGATTCTTTGATGCTATAGCGTGGAAAGGGAAGTGGGGGGGGATCTGGGATGATTAAGCAGATGCCCAACTGTAATTCAGCAGTTGCAACACAATCAATCCCTGCTCGCAGTCCATTAGTGCAGCCACAAACCTACACAACCTTCTTGGGAACAGGAAGGTCATTTTAAAACTGTGTCCTTTTGATTCCTGGTCCCTCCCAAATTTTGGCAGGGTGTCCTGGCCCTGCTGTGCCTGCTCAAAGGGAGCACACAGGGCTCTCAGCCTTCTTCCCTCACCTCCCAGTGAACACAGAGGCTTTTGCCTGCCTGGGAACCTTTGCCATGTCAGGATAACAGGCCCTGAGAGGCATTTGGCAGGGAACCATTTCTTTTCTTCTACCAGCCTAAAATCCCCATATGCCAATCCAATAAACCCAGAGCTATTCCAGCATTGCCCAAGGAAATGGGATTTGGCTCTCAGTGGGAAAGGCAAGGGGTAAATGCACCCATTTGTCCAGCTTCCAATCCAAGCCTGCTTCTGACTCTGGTTTCCCTGTGGCTAAATTATTTTGGCTCACCTGCACCTCAGCTTGCTCTAGAGGTGAGATGGAAATAGCTGCCTACTTTTGGCCAGGAATCACAAGGCTCCAGTAGCTCACAGGTTAAATACAGCCGTGGCACAAGCACTGATGCCCGAGGTGCTGGCAAAGCTCAACTCATCCCATGGCCTGGATTGCGTGCCTGGGGAAGGTCATTTCTCCTAATTTTAGAATCACCCAAGGGCCAAACCCATCCCAGATCTTCTGAATAAGGAATGGAGAAGCCAAAAAAGCTGGAGGCAGAATGAAGCCAATGGTTTCACAGCCCAGCTCAAAAGAGCAGCGGACACGAGGTCTCACAGGAGGACAGGCACCCACAGGTTCCCCCCCAGCACCACTCCCCAGCCCCTGCCCTCCCCAAGAGCATCCTCAGCACTTGGAAAAGCTTGACCTGCTTGGCCAAACCACTTGGGACACATGAAAATATTCCCTGTGATCTGCAGGGTGTCTCAGCACCAGGGAACTCTGATCTCTGAGTGAGAGCACACACACACCTCACCACGCACAGACAGAGCTGCAGATGTGGCTGAGGGACACACAGACTCCCTTACAGGGTTTTACCTGCAAGGTGAGGTGCAAGACAAGCCCTTGGGGAGCTCGGAGAAACTGGAGGGTTTTGTAATGGCTGCTCTAAGAATATTGTAATCACGCAGTAATTATGATGCATCTCAAATCAACCAGGCAAATTACCTCGTTATTATTATGACTGTCACCAACCTTGCACGGCAGAGAGGAGAGCAGGCCATCCCTTGCCCAAGGAGGGAGCAGGGGTAGGAGAGCATCACCAGAGCTGCAGCACAGACCCACCACACTCCCTTCAGGCCTGTCCAACCCATACACTGGCAGCCTGGCAGCTTCTTCAAGTGACTAAGGCCACATCTGTACTTCCCTTGGCTGTATCTCAAGGTACAACACTTAATTTGCCAGGTTGATTTTAACTTTTTTTTTTTTTTTTTTAATTTAACAAATATCTTCACACAAGAGCAGCCCTTGTGATTTGATTGGAGCTGTCAGTCTTTCAAATGTCATTCCTAGAGATGACTAATCTTTGAAAACATGAGTTACTAAACTCATTGACTCAGTTGATAAGGAGCCAGAAGAGAAAGGATGGTTGAGACAGAGAGGGAGGAACCAGTGGTACCTGGACTCCGAGTGCTGCATGTGGCCCTAAAGCCTTTTTGCAACTCGAGGGACTGGGGCTTCATGAGAAATGCAGGATGCAGGCTATGAAAATGGGGACTGTGGCACATCAGTGAGGACATCTCAGCACACCTGGTCCTCCCAGTCGCTGTCACATTGACAAAAAGGAGGAGAATTCTCTCTCTCAGCCCCTCTGAACATGCTGGTTTCTCAGTGCAGAGCCAGGACATTGCTTCATTCTGCCTCCTCCACAGGCTCCCTTTGGAGCAGGTTTCCCTGGCCTCCCATATCCTCCATTTTCCCACAACCACCCCGTGTAACACTGCTTTGGGAAGCATCCCAAGGTTTACAAGCCCAAGGTGCCCCATGGTGTCAGCAGCAGAGTGGGGCATGTGGTGATCCCACCCCCAGTGTTGGGACTCACCAACTCCACAACCCCTTTTCCCTTCAGACCTGGGTCTCAGCCCCAGATTGCTGCAGAGTTCACACTTTGCTCTGTAACAGAGCAAGTCAGGCTGTAGGGAAAATTATTAACTTCAGCAGCCTGAGCCTCTCCCCTTTGGAGTGTTCTGGAAGGAGCTGCCTGGGTGAGACAAAAAGGACTTGCCAGGGAGGGCACAGAGCACACGAGGCAGCCACGAGAAACAGTGTTGGCAGCATTATTAAAAGATAAATTGGAGGAAGAAAGGAGGTGTGGGGGGGGGTGACAGCTCCAGAGGATTGCCACAAATCCTTTGCCAGCAAGGCCTCAGAGCTGCCAAATTTCCCAAAGTCAAGGGACAGGGAAAGAGCTCAGGTCCTCCTTCTCCAAAGGTCAAAGCCCCCCTTCCACACACGTGTTCTGCTGGTGCAAAACCCCAAAAGGATTCAGCAGAAAGAGGTTTATGGTTTGTAATGTTCTCCTGAGGCCAGCTCCTGACAATAATCCCAGTATCCTCCCAGTGCCATGGACAGTCACTCCTCCACAACGGGAAGAAATAAGCAGCTCTCCCTCCGCCCATCCTTTGGGCTTTATTTATAGAAAGGCACCTTTTGTTGCCATTTTTCCTTCTTCCTAAGGCTGGCCTGCCAAGCTCAAGGCAGAGACAGTACCTGTACCTCCAGGATCCAGCCAGCTCCACCTTGCTGCCAAGGGATTCATCTTAGAGTAATTTTATTCAGCATTAGCCAGGCCCCTTCTCAATGCTGGTCTCTGAACACTGGCTGCTTGCACTGGGGAGAATACAGTAACTAATAACTTAAAGTAACTAACTCTAAGGTATATGAGACTTCAAACTGAGCCACCCCAGAATGAGCTGAACTCTCATCATGTTGCTTCTCAGTCTTAGAGTTGTCCTGGCCCCCATCCTGGCTGCTCACATTTCAACCCATCTTTTCAATGCTCCCCATTTTAGCACTCGCAATTTTTTTTCCCCCCCGGTAAAAATTGCGCCAGAAACGATGCTCCTCGAGCTGACAAACAGACACAGATACTTCCAAAGCCTCCCAGAAGGTCATTCCAGGAGCTGCACGCTCCGGGAAGATGAATATGTTGGAGTCACGCCTCGTGAATGTGCCGCTATTGTAAGAAAGACACTGGAGGAATTATTCATTAGCAGTGACTTCTGTAGCTCTAATCTCCATAACCAGCTGCCGTTTATCCAAGTGGATCACAGCCCGTCTGAACAAACCTTTGAATGGCCCTGCAAGCCCACATCACACAGCCAAAGCAGCCTCTCCTGGAGCACTGCATCCCTGCAGCTTCCCAGGAGCTGAGCATGGAAGGAGAGAACATTCCTGCAGCTCCCCGGGGCTGGAGGGAGCCTGGCAGACACAGAGTGCCATAAACTGGCTGGCAGCCTTTCAAGGGTGGCAGGCTGGTGCCAGATTAGACTTCTCTCTCCCAAATTAGAAGCAAAACGTGCCACTAGAAAGTCAGGTGAAAGCTGTCTCTCAAGGAAGCAAGAGGCTGCCTCTCAGTGCCACGGCATGAGGCAGCATCTGAGAGCATCCTGCTGATCTGAGCACAGCCAGTGCCTCCCAAAAACAGCCCCAGCTCTCGGGGTGCAGCCTCTTTGTGCTGCCCCAAACCTGCCCACGTGCCCTGGCAGACACAGGTCACGGGTTGCTGACCCCCACCATAAACTGTGCTGGGATTTAATCACAGCACCATTCTCCTCACATTCCCACAGTCACAGGAGACCCCTCGTGGAAGCAGAGGAATGGCATCATTACAGATATTAACTTTCCCCAGCCCTGAGGCCTGAGCTGGGCAGTGCTGTAGTGTATATAATGTCCTTACCTATATACTTCTATACTCCTACTGATCACAGGAGACATGAAAAGACCAAACAGGCACCCTCTCTGCCTCAGCCATGCAGATTTACATCCAAACACCATCCCTGCCATTTCTCCAGCACCCAGCAAGCTCCCAGTTCAGTCCAGGACTGCCTCACTCCCTATGTCTCACCCCCTCCTTCAGAGACCCAGCCCACTCTCAGATCTGCCTCTCAGCATCCATCATGTGCATCTATTATTCAGGAGAAATATCAAGTTATTCACGAGCCAAAAAAGGCTCCAGGTACTGCACCAGGCTCTGACAGAATTCCTCCTGCAAGTTGCTCTTTTCCCAGCCTGGACTCAAAGGGAAGGAGTGCAGATCTGCCCTGGCTTGGATCCCTCGGGAAGGATTTACAGCTTTGTTCTGGTGAGGGACAGGAGTTAACAACCCTGTCAGGCCTCTCCCTCATCATCTGCTTAATGTACCTTGTTAATGGCCACGGCACAGGAGCACTCACCTCCTGCACACTCCACAAACTCCAGCCTTCCCCTTGGGCTTGTGGCTACAGTTCCCCCCAAGGACAGAGGGATGGCAGGACAAGGAGGGCACGGGCAGTGCCATGGTGCCCACAGGGGACAGTGACATTTAACACGATGTCAGAGGCCCCAGCAGAGTTGTTCACACACCAGGCAGGCATCCAGCCCCAGCAGGAATGCAAGGGTCACACAGAGCAGCAAAGTTCTGCTTCCCTTCCACTCAGTGAATCCCAACGGGGCAGTGAGGACTGTTCAGGGCAGCAATCACTGCTCTGGGTTGGGGGGTGGCTGCTGTGCCCAGTGAAACAGTGGGAAGGATTTCTCTCAGCATTGCCCCTCATCATCACACACAGAAATTCCTTCCAGAAGTGCTACTCCTGTGCTGGTGACAAACACTGGCTGGGCAGGCACGGGAGGAGGAGGCAGGAGGGAACACGCCAGGCTCAGTGTGTCTCTCACTGCACTGAGAGCACCCACAGCCCTTCCAAAAGGGAGCAAAGCACACAAAAAAGGCCAAAAATCCTGCACTGGAGCACTCAAAACTAGAACAAGGCTCTGATGTGCTTCTCCTGGGCAGGGATGGGCTGAAGGCCTCGGGACAGTGGTCCTACAGCACTGATTCCTCCCACAGGACTGTCGAGTGGCACGGTGTTGGTGTGGCTGACGTGAGTTGAAGCTGGAAAAAGCCCACTTGGATGCCCTAGGCAGAAGCACTGCAGGGTGGTCAGTGTCCCAGCACAGCTCCAGGTTTACTCTGTGTCACAGTCTATGGGATTCAAATGGAATAATCATAAAAGACCATCTAGTTTAGTCCCACGTGGCCAGAGCAGTGTCACTCCCCAGCATTTGCTGGGTTTTGCTCGTTCCCTGAGAAGCCTCCTCTGTGAAGATAAATGTATTGGCACACATTTCTTCTCCAGCTGTAGAAGCTGCTCAACAGGGGGAGAACACAAAGGATGAAATCTAAGGAGTTCAGCCAGAACACTTCAGCACCAAGGTGGAATTTCCAGCCAAGTCCAGGGGGAGGTGACCCAGACACCCACCCCACTGTCACACTTGCTGAGCACCCACACACACACAACCACAGCAGCACACAAGGGCATCTCAGCCTTGCTTTGTGCCACCAGGACAAGAGTTTGGGCTTATCAAAGTGGGATCCCAGTCCTACTGGTGGCAACAGGAGTGATGGTTTCTATCCACTGAGAGCTGGAGAGGGCCCCAAACCACACTGGCATTATGTTATCATAATGCTGGAAGCATTATAAATGCTCTGTGTGCCAGACAAATCCTGGAGCAGGCTTCCAAATCCCCTCAAAATCCCCACTTGCATCTCTACATTCATCCATTCATGAAATCCAGAGCAGAGCCTCTGCATCCATCCTTTTGCTCCTGGTCTCTCTCCAGCTGAATAGAAGGTGAGGCAAACTCAAGGTATTTCTTCTGGATTAGCCTTTTTTTTTTTGCCTTTCAGGTGCCAAACCTGCAGAGGAACCTGATGTCCAGGAGGGCAATTGAGAAGAATCCTGTGGCCCCTTCTCCTGTCAGAGGGTGAAGTGTGTCTCATTATCCACAAGCTCTGGCCACCCACTCCTGCTCCCTGCAGGGCCACAGGTGTAGGCAGATCCTCACAGCAGAGTTTGCTTCCTATATTCTTTTTGCAAGCAACAAGGGAGAGTTTATTTGGCCTGTTTTAGAGGAATGCCCTTGGATGAGATGAGCTGCAGCCTGGAAATGCCTGTTTTTCTTTACTACACAGTAATAGAACACTTAAGCAAAGGGTTTCCCACCTTTTGGGGGTAAGCAGACTTCTCTCTCTAAGCCACAGCTTTCAATTCCCTCTCCACTGCTCTTAAGGAACAGCAGAAAAAGCCTTATACATATAAGCTTAGCTCTTGTCCTGGCTTTAGGAAAACAGCTCAGATCCAGGCAGGAGGGGGATCTTGAGCATTTCCTATTTATTCTGCTGTCACTGCCAGGCATATCACATGGAGTTCCCCGTGGATAGGAGAGCTGGAGGGATTTCTGAGGGACCACTGCAGCTGGAAAATTGCTTAAAGGCTCTGTGCTGAAGGGTACCCGGGCAGGAGCAGACAGAGAGAGTGTGGAACTACACTGAGGGAGGACACACACTGCCAAGGAAGCGTGGAACACACACTTGTGTGGCCAGGATGGAAAACACGGCTGTGAAAAGCTGCCTGTGTGAGCTCCCAGCCCAGCACAGGTACCCACAAGGTGTTCTCCTGCACAGGGATCATTTTATGAGCCTGTCAACGACCTGTCTTGGAAAATTCCTCTTGGAAAAACCAACACACCCACAGAGGGAGAGGGACAAGAACAGGAGGAGGGATAAACTGGCGAAATTTGTGGGATAAAGCACTGTGAGAGACCAGGATCTGCTCCCTAGCACTGTGAATTGTTCTCAGTTCTCTCCCCAAGCTCTCAGTTCCCTGGAGGTGTGGAGTTCCCATTAAAGCTGTAGGAGGATATATTCCATAGTGACTAATGTGCTGTGTTACTTAGAGCACTTGGGGGTGGCCCACGTGTCTAGATCAGGATATGGAGATTAATTAGGGGCCACACCCTGTGATCTCTGCTCAGCAAAGCCCCCACGAGCTTCTGAAGGTGAATCCAGCCCTGGTGCCAACTTGCCAACCCAAACACAGACAGTTGGGGATCAAGAGAGGATTCACCCTCACTCTTCACACCTGGTGCTTGGCAGAGCTCCCTTCTGCCACCTGAGAAGCAAAACGCTGGTAGGTAACTGATTCACAAGCAGAGAGAACATGTTACAGAGCAAAATAACCCCTGAAACAGCCAGTGCAGAGGCCCTTGCAGTGACATTGCTGCCAGAGGGTGCTTTGCCTTCAGGAGGGTTGAAGCCACACCAAATGCAGCCAAACAAGACTTACAGCTACAGCCCACCTAACTTTTCCAGGCTCCTGCATGCCATGGAGGGCTGCAAGAAGAGGGGAGGGTGAGAGAGCCACAGAGGGCATGACCCCCAGAGAAAGATGCTGAGCAAGGCCTGCTGTGTCCCCAGAAGTCAGGGATCCTGGAAGCCAGGCAGCCTCTGGCACTGCTCATCCCTGCGTGACAAAATGCACAGCAGTGCAAGAAAGGACCATGTCCTGTCCTCCTCTGGATTCAAATCTGCCCACTGGGTTTTGTTTGAAGGAGGAAAAAACTGCTTTTGCACAATTATTTTTTTTTTTTTTTGAGCCAGTAGAAATAGAACAAGGGCAGGACAGAGCAAAAGCATGGCAAAAGGCAAGTCTGCAAAAAAGCAGTGAAAAATGAATTTTGCCCTGGTGTGCCTTCGAAGACAGTTCTTTTCATCTCCCAAGGCTTCTGCCGTGGCAACAGGAGGGCGCTGCAAAAGATGAAAAGGGCAGATGCTCTGCTTTGGTTTCAGAAAGCATATTTTGCCATGGAGCAGCCAGCTTTGCAATCTGTGCTCACACTTTGGGACTGGAAGGTTTCCTGGTGGGCTTAGACCAGATCTCCCAGCTAGAGCAGTGGTTTGTCAGGAGGATGCAGCGAGGGTAACCTGCTGAAAACCAACCAGCCCTGCACACCAGAGGCACTCACTGCTCTCCTTCCCTCAGAAGGTGCAGAGTTGCAGAGAAGAACCAGAAAGACGCAGAACAGCAGAGCAGGTCAGGGAAGGAAAGAGCAAATCCAGCATCCCTGAGGCTGGAGCTCTGTAGACACTGCCCTGCTGAGGACAAAGCCACAGGAGAACAGATCCCTGACCACAGTGGCACTGTGGCAGCCTGTGGCATGTATGAGGTGACAGTCCCCTCCAGGGCTGGGTCACCACCCCCCCTTTGTGTCCACTCTCCACTATGAGCCACCTTGAAGGGTCAGGAAACTTTGGGAAGCCAACTCACAAGTGGGAAAGGTCTCCCCCTTCTCCTCCTTGCTGACACATGCATGTGGAAAGAGCCCTTTGTGGATTCCCTCCGGCTTTTCTGTCCCAGGGAATCAAAATGACACAAAACTTGAACCCCCTTTTCTGCACCTTCCTCGGGTCAGCCTGGTTTGGAGGGACCCAGCTCTCACTGTTGACTCCAAGTTCCCAGTGCTCTGCCAGAGGATCCAGTAGTGTTTCCCTAGGAATGGCTTGAAGGGTGGGATTTATAACTCAGCTGTATGGAATGGGAAAGTACTCAGAGCCAACATCACCGATTTCATGTTTCTTCCTCTGTCTTTTCTACACCCATAAATACTCAACCAGGAAAATAAATGCTTGGTCAGCTACCTCCCCATTCTGGTAGCACCCACTGTCCTGCTGGCTTTAGCCTTTTCCAAAGCTCTTGATCCCTGTCACAGAATTCACCCTGCTGGGAGAAATAGCCTTTTTTTTTTCACTAAGTATTCAGATCCCTCACCAGAACATCCATATTCCTCAGTGCTTTGAGGCTGACACAGAAAGAAGATATTTTACCCTCTTTTCCCGAGTGCCTCCATTTTCCCCACACCTTTTCAATCCCATCTCTGTCAGGTAAAGCCAAGAAATCCCAACCACTGCAACCTTCCAGGCAAGTCTTGCAGAACTGACTTCCAGACGAGTCAATTCATTCACTGAGGCAGATGTTCAGGGACACCAACAATTCAGACAAGGATGTACAGATCTATGGAACAGATTCCAGAGTCTCTGCCAGTCCATAACATTGGACCACCAGCTCCTTAAATGTTCCTACAAGCTCTTACAGCAATTGTCTGCACACTGGGGCTCGTGACTTTCTGCACTGTGTGAACACAAGTGGGGACTTCTGTGACATGTCATTATTTAATTTTAAAGCAAAGGCTTCCTAAGACCCATCAAGAAGTCCCTGAAGGCAAAGGGAGGAGGGGGGATGTGACAGATAGCAGTGAACAAATGGATGTTGCAGCAGCAAGATCCTGCCAAAGATAGTGAGGGATGGCCAGCCAAGACCTCTGCTTGCTGGGAATAACTGGATATGGGCTCCACAGCTGTAAACATCAGGATCTCCTCAGTGCTTCCCCAAACACCTGGGCTAAGCCACCTCCCAACACTATTTGGAGTTGTGCTTTCTGGTCTGACCAAGAGAAATTTGGACTTTCATGGTCAGAGACCCAGGAACAGAGTCAGAGAGAGGCCCAGCAGGGAACAGGAAAGCACCATTTGTGGGCAGCTTCACTGATCACCACGGACTTGCTCCCCCATAGTCACTATTTTTCATCCCCACCCACTCCCACAACATAACACGGCACAGAGATCACTCTGGCATTGCTCAGCCATCTCCTATTCCTCCAAAAGCTACCACTTGGACAGCTTCTCCTTTTAAGCAGCCTCAAAGTTGGCTCTCACCGCTGCTGGCACGAATGAAAGGGATTTCAGTTCCCCCCTCCTCCAAAAACCCATCCCTTTCTGTTGCGAAGAAAAGGCAGAGGATGACCAAGGGAAGGGAAAAGCAACTCTCACCTCCCTCCCCTCCTCCTGCACGGATGCACCGCCAGTCTCGAAGGGTGCAGGGCCATCGGGGTGCCCAGGCAGCTTCCCGAGAGCCCGAGGGGAGCCCCGGGGCAGGGGCAGGGCTGCGAGGGTAAGGCTGGGAGCACAGAGCTCCTGGAGGTGAGACACGGGCACGTTCCCCATCACCCGGCCAGCCCTCCCCAGGGAAAGCAGCTAGGTGTGCTCAGCCCCAAAAAGGGGGGACAAAGCGACCCCCAGCACCGCAGCCCCCGGCACCCGTTCTGCGTTTTTTAAATACACGGGGAGGGGTAGAAAAATCGCTTGGGGTGTCTCCTGCTGCCTCCCACTCCCTCCCGCTGCATCCACACATCCACACACCCAGCCCTGTGCATAAAGGATGCCTGTCCTGCTCAGCTCAGCCATGCAACGCCTGCAAGAGGCAAGAGTTACCTTATTCCAACAGCCTGAACCGCCTTCTCTCTCCATCGTGGCTGGGAAGCTGCTCCCATTCATGCTTTAATCCCTGGGAACAGAGGCACGATTCAAAGCGGCTGCTCACCCATCGGAGTGGGCTCCCCCAGCAACCTCCTCCTCCTCCTCCTTCTCTCCTCCCTTTTTCGTCGTTTGTTGGGTCCGGTTTTGTGGTTTGTTGGTTTTTTGGTTCTGGGTTTGTTTTTTTTTTAATGTATTCTTTCTTAATCCAGGCAGCAACCGAGACACTCCTTCCTCGCCTCTCTGCCTCCCCGTTTCACTCGCACAGAAACAGCTTTGGAGAGCTCCTTCCTCCTCCTCCTCCTCCTCTGCCTCCGTGGACCTCTGGCTCCCAGGTCTGCCTTCTGCAGCGTGGCGTTGAGGGAAAGAAAGAGAGTGAGAGAGGGAGGGAGCGGGCAAACAGGGAGGAGGAGAGGAGGAGGAGGAGGAGGAAGAGGCCAACGGGATGCGGGAGGAAGGATCCGGAGCGTGGCTGGCTGCTTTGTATCCAGAGCGGTGCCGACAGCCTCCCCCTGCCAGAGGAGGACCTGCTAATGGTCTGTACCAATTTATTCCACTTGGGCAGGGGCACTTCTCCCTGCGACAGGAGGAAAAGCCGGGGAAGGCTCCGAGATGGCCCCTCAAGGAATTGGTTCCTGCTCTCCTCACTCCACGGCATCACCCGCCGAGTTCGCAGCCACAGGCTCGGGGAGCCGCTCTCCCAGCTCGGCAGGCAGGGAGCGCGAGGATGGGAAGGGCTGGATGCGAGGGAAGGGTCTGGCTGGCGAGAGGGCTCAGCACCTCTCAGAGGGAGCAGTGACCGTGTGCTGGGGGGAAGCAAGGCTCCCTCTCCTGCCCCCAGGGTGGCAGACAGGGCTCTGCTCCACTCTCAGCACACACACACTTCAGCAGAGCACCCTCTGCTCCTCTCTGCCCGTGCCCAGGCTGATGGCTCCCAGCTGAGCCCACCTGGGCTTTGGAAGCAGTGAGGAACACTCTTTACATCTCATCCAACTCCTCTTTTATCGAGCACCACATCTTTCCATGGCCCCACTCAGCCACCCCCACCCAAAGAACAAGGTAGCCCCATATTCACCCTGGCAGCTGGCCCAGGTCCCTGGCGCCAGGAACATGATTTCCCATGGGAAGGAGGCTCTGGATGTGACTAAGGTTGACCCCAATCTGGGGGCAGCTGCAGCAAGTGCAGCAGGACACTTGTGTGAGCTCCAACCATGCAGCAGGACCCCAGGGATGCTCCCTTCCTCTGCAGGTACCATTTGGAGGATGCAGGGCTCGAAGAGGCAGAGTAAAGGTTTTATCTCCTGCTCCTGCCCTTTAACAGCTAACCCAGGCAGGGCTGACTCATGCTCAGCAGCAGATTTCTCTGAGATGGCTGAACACCACATCTCCAAATGCCACGTGCACAGCTGGACAGTTTAACATGAGCCAAAAGTCACTGCTGAGCTGGGGACAAATCACCTTTTACCTGTCCTGAACTGCTGCCTGCTCACCTGCCTCCAACCACATCAACCCCTCCATGAACCACCAGCTCCTCCTGGCTCCGTGTTCCACACTGGACATGCACAGATCCACAGCTACTCCCTTGTGACTCCCTCTCTGTAAGGTTACAGTGCCATGGTAACCTGTAGGTATGGACAGATTTACTTATGCTTTACTAAGAAAGGAAGAACAAAGACAAAAATGCAACATTCCAGTTACTGTGCAAAGCTTCAGCAGTCAGAGAGCTGAGATCCAGAGTGTGGAGCAACCTCAGGGACCTTCATCAGGGATTCCCAGCATTTCCACTGGACTTGTTTGAACATTCAGACCCCAGTTCTAACTTGTGCATCTCAAGGGGCACCTGGGAGCAGAGCTTTCTGCCGTTTGGAAGTCCAAACATTAGCCATAAATGTGCAGCCATCAAGGCACACTGAGAGATCCCAACTGCATCAGGGACAGGGACAGTGGTTCCCATAATCTTTCCTTCTCAAGTGGGGCAAGCTGGAGGACTCCCCACCACTGTCTAATGTGGGAACGAGCTTTGCTGAACCTGGAACCAGGGATTTGATGCCTCCAGGCCAGTGCTGAAGGACTGTCCACAGTGATGCTGGAAGGAAGGAGCTTTATAACAGCCTCTCCCCATGAGCTGCACTTCTCTGTGGATGAACAAGGATGAATAAGGGCTGCCAATCCAGAACCTTTCATGCCCAGCCAGGTGAGCTTCTGCTCAGCCACCTCCTCTGCAAAACACGGCAGTTCTTGCAATCAAAGGGAACGTGGCCTTTTTTTGTCCTTGGTCTCATTTTCTGCAGGGTACCAAGGGAGAGATCAGCTCCAAAGACTACTTGCCTGGGAATTTTGTGCCAATTCAGCTAGTACTAAGGGTTTCACTGAGCTCTGTGTCTATTAAAAATGCATAATGTCCACTTATATCAAAAGGATAGATTCAGACCCAGCGCTTTTCCAGCGTGTCCCAGCTGCTGTTATGGCATTCAGGAGATGGATAGGAAGGAGCTGTCCCTTGGGGCCCATATCAGGAATAAGAAAAGGGCACATCCACTGACTATTTCAGGGCTGGTTGTGACAGGGAAAAATAAGGGAGAAAAGACATAAAAATGCTCCTGCCACAAAGCCTAACCACATAAATATTCAGGGAGGAGGGAAAGATGTGCTACACCTGAGATTTATAAAAATGATGGGCGAGCAGTAACATTTCAGGCTAAGCCCTGCATCTGTGTCTCCAAAGGCTCACAAAGGGGGAAGGCATTGGGATGAGTATCAAGGGAGTTCAGGAGGGACACAGACACACACACACAGAGGCACTGCTGCCTCCCTCCTCTGCACCCCCCCCCGGCTGAAAATTACGGTCTGACGCACTCAGAGCTGCTTTTAGCGATCAGAGCAGCAGAACAACCGTGCACAGACACTGCTCTGACATTTTCCAGGGTTGTCCCTTTGAACCTCAACATATCGACTCGCCTGCACGCTGGATGGGAGTGTGAAACATTCCCCGGAGCCAAATTCCGGGAGAGGGCAAGCCTGCCAGCAAGAGGGGTATGGGAGGAAGGACTCAATCCTCCCTCGGGATCTAGGGATAAAGGGGGAAGGGTGCTGTTTGCCTGGATCCACGGAGCTTCACGGAGGATGGGAATCTGAAACAAGCAGCATCGCTGTTGACAGCAGTGTGTATAAACAGAGCAGCATTTCCCTGCTCCCTCCCCCTTCTTATTATAGCACAAAGCACCCCGAGTAAAATACATACCCACAACAATCCACTATAAAAGGAAAACAAAGCCCGGAGCGTGTGCACGCACACACAAACACAGAGACACTCTCCTGGAGAGCACAGCATAGATCCAATACCTTAAATGTCATTTTTTTAAAATATTAACGCTGTGCTCCCGGCCGGGTTTATGTAAGGTTTGTAACCGCGGGGCTGGAGGCACGTGAAAACCTAAACTGGATGCTCGCATCCTGACCCGGCTCCGCCTGCCCCGGCCTGACCCCGCTCCATCCCCCCCGTCCCGCTCCATCCCCCCCGCCCCGGCTCCGCGGCAGCAGCAGAGCCGGGGCAGACACGCTCCCACCGGGCATTTTTCCCGGGAGGAAGCAGAGCTGCAGCTCCCATTCCCCCTCTTCCCGGCGCTCGCCATCTGGCTCTGTCAGGAGGCTCCTGCTGCAGCCAGGCACAGACACGAGCGGATGCCTCTCTCCGGATGAACAACCACTTCATTAGCCGGGGCTGTGCGGGGCAAAGGGAGGAGCGCGAGGGCAAATCCTCGGCAAATAGCAGGATCCATTTCACACAAACGCGGTGCTGGGCTGCTGGGAGCAGCCCCGGGGCTGCCGAGATCCACGTTTCCATCTAACCTGGCTGCCAGCCCCTCCTGCTGCCCCAATCGCAGCTCCACCAGCTCTTCCAGGGCTGTCTTGTTTTCCAGCCTCAGGCAGCCTGAGCATGGGAACTGCCTCACCTCAGGCTTTCCCAGAGTTTCCTCAGCTCTAGGCTGGGCTCCAGATTGTTACCACCTCGTGGTGCCAGGCTTGAGATACGACTCCCTATAGAAATGGGACGAGGAATGAGATGGGCCAGTTGTTGAAATTACACCTCACATCTGCACACCAGATGAGGTGTAATGCAGGTGAGAGGGACTGGAGACCGTGGAGAAAAAAAAAAGTCAAAGTCTGGTCACTTTGTCAAACTAAGACCATTCCCCTTCTTCCTGCAGTAGCTGCTCATACCCAGAAATCAAACTTTAAAATTGTGTTAACTCTCCATTCAGCCAACCCCCTGGACCTATTTATGGTGATCCCTTTAAGCACCACAGTCCATCTCACGCTTTGGAACAGATCCTTGCTCCTGCTGTGGTTGACATGTACAATACCGGGCAAAAAGATCCTCCAGCAAGCAGGACCAGCACCTGCTACTCTGGTTACTGTTCACCAAGGGCCAAGGAAGTCAACAGGTTTTCCTTTTCACCTTGAAGCCAAGATAGGGAGACACTTTCTTCCCTGGCAGCAGTCAGGGCTCTGTGGAAGTGCAGGGAGGGCGTTTATCCCCCCTGATCTGTGGGTGCGTGCACAGATATTGCACAATATATTTAGGAGCAGGTCAGAGCAGAGGAGGTCTCCATGGTGCTGCATCAGCAGGTGGTGCTCTCCCCCTCAGTTAAGCCCTAGCCTGGCATTTTCCCGCTGGGATTTCCTCCAGTAAGGACACCTCAGCCTAAGGCAAGCCCCCTCTGCTCTGCACTGCTGAGAGGCTGAGCCTGCATCAGTTCAGAGCCACACTCTGCACGGAGCTCCCCATGCACGGTGGTGCTCCTTAACATCTTGGGAGAAACTCTTCGTGGGCTAAAGACCCATCGTAGGTGAGCCAAACTCAGGGGAACATCTAAAAGGAAACGGTTTAACACATTGCTGGGAGCTGGCAGGAGTGATTCAATAACCCCCAGACTCTTTTGTCCAGCTACAGCCTTTCCCTGATCGTTACCCTGGCTGGGATCCAAGGCTGAGATTGTTCAGAGACCAGCACAACCCAGACGGTGCTAAATCACACGTGTGCAAACTGTTCTCCAAGGAATTTTAATTTATTGGGAAGCACCCTCTTAGCAAACAAACATACCCAGGGATCCAGCTCCCTTCACAGGGCTTTGTAATTAAGCTCTGTGTCCAAACCCTCTGCACACCCATCACACAGGTCAGGAACTCTTGTCTCTGCTCTGGATGCCACAGCTTGACACCAGAAGAGAGGAGAGGAAGCAAACACAGGCACACACTGCTGGAGTTATTGCTGGGTCTCTGGGTGCGGTGAGACAACCCCAAATGGGGATTTCCACGTGACAAAAAGTCACAGGCCCATTGTTTTTAGGGGTCAGGAGACTGAGCAGCCAGTCCAAGCCTGCATCTCTCTGCCTTAATACTTCAGCTGTGCTGTTGGTAAGTGCTCTGCCCCATTTCCTGCCCTGTTGTCCCCACATTTTCTACCACTGCTTCTCCAGGCAGCTTTGGCTCTTTCTGAGAGAGAACCCTCTTCAAGAGCAGCTTGTGACACTCTGGGATTGCAACACAATGAACTGATAAAGCGAGACATAGAAGCGCATAAATAATCATAATATCTCACGTCCCAAGATCACACAAGCAATTTAGATTCTTTTTTCGTGTCCCGTTTATAAATATTCATTTCAGAGATGTTTTAAACCAACAGAACCTGATGCAGACTTGCTCCAAAAGCTCCAGCAGCCTGGCATTCCCATGCAGTGTGCAGGCAAATTACACCTCTTTGAAGCCTCACCTCACCCTGCTGGGGCGAGCAAAGCCCTGCTGCCTCTTGCCTGCAAATGTCCACAGACCATGACAAAAAAACCCAGCAGCAAATATCTCAGCAGCTCCTGCCACTCCTGTGGAAGTCATGTCCCTGCCATGTCCCCATTCCCTGCTATTAACCTCCATCTCCAAACTCTTATGTGACAACCTGGGAATCACGTCACCTTGTCTGGGTTTACCCAGCTGCCACCAAACAGAACCACTTGGATCTATAAAAAAACTGCTGTGTTCGTGCCTGGAAAAGAAAAATTAGTATGCAAACAGTGATAAATCCTCTGATGTGCACATTTATGTTTTTATCATGTAGTTAATCAGGTAAGAGTATGTTCAGTTTAGATACAGCTCCACACTTTGCCTCTATAATCCAAATCCCAGAAGGGCCTTATAAAACCATAATCTGCAATGCAAAGTTGCAAAGCATATGGGAGTGTCTATAGATTTTCCAAATCACCTGTGCCCTAATTTAATATGAATAACAATTAGTTTACTCTTATCAGTTAATTGTGCCCCTTGTGGATTCAGCAACACTGCATCTCGTCACCAAACGCCTTTGTCTGAGCAAACTTTAATTACACTTCCCCTCGCCCAGCCCCACTTGCAGCTTTGGCAACAAAGGCGAAATTGCTGCTAAACAAAAAACCCACCACCGGCGACAACACAAAGGGAGCCAGCGCTGCTTTCTGAGAGAATCAGAGGAGCAAACAAAGCAGCCCGGGGTTAATAGCAGGGAGTGTAACTCGGCCCCTGCAGCGCAGCCAGAGCAGCCGGATCCTCCCAGCATCCCGGAGGAGCAGCACCAGGCGCTTCTCCAGCCCAGACAGCACTGACAGCCCTGCATCCCTATCTCCATCCCAAGGTGTGCCTCCCAGCCCCGGGCAGCAGCAGGAGAAGATTGGAGAGAGCTTCCATTCAGCTCCGGAGCTGTGATTAGCAGAGGATTGAGAGCCAAGGCACCGGGGTCCTATTTCCCGCTCTGCCGCCGACTCCAAATGTGCGAGGCACTTAAAGCAGAGCTGCTCCCTCACCCATTCCAGCAGCACCGGTGTTGTCATTGATAAAAGGGATGGGCTGTGCACACACACTCACTCAACGCTTAGGGACCAATCCTGCACCGAAATCACTCTCACTGCACCCTGAAGTGCTGCAACATTTACCTTTGGCACAGGATTCGCATTTTCTTTTCGAGGCGCGAAGTCCCCTTGTGAATCATACAAAGGAGCAGATTGAGGATGACTGTTCCTACTTCCATTTCAAACACTGCAGGGTTTTGCACACACACAGGCCTTCAATCTCAGTTACACCATCACCTTGGCAGCAAAACGTTGCCTTTGCATAGCAGAGGATGCAGCTACAACCCCTTTGGCAGAGCCGAAGGAACGAGCCTGCAGCGCGGCAGATAAAGCCTCTGGTGGGAGGAATCTCTTCAGCCCGGGGATGGAGAGGCATCACAGTGGCAGAATGATGTGGTGTTGAAGCCACAAAGGATGTGCATCTTCCCACTTAGGATGCTGGAAGCTCCAGGACCCTGCTGCTGCTCTCACTCTCCAAAGGACTGGTACCACCTACAGAGGTGGGCTTTGCTCCCTGCCCCTCCACAGCGCAAGGAATTCCAGCAACTTCTTGCCTCACAGCCTTCAGAGCAGGTGTAAGGGAAGGCTTCTTCATAATTTGTGCTGATCCTGCTCCTACAGCACCCTGAACACATCTGAGAAGGACACTCACCCTGCTCAAGTGAGGGAATCCATCACCTGCCACATCAAATATGCTCATCACCTTTCCACAGCATGACCTCTGCTCCTCTCTGAAATGGGAGATCTCCACCCTTACAAAGGAATAAGCTGCTGTGAATACTTAATTGCTTTTATTACTCTCCTGTAATTGTTAGCATGACCTTTCCATGGACTATTTTGATGTGTTTCTCACCAGGTCATTATTTCTGAGCCATAGGCTCCAGTGGAACAGAAACATTAATCTGCTCCAGACAGCAGATACAAAGCTCATGGTGTTTGATCTTTCCTGGTAAAAAAAGGATGCCACAAGCTAGACCAGGTTGAGCTCTGGCATTCTGGCCATGCCATGAAAGATTTTTGACTTTTCCCAATTTCTCCCACCTCTCTTGTTGATCACCTCGTTAGCTTAGCAAGCAGCAAAGTAGCAGCAACTACAATTACACATTTTAAATATGGCCAAGAATAACTGGCACAGTGTGAGTGGGGAGTCCAAGCTGCAGTGGCCAGGATAATTCTGCAGGCAGCATTGGCTACTTCTACAGCAGAGTGAGTCATTCCCCAAACTAATTCCCAGCTAAAGAGAAAAATCAGGCTTTGATTCTCCGTGGAGGTACGAGCAACACCACCTTTGCAGTTCTCCTTCCTGCTCCAGGCCATCCCACACTGCCAAACACATGCAGCACCAGGCAGGATGAGCTGGCAGGCGAGAACAGAGTCTGCCTTTTGACCATCTAATTCTTCTCAGAACAAAGCCAGGGCTCAAGCAGGGCTGCTTTGGCTGAAGAAGCTGGAAACACAAACCAAACAAAAGCTTATCCTGCAGACCTGCCAGCTCATGCAGGTCTGACAGCCTCACCCTGCAAATAAATTGTTTCTGGTGGAAGCAGAGGAGTCATCTCATCCATCTCTGCAAATCCATGGCTGGCCTTTCTGAGACTGCACTGTATTAAGAATGCTGTTTAAATGGCTCCCAGCTTACCAAACAGCCTTTTCATACACAGAAATGCAACATTTGTTAAGTTGTTGTGGATGTCCCAACCCTGGAAGTGTCCAAGGCCAGGCTGGACAGGACTTTGAGCAACCTGGTCTAGTGGAAGGTGCCCCTGCCCATGGCAGGGTGTGGAATGAGATGATCTTTAAGGTGCCTTTCAACCCAAACCATTCTGTGATTTTCTAATTACTGACACTCCTTTCCTCCTTCCTTTCCTGTCTCCCAGCTACTCATTTAGTAGAGAGACAAATCTCCTAAAGCAGAGCAGCCAAAAGTGAGCTCATGTCCTGCTCCATCCGTGAACAGACCACACTCCAGGTGAGGGACTGCCCAAGTCCTTGCAGGAATGAAACATCCCAAAGCCTGACTGCAACCCCAAGGACTGCAGGGACACTCAGAGCAATGTTATTCACCACGTACCCTGATGACACACACAGGCAGGAAAAGGCTCAGCATTTGGACTCAGGCACAGACACACCAACGTGCTCTCTTCCTGCAGGAATACAGATGGGAGATCTGCTCTTCTCTTGGGCTGCTCCAGCATGTCGAGAGTTTCTGTCCCTGGTGCCCGTGGACGTGAGGGCTGTGCAGGGCATTCACAGCCAGCCAGGGAGCTGAGCCTGTCATCTCAAAGGAACACACTACCATAAAAACAACAAACATTTCACTTGTAAATAACCCCTTTGTTGCTGAATCTCAAAGCCCTTTTGCACAGCTGCTGCAGAGCTTCTCTCACAGGCAGAGGCAGGAATGGGATCCCAACTCTTGCTTGGGCATCAGGGCTGCACTTGCACAGAGGACGTTCTCAAACTGGCCCAAAGCGTGCCTAGAACTAAATACACCTGCAAACACCCAGTTTAACGCTGTGAGTTCGATGCTGACCCAGTTTCTCCTCCCCTCTCTGCTCCAAGAAATGCAGCTGCTCAATGCCAGCATAAGACAGGGAATCAAATCAGCAGGGCTCGGGGCTTGGTCGGTCACGACTCTTCCCTCCAGGCCAAGCTGCAGCACTGAGACACCACGCTGTGGTTTTGCTGCTTGAGACAGTTCAGCAGCTCGTGTCTGCTCAGGTAAATTAAATATTGCCCTGATCAGTTCTGATGCATGAGAGCATCCACCACCAGCAGCTGAGAAACAAAACACACAGGACAGGAAAAACATTTTTCCCTTGCAGTGGAAGGAGCAAGTGCATGTTCCATTTGGAAAAGATTGTTGTTTCTCATCTGTGTGATGCACAGCACCATTCCCACGAGGGAATCTGCTTCCATAAACACATCTGGATTAACTAAAGGGCAATTCTGTCCACAGTCACTCCAGGGAATGCTGCTCTTCAGTCCATAGCTGGGACCAAGCTCTGTGTCTGCCCACGAAGGTGCACACTCACAGTGCACTTTTTGCCCTGGCTGTTCACAGCAAAACCTTCCCTCACCCCGTGGTGGGATTCCTGATGGATTCCCACAGGCACCAGCTGATGGAGGGAGCAGCCAGGGCCCGTCAGGAAGCATCAGGCTCAGGGGCTGTCTCCTGTGCTGAGCTCCATCCTCTGCTGCCTCCCTGCTCTGAACAAACACTCCCAACTCTCCCTTTCAGGGGCCCATCTGCCCCCGGGCCACACTCAGGGGTTTCACATTCTAAATGCTCTGATTATTATTTTATAGGCAGCTGGCTGGATGCAAAGCTTGGGGAAGTGGGCCTGCCTTTCAGGCAAGCTGCTCAATGGAAGGGCACCACAATAAACCTGTGAGTGAAGGAAGGAAGGATCTGAAAGCCTGGGATAGAGGATGCTCTTCCTCTCTAATCTCCTTTCCTTCTGGTCCCTCACCCTGGGGGTCAGACAGCATCTTCTGGTTTGGAACATGGGTAAAGGAAAGGCTGAGTTTTGGAGACACCAAATCCATCCTTAGAGCAAGACACCTCCTATATGAATAATGGAGCAGCTCCACATTTAAGTTTGCACAGACATTTGCACTTAAAGCAGACTAAAATCCCTCTGCTTCACCCTTCCCTGATTGAATCCAGCATCCAAACTCAGTGCAGTGCTCCAAGGGCAGTGAAACATCCCATGCAAATGAAGTAAAATATTAACTTAGACTTGGAGACGACTTTTTTTAAAAAAAAGTCTATGAAACACTATTCCCTACATCTTTTAGCTCAAACCCCAGTCACACGCGTTATCTCAGCCCGGGCTGCACCAGAAATAGCAGAAGTCAGCACAAAAGTTTATTGCCTTGATAGGAAGATAAAAACAGCTCGCTAAAAGCCTGCATTCACAGCTCATCAGCTTATATTGAAAAAGGAAGGACCAAGCTCTTACAGCCAAGCTTTGCCCCCAGCCAGTCTCCCCAGGCTCCCCGAAGCCCAGCCGTGGGTCTGTCCTGTGCCCTGCTGCCCTGGCAGCTCTGTGTGCAGGCTGTGCCCCGTGTCAGGGGCTCCCAGCACTGCCAGGCAGCCGTTCCTGCTCGGCACAGTTGGGTGAGCAGCCCCTTCCAGCACAGTTTGTTACTCACACGCTCCGCCTGCTAATTGCCTTCCGAAATGGGGAAGGAACAGATGACGAGCAGAATGCGGCTCCTGACAAATTCCCCGGCACTGTAAATACGGCTCACCTTGCTGTAAACAAGGCAACGCTAAAAAAAAAGGAGAGGAGAAGAGCAGGGAGAACGCCCTGTCTAGCAAAAACAACAACAACAACAAAATAAAAGAATTCTCAAGCTTCTCTGCTGCAAGAGAGCCTGCACAGGGGGGAGAACCCCAATCTATTTGATGTTTCACTCTAAAGACCTCTTGGTCTTGCTGAAGATCCCCTGAATCGAGCTCCCCCAGGCAGGATCTCTGCCTTCAGAACTAAATTCACCAAGTGTGGGAGCGAGGAAAGGTTTAAAACCAAAGAACTTTATTTCACCCAGGCCCTGAGCATCTCTGTATCAGTTATGGTAGGAGAGCAGAGGCTTCTGCACCTCACAGAATTGAGGATCTGCTGGCTCTTTGCAGGTATTATGACTCTGCTATTTTAAGGGAAATGTAGTTTGCTCTTAAAAATAATGAGATTTAAAATTAATAAGCTCGGGGGCTTTAAGCTACACTTTTAACCCACTTCCAGATTTCTTCTCTATAGCCACAAGGCCTAGAAGCTTATTTAAAAACAAGCACTTCCTGCACTTCCAGGAACAGGGAAACATCAAATGCCATTAAATTCACAATCACATGGCACAAATTGACAATGCTGGTACAAAAACCACCCAGTACTGCTGACTAAACTGCTGTGCAGTGACAGGGTTCAACAGTGTGAGTCACTCCACCCCAGAGAAAACTGCATTTTAGCACTGGATGTATTTACAATACAAACCCAGCTCTCAGAGGGTGCTGGAAGCACTAAGATTATGTAGAGGAACAATGAGGGACAGATAAAGAAATGGGTTCTACAGACACCCCACAACTCCTCGTAGAAAAACTTCAGTAGGAGAAAACTCCCACGTGTGGGAAATGAACTCTGTTCCTGTTTGGGGCACCAGGACATCAGCTCTGATAGAAGATATCAAATGAAGTCAAGCAGATTAGGGGAAATGACCGTGGAAATTTGAATTCACGGGATCCTTTTTCTGCAGACAGATGGTCATTTCAGCTTTCTATTCTCTAATCCCTTGTTCTGCAAAGCAAACATCCTAAATCCCAGATAATGTAGGTTTTACCATCTCATACATTTCCCACAGCATTAAGGCTGGCCCCAGTGATAGGATACATATGCTTAAACATCTGCATGCCTGAGGAATTTACAGCCACGAGGATTTCCTACCTGGATTCAGCACAGAGGCCACCCCTGCATCCTTGTTTCCAGCCCCAGCAGCCAGCACAGGCCCTTGCTAAAGCAGTCCCTTTTTCCAGCAGGCATCTTGGGGATTAAAGGGAGCCTTTCCCTAGGAATGGCCTTCCTCTAGGAACTGCCCAAAGCCAGAAATCAGACCTGAAACTCTGCTGGGAAGGAATCAGATGGTCTGGCTGTCAAACTTTTGCTCCCAGACACAGGCAAAAGAGCTGTTTTCTGAGGGAAGAAGGAGAGGAGCAGGAGATTGAAGAAGGCTCAGGAATTCATTACCAGTTTCCCTGTTTGTCAGCTCAAATGATTCACTGAAGCAGCATCTCACAGCCCAGGGAGGGCGTTCACAATTAAACAGATATTGAACTGAATTCCATGAAATATGCATATTGTTTGCTTTCTAAAAAGCTGTTTAGATCAGACCATGAAAAGACCAGAAATTGGGAATTAGATCAACAATCACTCTCCAAGTACCCTCTGATGAGCCCTGGCTGGATGTGGAACAGAGGGATAGTCTGGAGGAGCTCTAAAAGAGGCAGGAGCACCGGAGACATTCTCTGCTGCTGTGAATCACCATGGTGAAAAGCAGGTCCAAAGCTCTCTGAACCAGCTGAAGATCCAGTTTTCCTCAAAAAACACATTACATTAGCAGAGAAATCACCCCTCCACTGTTCACAACACTGGCATCGGCAAAGTCCCAAATGGGATGTCTCAAAAGATGCACAGTGGCAATTTTTACAAGCTCCAGAGGCAGAGCAAGACTTTGGGGAGCCCAGGAGCTGTGGGAAAACCCACAGGCTGGGGCACAAGGCCACTCCAGCCACACTCAGGGGTAGAACATGATCCCCCTTGCAGAGGCAGTGCCACCCAGACCCCACCACCAGATTACCTTCCCCTGCTGTGGCAGGGAAGATTGAGGCTGAGGAGGCTGAGAGCTCTTCTCCCAGATAATTCTGGCCGAGGGAGTGGCTTCCCACCCCTAATTAGGAGGAGTCACCCTCCTCACAGGCTCAACACCTCATACCTGCAGCCTTGCACATGGCAGAGTTTGGAGCAGGGAACCTATGGCACATCCTTGGGCACATCCTCGACCTGGGCACACCCTCACACACCTGGGCACATCCTCCCCAGAGGTTCCAGTGGAACACGTGGCATTCCTGGGATTGCAGTTCCTGACAGGCTGTCTCCCACTCCATGGCTAATAGCTCATTGTTTGTATTCATGCACGAGGAGTAAATTCTTCATTATTGCAGAGATCTGACATGTACAAACAATTGGAGTAAATTGATTGTATTTTCCAAATCATCACACAGGCTCTAATTCTATCTGCAAGGCGCACTAATTTGCACTAGAATTGCCTCCTAAATTAGGAATTAGAGCTTTTGACAGAGAAGAGCAATGACTGTCCTTGTGTTGCAAGGCTGGGGGGGGTGGAGGGTGCAGGTCCCTTCCCAGTTCTCACCAAAGAGGCCTTTTGTCTCCCCTCAGAGGGTACTCAAGTGTGGTGAAGGAAATAGCTGATTAAAGGATCTTCCAGCATTTTTCAGAGAGGTGTTTCATTGGTTTAGATGCAGTTTAAAAGGAACAAAGTATTTAAATATAACTCTTCTTTACCCAGAGCCCACCTTTTACCCGAGCAGGAAACTGGGACTCTCCTGACCCCTTGAAAACTGGACACAGAAGGATTTGCACGTCTTTTTCTTGAGTGAAGATGCTCAGTACAGAGCAGCACTGAATATCAACTCTCCAAACATCCCGAAAGTGCATTTGTTCCTGCTGGAAGCAGAGGACAGGGTGCACTGTGCTCTTCCAGACATGAGGTCATCCGTGCCAGCCCCGGAGGGTAAAATGTACCAGCTCATCTGGATGGAAGAGAGACTAAATCATTAACTTAACTTGAATCATGCAGCCAAAAAGCATCTCTGTCTCTGGGAAGAGAAGGGAATCAGGCTGTTCTGCTGCACTTCCCAAAATGCCAGGCACAAGGTGTGTTGCCTTTGCTGCCTGAAACACAGCAAAATTCATCCTGCTTCCAGTCCTCGCTGGGGGAAGGGGAAAACAAATCCTGTGCTGGATGTCAGTCAGATTGCTGAGACAGTGAACACCATGGAAAAATATCAGCTGAATATATAAGGTTTAACACTCAGATCACTCTGTGAGCAGTGGAGCCACAGAACTCGGAATTCCTTATGGAAATAGATGGATTTTAGGCCCTGTTTTCTAGTGAGCTCACAGAGCTTTTTCCTTTTCCTGGGACAGTTCCAGTGCCTCCCACACAGATCCTGGTTTCTTACAAGGGTGACCTTACACTGCAACCCCCAGTACTGGGATTAACATCCTTTTCTCTCCCATCTATGTTTACAAAACCTATAGAAATACAGGATTCTGCCAGGCCCTTTGGGGCACAAAAATAACATCCTCGTTGAGCTGTCTTGGAGACTGACACACGCTGGAGAAATTGGTTTGCAAATGGTTCAAAAGCTCAGAGGGCCAAAGACAGCAGGATCTCAGAGGCTCTGTCTTGTTTGCAAACCCAAGGAAAACCATCTCAGAGGAATAAATATAATTATCACCACAGCCCAGAGAACTCTCACGACTCAGGCTGGACCTGACACAAAGGAATAGATAAATAACGGAGAGGGAAGGGAGAAGGCAACGCTGCCTCTCTCAGATATGCAAAACCACCCAGCTAAACCCCAGGGAGTCAGAGAGCTGCCTTTGTACAGGCATGATTAAAGACAAAACAAACACGACTGAGTTTTCTCCCCTTTGCCTTTCAACTCCAGCAATTATAGGAACTTAACCCGAAGCACACTCTGTCTGCAAGCAGCTCATCTACAGAACCATTCCTGTTCTTGATTTCAAGCTGAGGTGATCAGGGAGTCTCAGTTCCTACACTGCTGGATGACAGGACTGAAGATTCCTTTCTCTCTTACTCACTAACCCACATTTCCAGGGATGAATGACAGAGCCATGGAATCAACACCTGAGGTCAGTGGTAGGACTGCCAAAGCATTACCACTCTGGCAACATCTCTCTAGGACATGCACTAAGTCACTCATAGCCTAAGATGAGCCAAGACAGTAATTTAGGAAAGGAGCAATTTCACCTCTGAAAACAAAGTTTAAGTCTGACTTTGGTCCTGTGCCACCCACAGCCTGTCTTCAAGATCATTCTGAGCAAGCACAGATCAGCCTCAAATTTCTGTGCAGCAACAACCACACAGCTAGTGCTATGCCCAACTTCAGGCAATAAAGTGCACTCAAAAAAAGTATTTTCCTGGTATTTAACTTTCTTTTGATCTTTGGAGGGTACATTCCCAGTGTTTTGCCCTCACAGAGAACTGACACTCACTTCACGGAAGACAAGGAGTGGGGGGAGAGAAAGCAGCACACTGAGAAACAAATCACAGGATGGAAACCGGTGCAATTCCGGGAACAGGAGCTTTTAATGACAAAACAAACTGCACAGGTGATATGGATGAGAAGTCTGTGGATCACAGTTCTACTGGAGTCCCTGGGGCTGTGGGGTGCTCTCAGGGAACAGGAGAGAAGCAGAATGCATTGCCCTAACTTTTGTTAGAACAGTGCTAACCCTGTCTCTCAGAGTGCACAAATACAATGTAATATCCCCAAACACTCCATAAGAATAAATGTAAAGGTAAGTGATTATTAGGGGGTGTTTATGCCCCTGCATCCCTTTGGTTCTGCAGGCACAATCCCTCCCGTTGTTCTGGGAGCTGTGCTGGGGGAGCTGCTGCAGCTGCAGCACACTCAGAGACACCCATCATTGCTCTCTCTTATGAGAAGGAAAATTGGCCCTTCGGAAAAAAAAAAGAAAAAGCAGCTGTTATTTGTTGTTTTCGGGGTGGTTGTTGGTTTTGGGTTCCTTATTATGATGAGTTTGCCTTCTCTTGCCACTTAACCGAATTACCCAGGGTTTCTGTTGCCAACCCTCTGGTGGAGATGCTCTGAGCTGGCACAGGGGCTGCTGCTGCTGCCCCCTCCTCAGGCACACCTTTGGCAGGAAGGATGAGGCTGTGGCCAAAATTGCTATCACAGCATTTTCTACACGGCAGAAGGGGAAGAATTTATGACTATTCTAAATGCAAACTCTACCATTCCACAAGGTCAGTCAGTATTTGGGCCAAAGGAACACCTCTAACAGCTGCTAATACCAAACCCTTTGGGGTAAAAGTGCAAAGCATTTTGTGTGCAGACAGAGCCTAAACTGCCTCCACAGAAAACCCAAAATATCAAAGCCAAGCCCCTGCTCTTCACAAAAGGGTATGGGGGGAAAATGCAGCTTTGCCTTACACTGCAGGACAAAAATACAGCCACAGTTTTCCTTCCCAAATGGTCTTTTTTTCTTTTTTTTTTAATAAAACCACCTCATCCATTTCATAAAAGCAACTCATTTTAAAATAGCACTACTTTGGCATTAAAAATGTTTCCCCTTCACAAAACACCACCGCTACATTTTTAATATAATAGCAGTTCATACTGTCTAGAAATGTGCTGTAGCTTATATTTAAAGGGATATTAAAAATGTTTCCAAGGCACAGCTGCTAATCAAAGCCATCCTTCTCCTTTTCCTCCCCATGTAAGGGATAAAAAAAGCTTCCAAGAAACCCACAAAAAAATACCAAAGGGTGATTTCTAAGGCACAACTGTTACCCACTTTTCAAGCAGGGTTATACAAATCATCTGTGTCCAACCCAACAGAAGGTGGAGGTGTGGAGTCCGACCTCAGATAGTTTGATTTCCTCTCTGTAGTTCAGTTCCTGGAATGTCCACCCGGATTACTGATGGTAATTGACACTTTCACGTGGGTTATATCAACAAATAAGAGCTAAATTTGAATTCCAGGTCACGCACAGAAAGCCAGACTAGTGAAATCTCAGGTCCTGATCCTGCAATCAGCCTCCTGCACCCAGACCCTACACAAACTTTAACATTGTGCTGACAGGCACTGGCAGACACAAACACACATTTGGCTGGAAATCACAGTCTATTCTTTCCTTTCCTAAGAAGCAGGATGTTTCATTAACTAAAAGCAAGTCGTTAAGGGGGAGGGGGAAAAAAAAAAAAAGAGAGAGAGAAAGAAATGGGAAATCCAAAATAATTTTACTCATTTTCCAATAGTGTCGCAATCACTCAGATGCACTGCAAAACACTGAATAAATAAATGGGAAAATAAGAGACTTACCCTGTGCTGCCAGCTGGCTGCAAAACTCCTGTCTGCTGACAGCAGGGGCAGAAGCTGGTTCTGTCTCTGCTCCTGGTGATGGTCAATCCACGTGTCCAGGACAATTCCTGCTCTTGTCACAGAACTGCTGCTCTTATCAGCCTCAGGCTTCCTCATGTAATATTTCTTACACACATATTAGAGCTTTCAACTCCTCCAGACTTCTAAGAAACAACCCCTTTGGGTTCATGTTGTATAAATCTTCTACCTGTGAAAGCTTTCCCTGGAACTAAATCCTGTTATTGTCCCCAGCCCACTCAGCTCCACAGGCATTCCCAGGTTTAACTCCCACAGTCTGCACCAAATCTGGAACTCTGTTTCTATTAATACCATGGGTTTAGCCATCCCACAACATTTTGGCTCAGTTATTTTCCTCTCCAAAGCGTGGAGCCACTGCAGGATCAAGTGCTTGAGGGAATGGCTGATTGCTGTAGGAAGCTCTGGGACACAAGGAAAGGAAGCTCCACGTGTTATCAGCAGAACCACTTTACTGTGTCTGTAGATGGGATGTTGGAAACACACAGGAGAAGGTGGATTTAACCAATCTGCACCTATAAGATCAGCAAGACTTATAAAGGGGGAAAAATGAGCAAACTGGCAGCTCTTTGCACCATAAATCCCTGTGTCCAGAAGCTCCCTAAGCTTGCTCACATCCCTCTCCCTTCTGGGGAGCTGGCACAGCTCAGTCCCACCTCGTGTCTCACCCTCTGGGGAGTCCCTCTGGAAACACCAGCCAGGCTTTCCCTCATCCTGCCATGGAAAACAGGGAGACAGAGATCACTGTTGCACAGCTAAACACCTAAAAGCTTCTTCCCAGGTCTTCTCTCTCTGCTTTTAACAGGAGGGAGACAAAGCTGGATAGCTGATATTTATTTTCCCTGTGGGGCAGTGATTTGCCCGAGGCAGCAGCAGGATGGAAACCTGCCTGTGACCCCTCATGGTTTGATGATCCCCACCTGACTGTGCCACCCCTTGCCTGCTCTGCAGCAGGTTTATACCCCAGCACCGTTGTTTTGTTGGTTTTAAATGCCCTGAATTTACAGAGCAGCGGAAAAGAAAATATTTATAGAAAGGGACAGAATGTTTGCCAGGTGGGGATTCTGCATTAACCAGGCAGGGATGTGGAATTTCTCAGAGCCAGATAAGCTCTTGAGGAACTGGGAGGTGTGTTCATTAGCTGGCCAGGTGCACTCCCAGGCAGCAGAAATGTTTCCCTTCCCATCAGCAAATCACACCTTTTGCAGCAGGATTAGTTGATGCCTTTAATGATAACATAAGAAGATTATACTTTCCCTTTCTCTTCACAATTCAAAGATCTTAAATACAGAGAGGCAGTGATATTTCTTGAAATATCACTGTGGAATTACCACTCTCCTCACACAGAAAGCTGGAAAGGCCATCAGAGTGGAGCAAGGGTATTTGCCTTAAATATATTCATACAACAGCTCAGTGAGAGAAAACAGGAGCAGATGAATGTCTCAGATCACATCTCCACTGAGGCCTGATACAATGACAGTGCTCAGGAGATTACTGATGCTCTCTCTGATGGAGACCTGAGATATGGCTCCATGCAAACACTGCTTTTTTGGATGCTTGGGGGCCCTCTGAGCCAAGGCTGAGGAAAAGGGCCATTGATGGTGGGAATTGGCAGGCAGGGGAATCCTACTCTGCATCACATAAGCTCTGTCCCTAACAGCTTCTCCTTGTGAAAGGGTTTGGAGCTTTAAGCTCTGGCATCCAGGGGATATTTATATTGGGAGATGCAAATTAAGGAACATTTCTCTAACACAGAAAACTCTAATTAGCAAATAGTCCATCCAGGCTCCGTTAAATATTTAAATTGACTGAAAGAGCTGAGCAGGTCTTGGAAACTGAGCTGCAGCATTTTTTTTTTTTATTAAATCAGGAGGCCTCCCCTTTCAAAGTTTAGGTAACAGGGGAGCTGGAAAAAAGCCAAAGGGAATAAAGATGAAACCAAAGGTATGACAGAAAATTGGCAGTGGCTGGGAGGGGGAAGCTTCCTATGAATTAAATGATTCCACTCAGGTCCTGTTAAACTTCTCCCAGGCTCTGATCCCGTTCCTGAGGAACAGGAGAGCACTGCCCTTTGAGCACCCATGATTAGGGATTTCTCATGCATCCCCATTCCTGATTTATCACCTGCCTTGCCAGGGAAAGGCTGGATGGCACACAGGGGGTGTTCCCTTTGGGTAGGTACCTTTAATTAAAACCTTTCCTGGGAGATAAAGGGCTGATTCAAGAAAAATGTCCCAGGACTTCTGTCTTAGGCTGAGCCTGAGCCACAAAGAGGTGTTGGGACTGTCTGTGGCTCAGGAAACATCCAGCCCTTCCCAGCACGTGGTGTGAGTATATCCAAAATACCAAGACAAGAGCTGCTCATGGGAAACTTCAGAGAAGGAGAGAAATTTTACTTTTTTTCTATGTTTTGAACCTACTTTTACAATGCCTTATTTTTAATTAAAGCCTAGGGGATGATGTAGGGGTGAAGAAAGGCCTTGATCTTTGTGGGACTGCAGAGGGTTTGAGTTATTGCTAAAGAATAAGTTTTAGTCATAAAGAATCCTTTTGGTTTCACCCCTCTGAGATTCCAGAGGCCTCTCTGAAGACATCAGGATGGATTTGTGAGGCAGACAAACAGCAGGTTTTTAAAGGCAGTGGGACAGACACAGAGCTGATGCTGTTTGTTCCACTGCCCCCCAGCCCCTGGGCCTGGGAGGGGAAGATGCTTTTATGTCTGTGCTTCACAATCCAGGGGAATCCAGCGAAGGGAACCTGGAAAAAAACGTTTTCCTGGATAGAAAGCTCAGAGACACACAGGAAAACAAAAGGCTGAGGGTGTTTTGATGATTCCTGTTTGCATACTGCCCACAGTGTCCAAAGCCTGTGCTGACATGCACGAAGGCAACACTGTTCTCCTGAAAGACTGGGGCAAAGCAGGAGGTCAGGAGACAAAGGGCTGTGCTTCCTCTTTTCTGCAAACCTGTGTCAGTCTGAGGGCTTTGAATTCCTTGCTTCCCTGGACACTGGGATTTCAGAGCTGTGATGATGTTCCCACTGATGAAGGGAAGGAACTGCTCATTCTCCGAGTTTTCTTGGAGGCACAGGCTGAGCAAACTCACAGGGGGTTGTGGATAAATTGAAGAAGGAGCTACAGGTGAAAAAAATGAAGAGAAAAAAAAAAAGAATTGTTTCTAGTAGAGCATCTGGAATAAACCCAAGCTCAACAAAGGGATATCATTTCTGGGAACCAGACTGGTTTATATTTGATTTCATATCATTCATCTCCCCCGTTGCTGTACCTCCACCCATGTGTTTCTGCTGCTCCCTGAGCCAAGAGAAGGAATAAAAATCCCCAGGTTGAGCCTTTATTAGCGTGTGTAATGCAAGTCAAGCTGCTTTGAGCATCCTCTCGTTGGGTATTAATGCAGCATGCCGTTTGTTACACGAGTATTTTGCTGTGGCAGACAGAAAGTGACATTTATGGGTCTATCATGAGAATGAATTTCACCATCCATTAAAATGATGTACAGGTAAACACTCCATTCATTTTAAATCCACGGGCTTTGGTTCTTTCTCTGCTCTGGTGGATGGCTCCATCAATACAGCTACTATTAACCAAACTATTTGCTGGGAAGTGAGAGCGACTGAAAAATGTTACAGGCCTGTAATTAAAGGGATTGTAGCTTGAAGGGAGAGCCCAGGAATTAAATTTATCAGCAAACTCTCCTCTTATAGATCTGGGATGCATCTCTGGAGCTGGAAAGGCTCTATCCCATCCCACCATGAGGAGAGACCACTCACAGCTCCACCATCCACTAGCACTGAGAGATTAACAAAATGCATGTTTACAATTCAAAGTGGAAAAAAAAAAGGTCAGTGTGTGGAAAATCTATAAATCTGACGGAACAATGGATTTATAAACCTCTCTGTGGGGTGCAGCCACTAAAGGAAGACAAGAGAGAGCTGTTGGCACGTCAAAGTTGTCACTTTGTAGGGCAGGTTGGTGCTAATCAGTCACCATGTACCACCCAGGGGGTGGCCACAGCTGAAGGGGAAGCTCTTAACACAATGTATTGCCACGTTTTCCAAGCCTCTGCTCGAGGGGATGCACATGATGTAAGTTTTCCAGAGAATTGCTGTGAGAAATGAGGCAGGTAGAAAGCAAACGTGCTCTAAATGGGAGCCACGTCCCCTGGAAAATGAAGTACTGTTGTTTATCCACTGTAATTGTAGAAATTAAGGTAATAACAATTACAATTAAGTGACTCATATGTACTACTGTGCAATTAATTTAGGCTTAGAGGCAATGTTATTGTGTATTAAATAAAAGGCAAATGATGACAGATCAGGCTGTCTGGGTGGTTCAGGTGGCTGCTCTGCTCCTCTGGACCCAGCACAGCCCATCTGCAGGGCCACGAGCTGCTCAGGGCCCTGTGCTGGGGGAGCAGGTCACGCTTCCTCTGATGCCACATTAAACCTGGCTCTGTCCTTCGCTGCTTTTTGCAAAGTCAAGTTGTTCATCTGGCTTTCCCTGGGCCAGTGCCAGGCTGGAGGAGCTGGGCTGGATCTCTCTGAGCTTCCCTCGTGCCTGTTTGCCAGCCCTGTCCTTTTGGAGTGTGTCCCTGAGCTCAGCCTGAGGAGCTCCGAGAAGAATGTTGGTGCTCTGTCAGGTTCCCTGGGGGGACGAGTCACATCTGGAGGCCCTTTGTTTAGTTTAATATGTGATATTAATTAGTCAGACTCCTCGGGGCTGAATTAGCTCCCAGAGTGCTCCAGCAGGAGCTGTGGCACTGACTCAGCACCACATGGAGTGAGGTCACAGTGGTGCCAAGGCTCCCCCTCTGCCCACAGACCTTCCAAAGAAAATCCACTTCCCTCAGCTCTTTCAACATCTCAGTGACAATCACAGGAGTTCTGCTCTCAGGAGAAATTGCTCCACACCTACTTGTTGCATTTATGTGAACCTTTTCCTGCGAGGAAGCCACAAAGAGGTTTTGTGAGTATTTTGAGCCACTGAATCTCTAATCCCCTCTGTCAGCTTTTAACTAGTAAATTGCTGGCACTCACCATCAAAATACGGTTGTTCACAGCAAAATGTGTGTCCAGCCCCACAAATCAAAAGAGAAATAAATGTTCCTATGTCTCTTTTTAAAATTCTAATGGCTGCACTTCCACAGGATAAATATTTCTAACTTGAGTCTGTGATTTACTGCCTGCAGTCTCCTACTCATCCACTAGAAAGGAGAGAATTCAGAAGTTATGGCAGGAAAACTTTAAAGAAAGAAATATATTTCTTTTCATGATAATATTCTTAAAAAATGAGTGAAAAAAGAGTATAGAAAAATCAATGTAAAAAAAATTATTTCTAAGTCGGATGTGTTATAAAACACTCCTTGAGGCATCAGCAGGTCTAGTATTCCCATAAATATGTTTTCCATAATCAGTCAGTATTTAATTAACACCCAGAAACTGCCTGACAGAATCTAAATGGAATCTTTAAGACACTTAATTTAGAAAGTATGGCTGAAATGCACTGGAAATGGTTCTCCTGGCCAGTTGTTTCTCTCCCACAGATGCAAAAGCTTTTATCTCCTGGGCAGCTTGTCTGTATGAGCCTGGGAAACCTGAAAAGCTACAATTCACTTTCAAAGTGGTTCTATTTAATTCATCCTCCTCTTTCTTTCAATTACAACCCCTTCCCTGAGGAAAGGAAGCTGAAGAGAACCTGTTAGAAACGAGGAATCAGAAAGCAATAGGATATTTCCCCAAAAACTGCTTTAGGAATAATGATTGAAACTGCACAGCTCTTGCTCTGTCAGGCAAATGAATTATTTTCAGAGTAGTCCTCACTCTCTGTGCTAATTTCTGTTCATATTCATTTTGGCATCTCTGTCTTCAATGCCTTTGTCTCAGCTAAGCTTTTCCTTTGATCTCTTTAGTAGCAGAGGGCCTTGGGAAGGTAAATTTTTATTAAAAAACATGCCCTGGAAGATGTTCTGTTGTAAAACCAGCCCTGGTGTGGCAACCACTGCCTCACAATTTGCTGAGCAAGGGTTAAAACACGACACTTCTCTGCAGACTGGGAGAGATTTGCTACAATTTGCAGTGCAAGAAAAGAGAAGGGTTTGATTTGTCTGCCAAATCCCACTAAAAATCCACCCTGCCAAAGGTACTTTCTCTCACAGTGGGGAAAACCAAACATGAAGGGCAAGTTTAACTCTGCCCAGCACAATCCCACAGCCTCCAGAGGTGGGGCTTTCAAAGATTTTCCATTCACTGGTGGTATATTTTTTCTTTCTGAGGCCACAGAGGATTTTTTCTTCCCCCCCCCCCCCCCCCCCCCCCTTAATTTGTACAGGCGTTCCCATGGGATTTGTCATCCTCTCACACAGGTACAAATGACTCAGAAAAATCTTGCATTTCTTCCTGGATTCTCACTATCTCTTACAAGTTTTGACCTGAGTGAGGCACCTGAGACAACTCAGATTATTCTCTGGTAGTTGGTGACTCCAACTGCTGTGGAAAACCCTCATTTCAGGCTGGGGAGGGATGGGAGGAGATGCAGCAGGAACTCTGAACACTGAGGAACTGCAGCAGGGTCAGCACAGGGGACAGAAGTGCCAGCTGACCTGGATGCAGCACTGACCCTCAAAAAGAAGGATTTCAGAGCTCCCTCCTGGGCTGTGGCAGCTCTTTCCTGAAAGACACTGCAAAAATGTTGGTGAACTGAGGGGTCCTTCCCTGTGGGATTGAATTCCTGGCACACCAAGGCAGTGTGCTTGGAGTCACCCTTCCCACAGCCCAGGGGGTGACACAAGTCTGAAGAGAATCAGCTCCTTCCAAGCCCAGAACCAGGGAATCATTAGGGCTGGAAAACACCTCCAAGATCATCAAGCACAACCTTTGACCCATCACTACCTTGTCAGCCAGACCAAGGGGCACATTATTGGCTCATTATTTCAGCTCCGTGTCAGCAGAAATCCTTGTAACTCGAAAAAAAAAACCAAAAACAAACAACAAAAAATCCTGCTCTGGAGAGCATTTGGAATTCTGGGTCCTTTTCCTGTTGAAACCTTGGCTGGTTTCCCACCTCATCTGCAATTCCCAGTGCACACAACCTGTGCACTAAAGTTCCTCTACAGCTCCAAGACCACAGAAGACACACCAGTGTGGCCCCAGCAGGACAGGTTTCACTCTTTATTGAAGGTCCAGAGAAGGCCCTCAAGGTGCTGGGGGTTAAAACAATGTGGAGGGTGTTCTCCTCACACAGAGTGCCTGTCCCAGCCCCTGCACAGATGTCACCTCTCAGGAAAGCTGCAGCTGGTGGCTGGTGCTGAGCTGTCCCCTGGCAGCTGTGCCCAGCCCATCTTCCCCTCTGCACACAAGGGAGGTTTGCAAATGTGTTTTTATTTCCCCAGCCACAGTGCATGCAGCTATGGTAGGATTGCAACTGATTGTAATGGACACGAGATAATTTACACATTATAAAGATTGGCTGACAATGAAGAATTGATTGTTTTTTAGCCTGTGAAGGAAGGGTTTGAGAAACAGCCATTTGTTTTTTGGTTTTTTGGGGGGTTTTTTTGTGAGGCAGAGGCATTCATTGCCATTCACAAAATGGCTACAAATAAGAAGAAGGCAGCATCAGCTGAAAGAAAATTATCCTGGGGAAACTCAAACTGGCCATGTGTGCTTTTCCACTCTTTTTTTTTCTTTTTGGCAGCAGGATATGAGACACACTGCTCCGAGCTCAGAGCATCTCCTGCCGCTGGAAGCAAAGTCAAGACTAATCTCAGCCCGTGGGCTCAGTTTGTCTGCAGATCTTGTTCTCATACTTAGCAGAGCACAACAGAGCACAGGCTAAATGTCCAACCCAAGCTGTTCACAACACTGCCCCGAGCTCAGAGCATCTCCTGCCTCTGGAAGCAAAGTCCAACCCAACCACAGCCTGGGGGCTCTTTGTCTGCAGAGTTTGTTCACAAACATAGTGAAGCACAACATAAAACAAATGTCCAAACCAAACCATTCCCAACAAACCTTTCTTAGTTAGGGAGGGAAGGGGAAAGCACTGGCACAGCAGCATCCAGACCAAGGGTACAGAGGTGATGTGGCAGTTCTGAATGCTGGGCATTTATTGTTAATTTTGGAGGTAGGACTTCAACTCCTCCCAGTCCACTGGGATCCTACTGAATCACCTGAGCAGGTAGGAACATAGCAGGAACCATCCCCTCCCTGTGGTCTGGCTGTTCACAAAAAGGATACATTTATAGGCAGTGAAAGAGCCCGGAAAAATGGCTCAGAAAGTGTCTCTGCAAAGATTCTGCCAAACGAGGCAGACTCTGAGATGGGAACGTGGTGTGTCCAAGGCCATGAAAGGGTCAGTGTGTTCCTGCATCACTCAGTGATGGAAGCACCCAGCATCTGCCAGGGCTGGGCCCAAACACCCTGTTTAAAAGACAAACAAAAAGCTGAAGCCCCAGAGGTGCCACGATCACACTTGTCTGACAGAAAATGCAACCTCACCACTAATTAATTCAGTTCTGCAGAGCATTCCAAGACTCTTACATAAAAAGTTCCAAATAAAGCCAAAGCATTGTTAACAAAATGTTCAGTCTTTTTGCAAATTAATTAATTTGTGATATTTCCTTAATGACAAGTACTATCTAATGAAACAAACACACCAGATCAAACAGACGTATCCTATTCAACAGCTAATCCAGAGAGAGGGAGTGATAGGAAAATGTCTTTAGGGTTTAGCAGGGGAATAACAAACAAACAGGCAATCACATATGTTTCATTTTGTTTAATATCTGGTATCTGTGTGTGAATAAACATTTCATATCACACCTTTTGATGGCTGCCACAACAATATTTCAAAGAGAGAGCTCCTTCTTCACAGGAAAAGTGGAAGCTGCTCTTCTGTGAGAAGAGGGAGATGAAAGACAGCTTTGCAATGTAGTTCCAGCACAGCCCCAGACCTTTTGAACCGTTAGGATTTATATGTCATTAAATAATTAACTCAATGATGCATGAGAGAAAGTAATGTGACTCTCTGTAAAAGACCTCAATTAATTGCTTTCATTGCAGCAGACACCGGGGCCTCGTGATGAGATACAAGCGAGGTGAACTTTGTTTCAGAGATTGCCTTTTAAATGCAGTCATAAAAAAAGTGAAAAATGACTCCCTCAGATAAGACTTTTGTTTGCTGGGGTGTTTTTTTGTGTGGTAGCGTCTTTGCCTTAAATTAACTGACATAATCAGATGCCAAGCCCGGAGCCTTGCCCTTGTGCTACACCATTCCCTTTGTAATATTCTCTCTCTCTCCTCATGAATTCCAGGGACAGTAAAAGGCATAGCAAGGCATGTCTGAACTATGGATTTTTAATTAATTTATCTGCTGTCTTTTATCTTTCAGTATTCACAAGCTGGTATAAGCAATTTGGTTTAAACTGCCTGCTGCATTCTGCCTCCTCTCTTGGGATTATCCTGTAGTCTAATAGGATATAATTCCTGATTGTGTCAACCTCTCTGTGCTTTATTTAATCTCAGTAGTTTTATTCAGACTTTCCTGCATTACCCTTAAGACCCTTCCTATCCTGGTACCCACAGCCTTTCCCAGGCTGGTCCTGGCAGAGACTGGAAGGAGGGACTGGAAGGCTCAAGTCTTGGACTCAATCCCCAGGGCATCCCACTACACTAAATTAAATTGTTGGACGAGCAATTGGAGTAGAAACAGAGAACAGCCCGCAACCTACGCTCTGACCTGAGCTCTGACAAGCCTTAGGGCAGCTCCAAGGTCAGGATTTCAGCTAAATTCAGAGCAGGGCTGTGCCTTGTTCTTCCAGCCTGTTGCAGATTCAACGAGTGGGGCGAGAATTGCTAATTCTAAAAAGGCAGCAGTGGAATATCCACTAGTTTAGGATTTTGGTGAAAGGTCTTCAGCTAGAAGGGAGCATTCCCAACTCCAGCTTTACCATGGGTGGAAATGAAGTCACTTACCAGCATGGCTTCCCAGCACAATTCATGTGCCCGTGCCCGTGCCCGTGCCCGTGCCCGTGCCCGTGCCCGTGCCCGTGCCCGTGCCCGTGCCTGTGCCTGTGCCTGTGCTCTTCCCTCAACTCATGGTGAGATAACCTGCACTTAACCCCGGGGGAAGATTAGGATTATATGATCCACATGGGGCTATTTTAGCCAGGTTGCTTCTTCGTTATTTAAAAGGTTAGGGGGAAAAAAATAAAAAGAAAGAAAGAAAAAACGGACTAATGTGGTGCCATCTGCTCAGGATGAGGTGAGAAGAATTCTGCCAGCATCTTATGCTCACCCCTGTCTGCTGGGCTCATGTGGGCATCCATTCCCACCTAATTACACACTGTCACAGTGCTGCTGCTGCCTTGGAATGGGCACTCCAAGGCAGGAGAGTGGCTGCAGAGGAACACTGTGCTCTGCTCAGCAGATGGCCCTGCCTTGGCCAGCGGGAGAGCCGTGGTGGTGATGCTGAACGGCTGCTCCCTGCCCTGCTCCCAGCAGCTCCTGCTGGGAGGGTCAGGCTTTGCAGGCTGTCAGGGACACTGGAGCTCTCACCACTGGGAAGGCTGTTCCACGGTACAACCTCACAACAAAACAGCTTCCCAATCTGTGTGAGGGAGCACAGCAGGTGCTGCTTCTGCCGGGGATGGTGCAGCAGGAAAAGAGGCAGAGAAAAGCTGATCCTGTGAGAGTTCTGCACAGACAAGGAGACACCAGTGTCAGCTTTCTGCTCCCAGACTGGAGGTGGCTGCAGGACAGAGTCAGGAGGAGGAGACACATTGCTCAGATGAGAATGATAATTTCAGAGCTGGATGTCCCTGTGGCACAGCATTCACCTGAGCTGGGGGGACACACATGAAAAACAAATGCTCAGTTTGTTCTTCAGAGCTCAGAGTTTTAAGCTGCTCCCAGCTCCACAACAGAAGGCAGATCCTGACCTTCTAGGAGGTGTGTAGGGCCAAGTAGAGGTTGTTCTCCCACCCTGGCTCTGCTGGCAGGAGGCACTGTCAGGTCTGGAGTGAGAAAGTCATCCTGTGACTACCAGATAGTCATTGCTCACTTCCCACAGTCGCTGCTTCTGAGATAAAGCTACTTGCAAAGACAAAAATCACCTTGATCATGACAGTGGAAGAAAAGGGTGCAGCTAATGGGCTCTTAATTGGGTGGGATTGACAGGCAGTTGAGGTTCTCCCTGCTCCAGGCTTTGGAAACCACAAGGAATGGACTTCCCATGCAGCCAGTGACATCAGTGGTCTTCACAAGGGCTGCCTGAAATGAAGCTTCATTAATGTTTTCCTTGGTATAATCCATCATCCCTTCAACAATGCATTTCTGACAGTTAATTAGACTCCACAGAGTGGAATAAGTAGTGTCGTGTTTGGAATTATAATCCACTACTGAAAAACACATCATAGGAGGCACATCAGCAGCCCAAGCCCTTGGACATCTTAAGCAGTTTTTATTCCAAAAGGCTTGGTAAACTGTGCTCAGTAAATTCTGCAGGATGTTTGCCAATGGCTTCATTACAAAGAGGAGCCAGGAGTCCAAGGCCACCTGTTCATCAGCAAAGCCCCAAATAAATAAATACATAAATAAATTCAGCCCTTCTGCACGAAAGATGATCCCCAAGTGTCAGCACCTGCCCTGGGTGACACTCAGGACATGAGAGGTAAAATCCTTGTCCAGGTGAGGCCTGTGGCAAAGTTCCTGCTGATTTCAGTGGGGTTGGACTTGATGTGAGAAATCATTTACACGTACCACAGGATGGAAAATGCTGCAATAATGACCTGCTTTATCTGGATTACCTGGCACTTTTGTGTTTTGGAAAGGTGTTGTTATTTACTGGGTATGCAGAACAAAATCAGGAATTTGGGAGTGGCTTCCAAGCACAGCTGTGACAAAAAATTATCCTGTTGAGTAACACTAATAATATTGAGACTGAATTCATAATGTTAATGATATTCATAATATCAGTGATGTAATTATCAGTGATAATATTAGTGGCTTGGCTAGACTTGACTAAGCCAGGAGAGCTCAGCAAGGGAAGTAATGTTAAAGAGGAGGACAGAACTGGCTGTGTGATGGATGGCCTGAGGCAGGAGAGATGTTCTTCCAGAAGTATTTGCCTGCAAGTGCTCAGGTGTCCACTTGCTTCAGACATGCAACAGTGCTGCTGCCTTGAGACCCTGAGCACAAGCATAGCTGGCAGTGACACCGAGTGTGACAGGGACAGCAGCACATTTAAACAGACCTAGACCACTGCTTTCCACAGCTGGCATCATTTCCCTCTGTCTTCCCGTTCTTAATTGGTTTTTAATTTACTGCTTATCTGGGCTGCATTTGAAAGATGTCCCAGACCTCTCTCTGGATGCGAATATTCTGTTTGGAAGGCTCGTACAGCCAGCTGGAAGCAACCTCATCTTCAGATGTGAGAAGGGGAGCCAGTGCCTTCACCTTCTCGCCCAGCCTGTCCCTGCCTGGGTGCTGAGCTGCAAACAGGAGTGAGGGCAGGGCCAGAGACAGGGCTCGGCAGCCTGGCTGTCACCCAGCCACAGGCGTGGCTCTGCCAAGGACACAGCTCCTGCTGCCAGGGCTAAACAGGATCATAGAATCATAGAATCACGGAATCATAGAATCACAGAATCACAGAATCAGCTGGGTTGAAAGGGACCTCTGAGATCATCAAGTCCAACCCTTGATCCAACCCCGCTGTGGTTCCCAGCCCATGGCACTGATGCCACATCCAGTCTCAGCTTAAAAACCTCCAGGAATGGAGAATCCACCACTTCCCTGGGCAGCCCATTCCAATGGCTGATCACCCTCTCTGGAAAGAAATTCTTTCTTGTATCTAACCTAAACCTCCCCTGGCACAGCTGAAGACCGAGCCCTCTTGTCTTGCTGATGGTTGCCTGGGAAAAGAGACCAACCCCCCCCTGGCTCCCCCCTCCTGTCAGGGCGTTGCAGAGAGGGGAGGAGGTCTCCCCTGAGCCTTCTCTTCTCCAGGCTGAACAGCCCCAGCTCCCTCAGCCTCTCCTCACAGCACTTGTGCTCCAGTCCCTTCCTCAGCCTCGTTGTTCTCCTCTGGACCTGCTCCAGGACCTCAATGTCCTTCCTGAACTGAGGGGCCCAGAACTGGACACAGCACTCCAGGGGTGGCCTCACCAGTGCTGAATCCAGGGCAAGAATCACTTCCTTGGACCTGTTGGCCACACTGCTCCTGATCCAGGCCAGGATCCATTGGCCCTCTTGGCCACCTGGGCACACTCTGGCTCCTGTTCAGCTTCCTGTCCATCCACACTCCCAGGTCCCTTCCTGCCTGGCTGCTTTCCAGCCCCTCTGTCCCAGCCTGTAGAACTGCTGGGGGTTGTTGTGGCCAAAGGGCAGGATCTGGCATTTGGCCTGGTTGAACCTCATCCCCTTGGAATCAGCCCAACTCTCCAACCTCTCCAGGTCCCTCTGCAGAGCCCTCCTGCCTTCCAGCTAACTGACACTCCCCCCAGCTTAGTGTCATCTTCAAATTTGCTGATGGTGGACTCAATCCCCTCATCTAAATCATCAATAAAGATATTAAACAGAACTGGGCCCAGCTCTGATCCCTGGGGGACACCAGGGTCTCGTTGTGAGACCCTGGGCAGGCCACTCCAGAGGGGCAGGGCTCTCCAAGATCAGCTGGGTGAAGATGAGATGAGCAATCCCCGTGCCTGTCCGTGGGCCAAGCCCAACATGATTTTAAACTACGGTGGTTTTCTCCTTCAAAGCTCCCCGTTCCCCGAGGCAGCGACGCTCCACCTGTGAACGCAGCCCATATATCACAGGGAGACAATTTTCTGGGCAAAAAGCCTGCTTCTGATGTCCCTCTTTCTAAATGGTCCCTCAGGTGTCAGAGTAAATGAACTGTCATGGTGAACCACAATCCTCCCTCCTGCTGCATAACGAGCCTGTTTGTTTAGAAGAGCAAATAGCAGCAGCCACCCCCAGCAGCCTCTTGCTGCAAAGTGCTCCTTGAATCCAAACAGGGAGCAGGATGAAGGCTTTCCCACTGCACAGGGATAGTTCAGCTGATCTGGGCACGCAGAGGGAGCCTGGAACTGCTGGGATACATCAAACCTGCTCTGTGTGCACGGATCATGTGCACTGCTCCTGCAGCTCTGGAGAGCTTTGGTGGACATTCCTCTCCTGCTGCTAAAAGATGATCCGAGAGCTGGCCAGCCAGACCCCACTGAGCAATTCACTGAGAAGCTGTAGAGCATTGGCAGAGGGCAAAAAAAACCCCCCACAGCTTGTTAAAGGAAAACCAACAAAGCCCAGAAAGGCCCATTTTAATATTATAATTTGTTTGCTGCAACAGATTCAGTGCCTAATTTCCATGTCTGCTTAATCTGAATTGTTATCACCTGGAAGTCACAAAGAAGCTGGTTCTGCTTTAATACAGATCCTATTTTTTCATGTATTAAAAATGTATTACAAAATCCTTTTGTAATAACGACATGGGTGCCTCAGAAGCTGACACCAAGTGTCTGCATGAACTGAGCTCTTCTGGTAACCTTAAATGAGGCTGCATCTTGAACTTTGAATCAGATTTTTTTCCCCCCTCATCTTATTATGTTCAACTTCTAGACATTTTTATAGCAATGCAAGCTGTAGTGCAAGTGGTGAAGGAAAAAAAGTGAGCAGAATTGGAGCAGAAGAATAAATCCACAGCTCCCAGTGCTCCTGATGGTTATTCATTGATTATTTTGGGCATAAATTGTATTGATTATGGTAATGAGAAAGCTCAGGGACAGGTGACAAGCCCAGTGACAGTCTTCCCAGGCATGTGTGGGTCTGAGTGGCATTTGCAAAGCACTGCTGGAATTCACACCCTCCTGAACTGCTGCATTTTCCAGCCCTGAATATCCCAGTACATCTGGAGCACTAATGAAGGTGCTTAATCAGAGCTGTGCACATCACACGTGGAAAAACCCAGGCTGAGGAAGAGCTGCCCTGCCCAAGGAGTGACACTGAGGAGGTCTGTGCCAGAGGCAAAACTGAGCCCAGATTTCCCCCCAGACCTTACCAACTGCACCCAGATTTCCCAGCTCCCTGGCCAAGGCCTGTTGCACCTTCCAGCGCTGCTGAAATGCCTCCAATCACGTTGTTTTCGTGCTGGGGGGAACCAATTTTCCAGTGTAACCTTTGTCAACGGTGGATGGATGAAGGGCTGATATTGGAAAAGATATGAACTCCTTTTGCCAATCTCTGTTGTGACTCCTGGGAAAACAAGTCAGCAATTTTTCATGGGGATGTTCCGAGGACAGAGACATGAAGGATTATCAGATGCTCAGGTACAACCTTATAAGACAGCAAAAGAAAGCCAGAGCACAACTGGAATTCCACAGCACATATTCCCAATATTGTATTCCTTGTGTATTCTTCTCCTGCAGCCAAGGATACCTGATATTTCTCTGGAAGCCCCAGCTCTTGCCTTCATGTCAGCAAATGTGAATTCAGCTCCTAACCACCAACATATTAGCAAGGAAAGGGTCTAGCTTCAGCATCTGCTCTGATTTTTTTTTTTTTAAGCATCAAAGAAGAAAGACCTGTAACTTTGTCTTTACAATGCTGGTAAATACTCTGTGCCTGTTTTACTTACCAGAAGGTTACACAACATTAGTGCAGAATGGAAATGTCAGGCCAGGCAGAGAGACAACTGTGGCTGCTGCACAAATTCTTTCCACGCTATAAATATAGATCTTCCCCCATAATTGCAACACAATCTCGATCTGCCTGTGGTGATAAAGGGGGGAAAAAAAAAAAGAAAAAAAAAGAAAAAGCTGTTTAATTTAATTAGAGTCCATTTGAAAACCTAGTAGCATGAAATAATTTGATATACAGAAATAACCCTCACCAGCTACAGACACCATTTCATTGTGTCTTATCTTGGGATAACAGTAACTGTTACATTTCAAACCTTAAACTGTATAAACAGTGTGACTGCAGATAGCCCTAAGAACATTTAAAATGACGTCAGGATATTCAGCTCCCTCTTCTCTCCCATCAGGCAAAGATGCTAAAAATGGTGCTGGAGTAACATTCACCCTTGAGGAAATTCATGGCTAATTCCTGTCCATCCACTCCACAGCAGTTTTCTTCCCTCCCTATGGAAGCAGCTCCCACTAAAAGCTCCTTTTCTTGTGGGTAAGGCCATCCCTGGCATAAGGGGCAATGGTATATGAAGAATGCCCTAAAATTGTTTGTGAGGTATAACATAAAAAACCTTTTGATTTGTTCTACAGCAGGTAAAACTATGTAAGGCAAAGTGAAGAGTCTATGTACAAAGTGGTTAAAAAAAATATGGAGTTTTTGGGGTTTTTTGACAGAAAAAATTGAGGGGAAGATACTCCTCTCCTGTCCCCAGTCACCACCCCCAATTTCCTTTGAATACATTTTTCATTTGTTTTCATGCTGCTTTGATTATTTTGGTCTAATTAAAATTGAAAAACCTGAAGAGAACAAAGTTGCTGCAAAGCAAAATATTATCAGCTCTTCTAAAAAGAGCTTTTCTCTGGTTTTTTATTAACATTTTTGGCTTCCAGTATGGTTTTGGAAAGCAGAGAAACAAATACTATAACCACAGATTGTTTTATTGCTCTGGCATTTTATTTCTTCCTACAAAAGGAACAGAACCTTTCTGTGAAGGTAAGAGGGATCCAGGTGATTATCGAGGTGATCTCTTGTATATCACAAATATTACATTTACCATGATATACATGACATTTTTCTCTGCTCAGCCCAGTAATTTAATCTAAATTAAAGCATTTCCATCCCCTAGGGCTAAACTGTGGTTTGCCACAAGAAGGAGATCTTTTAATTTGACTTCAGTAATGTAAAGTTAGGCAACTCCCTCCCACCATTCTTACCTTCCAAAAGGAGCCAAACCTGTTTCTGAGTGACAGAATTAAAGATACAGGAGCAGGAATATGTGAGACACTATTTATATATGTCCAATATAATAATATATATAGCTAAGGCTATAGGAACCTTCTCAATTATAAGGCAGATTACCCAAAATTTAAATCTATAAAAACACCTGGTGTTGCATTTCTGTATCTGTACATATATACATGTATATATATGCATGTATTCTCATGCATTGGCATGAATGAGATACAGAACTTAAGCCCATAAAACTGCCTCTGTGCATGAGGCAAAGAGAAAGAAAAGAATTTAAAATATGAAAATATTAAAAATATGAAAATATTAAAAATATTTTAAAAATACCTTGAGGATTAAAAATATAAAAATGTAAAAAATACCTTGAGGATTAAAAATCTAAAAATATAAAAAATACCTTGAGAATTAAAAATATAAAAATGTAAAAAATACCTTGAGGATTAAAAATATAAAAATATAAAAAAAATACCTTGAGGATTAAAAATATAAAAATATAAATAAATACCTTGAGGATTGAAAATATAAAAATATAAAAAATACCTTGAGAATTGAAAATATAAAAATATAAAAAAATACCTTGAGAATTAAAAATATAAAAATATAAAAAAATACCTTGAGAATTAAAAATTTAAAAATATAAAAAACCACCTTGAGGATAAGAGAGGGACAGAGAGACTCAGAGGTACAAACACAGCCCCTTTCTCCTGTGTGTCATAGGAGGGAGCTGGGAATTAGCAGGCTCTGGGGCAGGGGAATTGCCCCTCCTCCTTGCTTTCTGCTCCCATCATTTTTACTCTGTGGCTCATCTGTCCTTCTCGATGTGCTCTGAACAGGAACAAGGCCCTCCCTTCCCCAGCCTGTCCCCGGGTATCAGCCAGCAGTGAATCAAAAGGGGCACAAACAAGGCTGAACTGAACATCTGTACCGAGGCAGAACAAAAGCCTTCAAATGCTGTTTAGGAAATCCTGAGCCATCTCCTGCCACTGCTGCCAACAGGGATGGCAGGAGCAAGGCAGAGCTTCAGACAGCTACTCAGACATTATTATTAATTATTACTATTTACACTGTGATTAGCATCCGGCAGCCTCAGCCAGGGAACAGATTCCACTGTGCCATCTCCTGCTCCAGGTCTGTTATACCAGGCACAGCAAGCCTGGGGGAAGGCTCTGAGATGCTAAAGTGGAACCACTGTCTTGCTGGATGTGGCTGATTCCTGGTTTAAAAAGATATCTATATCTATCTACATATATATAGAGATAGGTATAGATATACATACAAAAGCCATCAGAGTCATACAGAGAGGTGGGAAACTTCAGGGAGCCAAAAAGCACTTCATTTAAAATATAAATGCAAGGGAGCAATGCTCACTTCTCCTGATTTTATTTTTTTTTTAAGTAGCTCACTATTATTGCTTGTAATCTTATCGTAGATGACTTTTCCCCAATGGGGAAAAAAAGAAAAAGAAAACCAAAATCAAACAACCACCCAGAAATTGTATTAATATTCGCAGACCACACTGGGGATGATGGGATTGGGGCAGTTCTTTTTCTGATCTTGGTTTTCAGCTCTGAGATACAAAAGTGGATCCATTGTCTTGCTGGATGTGGCTGATTCCTGGTTTAAAAAGATATCTGTATCTAGATATATATGTAGATAAGTATAGATATACATATAAAAGCCATCAGAGTCCTACAGTAGTTTCCCAATGGGAAAAAAAAGAAAACCAAAATTGTGCAACCACCCAGAAATTGTATTAATATCTGCAGACCACACTGGGGATGATGGGAGTGGGGCAGTTCTTTTTCTGATCTTGATTTTCAGCTCTGGGATGCTAAAGTTGATCTACTGTCTTGCTGGATGTGGCTGATTCCTGGTTTAAAAAGATATCTGTATCTAGATATATATATATATATAGAGAGAGGTATAGATATACATATAAAAGCCATCAGAGTCATACAGTAGTTTCCCAATGGGAAAAAAAAATGAAAAAGAAAACCAAAATCAAACAACCACCCAGAAATTGTATTAATATCTACAGACCACACTGGGGGTGATGGGATTGGGGCAATTCTTTTTCTGATCTTGGTTTTCAGCTCTGAGATGCAAAAGTGGATCCATTGTCTTGCTGGATGTGGTTGATTCCTGGTTTAAAAAGATATAGATACAGACAGATCGATATAGGAAAGCCATCAGTCATACAGTAGTTTCCCATGGGGAAAAAAAAGAAAAAGAAAAACAAACCACCCAGAAATTGTACCAACATGTGCAGGCCAGACTGATGGCAGTGGTTGTTCTGATCTTGGTTTTCAGTGGTTTAAACCCTCTCCTGAGAAGGATGGTTTGGAAGAAGGTTCAGATCAGGACCCAGATGAAGATGCAGCCCAGAGCAGACTGGTGCTATTTATTATTTCTATTTTGGAAGAACCCAGAGGCTTTAATCAGCATCAACACAATCAAATGCTGGCCCGGGGAGCACAAATGCTTTGCAGCAGTGACTGGTACAGCTGGCACCAGGTGGGGGGAAAGTGGGAGGTGAACAAAGGCTGAAAGGGACCTCCAGGTCCAGGTCACTGACAGTGCTTATCCCACCTCTTCCCTCTCCTTTCCCAGCCTTCCCAGCCACCTCCCCAGCCCCTCTGGACCACACTGCCATCCCAAAGCCTGCACACACACTGTGCCAACGGGCCTTATCCCTCCCCACCTCCTGTCAGGCTGCATCTACATAAACCTGCATTTGTCTGTGGCCATAGCCCAGTTTTCTCTCTTTATTTATCTACCTGTCTACTCATTTTACAATCTCTCTCTGGACAGCCACGGAGCAGGAGACAGAACCAGATGCTGTGGCATGCACTGAATGCCAACGAGCCTGGTGGGGTGTGCGAGCGGCCTCACGCAGAGGAAAGGTCCTTTTGTAAACATGCCTTCTGATCAAAGGGCTGATGCTTGCTGATATTTTCAACATTAATAATCTCCCAGCTGCCTCACTCTATTCTCTGGCTCCCTATTTACCCATCCTTCATGGTACACAGAGAGGCAGGGCTTGAAAAAATCAGCTGGCTGGAGGAGAGGGAGGTTGTTTGAAACAGGGATTCACCTGAAGGATAAACCACACTGACGTTGCACAAGAAAGCATAAATATGTATAAAATCGTGGTATTGTCATATACTGTGCCAGAGAGAGAGGCATCTAAAGATATGTGCACACATGCATACAAAAATAATGTATAATCACATGCACAGTCCTTCAAAATCCCTGTGCTGCTGTCTGTGCCACACCTCCTTTCCTACCCACCATGCAGAGGTGTATGGAATCAGGTAATTGAAACATGAGTGTTTCATCAATAAAACAGAAAAATTACTGCCAGAAATTAATGCCCATGCAAGGTACTCCCTGGAGAAGACGTAGTTGGCTGTTTTTGCCGTGGTTTATATGTTTGTGAAATGGGAGCAAGGAGAGAGAAGCTGAACAGAAGAGTTACAGTAGCATAGCTCTGAACCACAGTGAAGGGAGAATATTTGGGCCAAGTGCTGGCTGAGACAGACCTGAAGATGCAAGGAAAGGAGATATTTCCTGTTGTTTGACTCCTGCTGTGCTCCATGGAGCAGGACATGGTACATCCTTCCTCAGTCAACAGCCTCCCAATTCCATTGCCAGTCTCCTCTTAATGGATGTCCTTTTGCTCAAGGAGAAAGCTTTAATAAAACTGGTTATAAACTCTGCATACCCCAGGAAAATGTCATCTGTCACTGAAATACAGCCAGCCCTGGCATGGCAGGCAGCAGACCTTGGAGCAGCACACTACCAGCCAGCCAGGCAGAGGCTGGAAAATGCACCACATCTGTCTGGTGTAAAAGGAGTGGGAGGGATCCAGGGAGAGCACAGCAAACACACTGGGCGAGCCTTGGCTCAGCAGAGAGTCCACTGGCACCTTTGCTGGCTGCAGCCAAGCTGGTTCTTTAACTCTCATGCAGGGAGATGCTTCCAGCACCTGCCTGTGGTGCTAATTAGGCTGTTCTTCCACACAAGACTTGCCTGCTGAGCCCCTGGGTGTTCTGACTCCACATGCCCTGTCCCAGCTGCCCCTTTGTGCAGCTGCATAACTGGGAGCTGTTGAGGCAATCTGTACCTCTACTCCATCAGACACTCGAGCTAAACCTGCAGCAAGGCACAGGGGAGCCAAAGCTATGGGAAACAAGGGCCATTTTTAATCCATTAGAGCCTGACAATGCCACAAAAATAGCACTGAGTTGCCAGCAAGGGTGAAAATGTATCACTGCAAATATTTTGCTTTCCTTCTTCGTGGTACTTAAGGGCTTTCTAAACTCAAAGGTCAGAGAGAAGCTGCTGAGAGAAATCACAATCAGAGAAAACACTTCCAGAGGGGGAGAATCTTCCTGCAGGAAACATGCCCAGACTGACAAGAAATCATGCTCATGGCTTTGCATCATCCCAGGACTGTGCTGTGTGCTGGCTGGAAACCTGCAGTCCATTCTCAGATCCCATTTTAGCAGCTGCATTTCCTAGTGTAACCCACTGAGAATTCCAGGCTATCTAAATGCCTGCTTTATCCCCACATCTCTAATATATGCAGAGTAGAGTGATCTTATCTATTGCTAGAATGTTGCATTGTCTTGCTGGAATTGCGCTTTAGCAGACTGCTTCTGCAGGGTAAGATTTCACTTCCTTCCTTCCCTGCCCAAATAAATGTCAGCATTTCAATGTAGCAGGTGTAATGTCAGGACACCAGGACTGAGATTTTCACTCCTGACACGTGGAGATATGGGCATTTCAGAAGGGAAGCCAAAAGCTTCTTCCTCTTGGCCTCCAAAACACAAGAAGACCACAGTCTTCAACAGTCCTTCAACCCTGAAGGTTGCAGAATTGGCAAAGCTCAGCTCAGTGATCCTTGAATTCCTCCCTCTGCTAAACACAAGGCTGGAGAGCAGCTCAGAATTGTCTTACCCAAGCAAGAAATCCCAGCAGCTCCCCAGCATCCTGCCCTCAGTGCCCCCACACATCCATCAGCTGCCCCGGGCATTCACAGGACATTTTTCCTGGCTAATCATTAAGAATCCCCATTGCACTTACTGGTGAAAAATCTTCTTGCAGGGCTGGCAGATGGGGAGGCAGAGAGATGCAGTGAGAACTCCAAACATCTGCTGGCTGTTCCTCCTGTGCTCACAGGACAGGCCCCATGGAGCCAGGGAAGGAGAGGATGCTGTTGGCAGCACTTACTCTGGGATGTTTAAAACTCGCTTGGGAATTAATGGACTGGCATCTTTATTTATTTTTTTTTTTTTTAGTCCTGTGCAAAGGCCTCTGAGTCACAGCCCAGGGTTTGAGACGTGATGAGGAGAGAAAAGGCAGAGCCAGCATCTCCCTGGCCCTCAGAGCTCCCTCTGCAGCTGAAAGAGGAGCCAGACTCATCTTGCATCACGTCTTTCATATATGGAAATAGTTGTAGAAATATATGAACCCCCAGTGACCAAGTGCACAGAGACACCTTTACTAGGCAGAAAAAAGGCAGCTGGAGCCCTGTGCATGCTCTTTTTTCACCGTGGCATGTGCTCCAGCAGACTCCAAAGAGACCCCTCCTGACACCACCTTGCACCAGCATCTCACTAAGAAGATTTGAGAACTTGTGAATACAATAAATAAAGCAGTGAGTGAAGGGAGTGAGGAAAAGGCATCTCTTTCATGATGAATACACGCAAATTATTACTTTTTTAAAATGCATATTTAACTGTGGAATTCTCTACTAGATAAAACAGCGACCAAGGAGATTTTAAAAGGAATTAATATGAACATAAATACTGAGCTTGGCCTCAGCTACTGTAAAAGATAAAAGAATTAGAGGAAAGATCCCTCTTTCCAGACATTTAGATGGGATAGGGGGTTAGCTGGGCCCTTCCAATGGATTTGGATACCACTCCTTATGCTTCTACTGCTCCTGTGCCCACTCCTTCCCCAGCGGTGATGCTAATAAGGAACCCAATTAGCATTCAAGGACCAGTTGTGCCAATTAGGCCCTGGCACACGCTGGGGCTGGGCCCAAGTGCTGCTTCCCTGGCTGCCAAGTGCCTCCTGGTCCTGCTGTGGAGCACGGCCACCATGTCACCTCCCACTGTGTCACCTCCCACCAAGGGGGAGCAGGGATGTGCTCCCCAGGCAGGGCAGTGACAGGGGCAGGAGGGCTGGGACAGGCTTCCCTGTGTTCTCTGGGCTTCCCTGTGTTCTCTGGGCTGGATCCCTGGCAAGGTGTTTGACCATGAGCATCTTCCCAGAGCCAAAGAGGTGCTGGGTGATGGGTCTGTGCTGCTTGGTGGCTCCTGGGGCACTGCTGGGTGATGCCGAGGGGCAGAGCCCTGCAGGAAGATCAAATCCCTTGGCAGTTCCCAGGGCAGGAGGGGGAAAAGCAGCCTGGCACTGTATTTTCTGCCCTGCCAGGCTGCCTGTGGCAGAGGCATCCATGTCTCCTGACAATGAGGTGGCCACTGTGTGCTCAGGACCTGGGCAGAGCTGCCCTCCCTGCAGCCAGGCAGAGATGAAAGTCTCCCTGGTGTGTGCTGGCATGAAAGGAGGAGGGACAGAAGATGAGAGTTTTCTCTGAATCAGCTATAAATTTGCAGCAGACACAAACCTTTGGTGATATGGAACAGAATTTGTCGTTTCCAAAGGGAGAAAAGGAGGCCCCAACCTTCCTGAATTAGTGCTGATGATACCCTTCTTCTCTGCCCTGGCACTCTGCAAACTGTGGGCATGTGCCAGGGAGTGGAAAAGGAGAAATGCAGCCTTCAAGAGGAACAGAAGGATAATTCTGTGTGTGCCAAGACCAGCAGACCTCTCTGGGTGGAAACACAGCTCCTCCCTCACCCCTGGCTATCAAATGGAGTGATTATCAGACAGAATGGGGCGGCACAAAGTAACAGGGAAGGTCTGTGGTGGAGCAGAGGAGCAGAATAAACAACAGCTATATTTCCTTGATATTTCATTTGGATTGCAGGAAACCAGTAGGAAAAAATGTGCATTTTGATAATCGGATTATTTTTCTTTTCGAATCTTCTTTCAGCCAGCAAGCAAACAATTAGGCCTTTGCACAGATCTAGTATCAGAAAATGATATATTACTGCCCTGCTTGGGTGAGTAAAATATGTCCTGAAATAGCTGCAGTCTCACAGATATCAAGAATGCTAGTCAGGGTTAAATCTCTCTTTCTTTTCAATTATTTTTTCATAAATTAAAAGCCAAGTGACAATAAATCATGCTATAAAAATTAAAATGTCATTTGCTTTTATCAGAACTAAAATTAAGCTATACACACACTGCAGATATAACAAAGGGGGAGAGGGAAAGAGCAAAAAAAAGGATGATAATGGATTTTTCGTATATTTTGGTGCAGTTGAGATGAGTCACGAGGTCTGCATGTGGAACTGGGTCACAAGACTTTTTCAGGCTTAATGTTCTGGTCTAGACAATTAAAAAATAGCCCAAACTGAGACTCCTTAGAGGCTGCTGGAAGAAAGGCATGACAAACTTGCCTCTCCAGCTCCCAGATCTGTAGGGCTTGGGGAACATCACACACAGGTTTTCAGAATCTTGCATTGAGGCCATTGATAAAATTTATTGCAACAATAAAAACTGAATTAAAAGGACTGAGTTTTTTACTCCTTCCTTCCTCTGACTTCTGTCTCTGAGCTGTTCACACCATTCCTGTTCCCAAGCCAGGCTGATTCGGGTCCAGGTGCAGGTGAAACACTGACAACCAAACTGCACATCTCCTCCTACACCAAATTTAGATGAGTCAGACCATAAAGACCATGAACTGGGCTCAGTCCTGGACTAAGCTGCACTTCTGAGAGGGTTATCAAGCCTGAAGGAACATCTGGGGTTAGTCCAGGGCTGCAGCACCACAACAGCAGCAGGTCTGACGTGGCAGGTTGTCTCTTTGCAGTGCAAACATTGAATATCCCCTCCAAGAGCACAAAAGCCCACAGTGCCAGGCAATGCTGAGCACACTTTGGGCTGGTCAGCACTCCAGTTGTTTTATTCAATAATCTTCTCTCCTCCCACGTTCTGAAGTCTGCAGGAGAAGGAGCCATTTCAACTCTAAAATGGTGTTCACGTTTCCACGAGGATTAAGCTGGAATCACGGGACATCCCGCTGTCTGAAGGAGGTGGGAAGAGGGAAAACAAATTGCATCTGTTTGCTCCAAGGCCAAAAGTGGCCAGAGATGTGGCTGCTCGTTACTCCAGCAGGAGCCAAAGCATCCAAACAGACCTGAGCTGCTCGAATTCTCTGCCTGACTCTGCTCTGCATGGTAATATTGGGAGAAAGAATTATGAAAACATAATGGGAAAGCAATGAAATATGACCAAAGCCTTGTAATGATGAAATATAATGACTCATAATGAAGCAGAGGCAGGAGGGAAAAAAAAAACCACCTCAATTCTTGTGAAACAAAAATAAGAGACAGGAAGAGCACGAGAAGGAAGGGGGGAGTGAAGGAGAGGGGAAAGGAAGCAGCAGCTGGAAATTACTTTTAACTTTTCCACTTAGTGTTTTAAAACCAAAAAGCAATTACTGCCAGGCTGGCATTGCCTTTCTGCACATTAATTTCCTATTATGAATAAAATTAATGAGTTTAACAATCTCCCCGTCCTCGTAAAGTTGTGCTCTTCATTATTGGTGTTAATAACCCACCGGGGACTCTGACTCCAAAGCTCAGCACCATGCCCTGGTTTCTTTGGAGTTTAAAAAAGGAAAACAGAGATAAGGTGGGGATGAAGATTTCAAGAAACAGAAAATGATGATGGGACTCAAGCCAGGCTGAGTGAAGGTCATTCTTTATTTAATGACCTACATGGTTACACAGCAGTGGGACCTCGTGGGGGGGATAATTCTGCTTTTGTGTCCCAGTGGAAACCAAGAGCCAAAGTCAAACCACCCCAAATGTCACATGGCAGATTTAGAGTGCTTGGAAGGCAGGCACACCAGCAATATCTTCCTGTTTCAGCTCTGCCTTTCACTTGGAAACAAAGATATCAGGGAGGGGACACGCATCACACACATCATTTCAATGGCACACAGGTGGCAGTGGAGGGAAACCTCCAGCTCCAGAGCAGCCTACAAGGCTTGGCACAGTGGCAGATGGTGCCAACTGCTCCCTGTTGCCATGTGGGATCTCTGTCTTGCATGAAGACGTTCAGAGCTGCTTGATCCTACAGCCTGAGACCCCGAGCTCTCCAGGCTGAGTGCAGCACCCCATGGCCCAGCACTGGGACTGTGAGAAGCCACCAGGACAGAATGCTGGGTATTGAGGATGCTGTGCCACTGCAAAGCCATGGAATTTCCTCCCTAGAGGGCAGGTGGCTGGAATGTGGAAATTTCTGCGAGGGCAAGTGAAAACCCCTCACCTATCTGCTTAAATTCACCTGGCTCGGGTGGCAGAATTCACAAAAGAAAACTTGCTGTGAGATTTATACCTCTACCACCTGCATCTAGAAGGTTGGCATCCCTGCCAGAACACCTTTTCCAAGAGATGTTCCTCCTATAAACCAGCTGGAGGGGTTTAAGATGCTGTGTCCCTGCAGCTCAGCAGCCAGATTGCTCCTGGAGAGCATCCCTTGATCCACTTCTCTCCTGATGGGCCAGCTGAGCTCAAATGGCAGAAATGATCCCTTTGCAGGGCCGTGGCTGGGTGTGGTGGAAGCAGCTCACAGAGCACTCATGTGAAACATTCCTCCCCCAGACACTCATCCCTGGGAGAAATGCAGGTTCCAAATGTCTGGGGCAGGGCTGGAGCCCCCAAACCTGCAGAGCCCTGAGAGCAAACACACCCACAGCCCCATCAGGGCAGGGGCTTTTGCATCAGATATTTGAGGAACAGCTCACAGCTGCCAAATCCTGCAGTACATATGGTTTAACTTTCATCCTTCTGCACAAAACCCGGGCAGGATGCAGGCCTGAACAATCCAAGCTGGTCTGGCTGTGTACACAGACTGGGTTTTCTAAACATCCTCAGCTAAATTTACAGGACTCTTAGCCCAGTTTTAATGTTAACAGTGTGGCACTGCCCTTAAATTTCCTGTCCTCAGCATGTAGGTGTTTACCTCTGTGAAGTGAACAAACACAGCACAGATCCTTCACGGATCAGGGCACAGAAACACATTTTCTTTACAATCCCTTCTGGGCAGAGGACTCCCTACATAAAAAGCCAAGAGTTCACCAGGCAGTGGCAGGTTTAAGTCACCTGCTTTGTCCTCTCTGCACATTAGCATTTAAAACCTACAATAAAAAGGCTGAAAGGGGAACTTTAATAAAAACATTTTTTACATCTGTTAGAGGTGTTTGTATTGCACTTTCTGCACACATTTAAGCACCACTGATGCCCTCAAACACTCTTTTTCCTTTTAGAAAAATTGTCTTCCTTCCTCAGCTCTGTCATTTCCTAATGGTATGGAAATTTCACAGCCTCCCAGATGCCAGACTCCCAGCTGTCTCCTGCTCCAAGCTGGAGATAACCAACCCAGTCCTGTATAAACCCAAACTGGCACTGCCTGGTGGTGTTTGGATGATGGCATGAGCTGAGTTTGCTGAGGCTCAACCCCAGAGTGAACAGACAGGTCTCTGTACCCAGAAATCCACACTTTAGGTGCCACTAACTCCACTCCACTGGTTTCTGCTGGAAATGGGAGCTATTTCTCAGCCTGCAGAGCCCAGAGTGGGAGGTTTGAGGCATCCTGATGGTGCAAGTGTGGAGTGAGAATTTGCTCACTTTGTTCCCCTCCTGCAGAGGATTTCCAGCTGCCACACTACCACCTTTCATCAGCTCTGATCTATTCAGGAGACTAAATTTCCATTTAGGGTGGACATCTCTGCTGGGAAATGTCTTTTGTTTCACAGCTCAAGGAGCCAACAAACAGGAGGAAAGATGAGAGCGGGGTCTCACCCACAGAAAATCACTATTCAAAACACAGTGACCAGGAAGGCACTGCTGTATCCAGGAAGACATTTTCCAGGTTAAAAGGAGTTCCCTGTCAGCTGCTGCACAGGGTGGATTGTGCCAGTGGCTGTAGCTCCTTGGGGTTTTTTTGCTGCTTCTCATTTATAATCCCTCACTGCAAAAAAACCCAAGAGACAGCAAGTTATTCTTGCTCAGAATGCACCAGGAATAAAGAAGCCACACATCAGCAGTACACTCTTGTTCTTTTCCATTTCCAAAAGTCAAATGTTGCTTTTATTCTTGAAATAGCCATAAACTGCCAACTACTGGGACACAAAGAGCTTTTAGTACATCCTGGGTGTCAGACAGGATACCAGAAATGGGCTTTTCTACTACAGAGACACTCAGCACTTAGTCCTGTGCAGCAAAAGCTTGTCCTAAATGTGCTTGTGCCCTGTGATTCTGAACTGAATCTAATGGCAATAGGAAATTCAGGGCAATTTGCACATTTGACTTCTTTGGGTTCAACCCAAAATCTCTGATGATGATAAATTAATACATAGGATTCTGCTGGGCTCATCAGGGGAATTTTGAAACGTTGCAAACCAAAGCAAGACATTAGTCTGTCCCCTAGAAATCATTTTTACCCTTTGCTAGCTCTGCTTTCACCCAACCCAAGTTAGAGAGGAAAAATCCTGTACTTCTGAGAGGAAGCTGAGTTTGGAAAATGGAGATTTCAATTGCAATTAAAACGTTGAAGAAGGTGTTCCTGTGATACACCCAGAGCCTTGTCCTGCCTTTTTTTGAGGAAAAGACTCCTGGTTCTCTTTCACTCTGTGGCTTCTTTATACTTGAGAGGGCTGAGATTTGGTCTAAGTGCAATTTACTGCAATTTTAAACCCTATTACCCCCTCAGCATGGTGCTGCATAAATGTAATGCAGGGTCTTTAATTTTCCAGACAAAGGTATTATTTGAGTTCCTTTCATAGCCTAATTATTACTTAGCAAATATCATGTTGTGATGAGTATTTATGGATAATTCTCAGATAATACCTAATTATATGGTTAATACTCATAATGATGGGAAAGCCTCAAATATTCAGAGTCCAGAGTTTTTAGACTATCTCAGAACTCCTTATATTTCCAAGCACTTGTAAGTTGTTTTTTTTTACTGTTTCTAGCATGTAGAACAGCTTTTGCTACAATATCTCAGACTGCCCAGTGGAATTTGGATTCACAGGTTGGCATGGACAGCTTTGAACTTCTGAGTGACCTGACACAGCTCTAAACCTGATTAACTCACCAGATAGCCTGAGCCTGTGGATAATTTATGTGATTGAACAGGCAGACCTTTCAGGGAATGTACTCTTAGGGGAAAATGGCCTGTGCTGAAAGGAGAAAAAGGGTTGACTCGATTGAAATTTCTGATTTTCAAAAAACATATGATGGGACAGGAGGTAAGAAAGGGCTGCTGGGGAGAAGTTCTGTTCCTCTCCATCCTTGTGAATTTGTTAGTGCTCTGGCTGTGAGCTCTTCCCTGTTTTACTCTGATCTGCAGCCCAGGTTGTGGAATCCCCATCCCTGGAAGTGTCCAAGGCCAGGTTGGACAGGGCTTGGAGCAACCTGGGCTGGTGGAAGGTGTCCCTGCCCAGGGCAGGGGGTGGAATGAGATGGGCTTTGAGGTCCTTTCCAACCCAAACCATTCCATGATTCTGTGAACCCCTGCACTCAGACCAGCACCAAACACAAACTGTGTTTCCCACGTGCTGCCCCAGAACTGAGCCCTGACCTTCATCAGTCATGGAATTAGTTCCTTAAACCACCAGTGACACCTTGGGCAGCCCCAAATGAAGTTTAGTCTTAGCAGGTGACAGACAAGCTCTTGGCCTCCTGGACTTGGGTGTCCGAGTCAATCCCTCTCCCAGTTGAGACTGGGGACAGAATGATTAATTCACTGCTGGGTAAATGGCTACATAAATAGAGAAGAAATGACACCTGGACAATCAGATGCTGCAGTCTGGGAAGACACAGAAACCCAGAGATACAGGGGGAAAGGGAGACAGGCAGGCAGGAGATTGTCAGGACTGTTTTGATGGGACAGAGACCAGCAGCAGGTGCTTAAGGAAGGACAGAATATGCTCAGAGCAGTCCTGTTCCTCCCTTCAAACTCTGGCAACGTGCAGCTAAACCTGTGCAGTGAACCTGTGTTTTGTGAACAATCTTGTGAAGATGAAGAAATGGGTGAAGCCAAACATTTGGCAGCTGTTTTTGGTGCTGCCCTGTGCGGGTGTCACCCAGCTGGGGCACTGCAGGGAAGGTGGGAGAGCTGCAGAACCTCCCTTGTGAGGTGGTTGCAGCACCCAAAGGTCTGGGTTCCTCTGGCAGCATCACCTTGGACTCCAGCAAGTGGCTTCATATTTCTCAGCCTTGATTTACCCCTGGAAAATGAGTTTAACAGACTCCTCCACGAAGTAGTCTCAATTAATTAGCATTTGTAAAACTGCTCTGAAATTCCCAGATGAAAGCCTGGCCTGGAATGGCAAATTGCTAATGATAATTAATAGTTGTTCATGGTCTCCTTACGGAATCTCAAATTATTTTCTGAGGGGAAGAAAGTAGGGATAGAGGCTCTCAAGGCAGAGATCACTAAAAAACCCCATGACAGCCATACCTTCCTGCCTGCTCCACCTTCTTTCCCAGAATTAATAGGGAGAACTGACACCTCTTCTGAGCAGAGGGAAGGGGAGGTAGTGGAGGCCCTGGGTGCTCCTGCATTCACCACACGTTCCTCCTCTGGCAAAGGCTGGAGCTGGGGAAGGGTGGGCAGGGGGAGTGAGGCAGGAGGGGATGAACAGGGGTGTTACATTTCTCTCTCAAATGGATGCAAAGGCAGCCCTAATTAAACAGATGTTCTTAATAATACTCTGACAACTGTCCCTGCTTTAATTTGCTTCACAGTAAAGATTAATATAACAAGGCAACACTACTTTACAAGGGGAGAGAAGGGAGCTGAGCTAATAAAAGGCAGTAGCTTACATGGTATATTATTGCTTTTCTTTCTGCTTGTCTAGTGAATATTTACCTCCTCTGGGAGCAGTTTTCATATTTATTTGATCGCTCCTCCAGGCTACAGCTGACTTTGTGCTACATTGCAGGAGGATTAATGCCGGGGCCAAGAGGTGTTCTGGGTGCACAGGCAGGTTGGGGACCTCCATGGAGACTCTCCAGCCACAGGAAAGGTCCCAGAGGTGCTGGAGCCAGCAGAGATATTAACCACAGGCTGTGGGAGCAGGGAATGAATTCCAGGAAACTCCTGTGGCAGTGTCAGGGGAGTCATAGGACACAGGAGGTTGTTTTCAGGCTGCTCCTCGGACCAAAGGAGGGGTTTCTCTGGGCTCAGTGTCACAGGCTGGCATGACAGAGGCAGAAACAGAGAGCCTAGGCAAGGAGGACACAGGGAAGAGCATTCCCAGCTCCTGGGAAGGCATCAGGACTTCTGCACACACTCTCATCTCACCCATCTGCACTGAGTTGGATTAAAATAAGAACAGCTGGATTTCTGCACCTACTCTTCTCTATGCTGGGGGCCAGGAGTCACCAGACAGGACTCGCATCTCTTCTGATATCCCAAGCATGAACTCAAACCCCAGTGGATGTGGAGGAACCAAACCTCCATCCAACATCACATCTCACCTTAAAACACAGTGTGACACAAGCCTGGATTATGCTATTAAACACATACTCCCAGGCTGCTCTTCACTTTGATCATAACTCTGGGTAGGCTTGTTAAATAATAAACCAATCCTTGGCTGAGCAACATTCACAGTTGCCCAGTTTGAATTGCACAGAGTTCAGCAGCAAGAAGGAAGCCAAGCTCTTCCAAGTGGGAGGGCCCTGTCCAGGATCCACAGGCAAGTCTGGGTCTTTGGTTTGTTCAGGTCGTTCAAAAAGGGACCTTTCCACAAACAGGAACTGACCACTTCACTTCTGAAAAGGAATTCATCCTAAATGTGATGTCTCATATCTAACAGTACAGCACCTTCTAATACTCTGTGTGACTTGCCCTAGGAAGAGAGGGGAAGCACCCCTGGATGAACTGGCATCCAAATCCAGGTGCTCCTCAGCACCACAGGTTGTTCTCAGGAGTGTGGTTCCCCACCCTGTGCCTGAACTGAAATATTCTGCAGAAATTATCTGGCACCTCTGCAAACACTGCCTGTCACTGCTGTGTGTGCTCTTCCATCCCAGCTGCTTCCCCACTCCTGGAGCTCTTCCTGGCAGATTTAGGCTGGGCATAGCCTGGGGTGGGCTTAGGTTGAGTTTAGCCATGACCCTGGGCTGCAGCTCTGCATCTCCCAAATCTTACCTGGGCAAAAAGCCTGTGTGTGTCACAGAGCTTTGCTCCCACACTTTGTTACCTACCGTTCAACGATTCCTTAAATATTTTAAAGCTCCATTTGTCATGCAATTTGTGAAGCTGTTTACGACACCGACGCCCTTAGACAATAAGGGGGGAAGCAGAAGAAAAGAGCAGAAGCTGGCAGCTCCATACATTGCCCTTTGTGGGAATTAATGAGCCTTGTTTACTTCCTGGCTTTTTACAGCTCTCTGAAATGTCAGATGCCCCCCAGACTGCCTTGACAAAATCACATCATCAACCTCCCCCCTCACATCCACCCCTTGGACCTGGGAATCTTCATCCCTGTCCTGACTTTTCACTCCAACCCCCTTTCCACGACTGGACCTTTTGAATGTGGTCTCCAAAACATTGTTCCCACTGGGGACTGCAATCCTCATGACAGGACTCATTATGAGGGTAACAAACACATCATTCCACCTGTAGCACTCCTGGAGTTGTTGCACTCGGTGGAATCAGCAGCACATAAACACCCCCCACAACCAAAATACAGGAGGAAGCTCTTCAGACCTTTGCAGCCAAGAGGTTCCCTTTGTCCCTGATTGAGAGCAGAGACCAAGTTGTGCCTGCCCACTGGAATTACCATGGCTAAGTTGATGGATGCTCCAGGCTTGGACTTGGTGATTACCTTGCATTGTTCTTGGCTCCCAGTTCATCCAGGAACTATTCCCAGCACTCCCCACCAGCAGCATCTTTCTGCTGCTTCTCCACTTGTCCCCTTCTGCCTTGGCTCAGCTCTGGTGTCCTGGGGACAGTGAGGAAGAGGAGCTCCCAAGGCCACGTGCCCCTGGCACACCTCAGTCCTGGTGACAGAACAGGAGTTAATCCAGCATGGCAGGAACAGGCTGAATTACTGAGCTGCCCCATGAATCAGATGATTGAGTGGCCTCTGCCCAGCAACAACACTGGCCATTGCTCTTTATTCTTCTCCTTGCCAGGGCTGCCAAAGAGGGGCTCAAAGGTTAATAAGAGAAAGTCTATGCCCTTCCCATTCACAGGTCCTTTAATTTCTGCTTCAACATCCCTCTGTTCCTGCTACCAGGTTGAGTCAGAGCCTGCAGAAACACAGACCCTGGGGGGGCTGAATCACAGCCTCCCACCATCACCAGCAGCCCAGAGCTCTCCCAGCACTGGGAACAGATCTCTGCTTTCACCAGAGCCTCGACTGTGGGAAGCCCTGAACCAGCTCCTCGTCCCTTTTTTAGCACCCATTTTGTCACTCCAACCCCTGTCTCCCTCCAGATACTTCTCACATTTCTCTGGGTGGGCTGACTCATTAAAACACCTCCTGCCTGTGTCCTGCCAGAGGTGTGGTGGCCCTCAGTGCCAACGTGCTCAGCTCCACGGGGATCCCATCCTGCCAGCCTTCCCTGGCCCTGGGAGCAGCCCTGCAAGGGAGCCCACAGGGAGAATGGAGAGGGACTTTTGACAAGAGCATGTAGTGCCAGGACAAGGGGGAACGGCTTCCCACTGCCAGAGGGCAGGGTTAGATGGGATATTGAGAAGGAATTGTTCCCTGGGAGGGTGGGGAGGCTCTGGCACAGGTTGCCCAGAGAAGCTGTGGCTACCTCATCCCTGGGAGTGTCCAAAGCCAGGTTGGATGGGGCTTGGAGCAGCCTGGGCTGGTGGAAGGTGTCCCTGCCCATGGCAGGGGGTAAAACAAGATAATCTTTGAAGTCCCTTCAATCATTCCATGATTCTGTGATCACCCCCAGCCTGGGCAGTGCTGTGGCATGTCACATGTGGAGTGAGTTTGCACATTAACAATCTGGGTTAATATTCCAGCAGGGAAAAGGAAAGCATAGATCTTCTGTACAGCCCTCCCTCTTCAGGATGGAAGCATGCATAAGCCTCATAACTGAATGGAAACCCCTAAAAACAGGCAGCCCTGGTGTTCTAACTGTGCTGAGGGATACAGCAGATCTGTCCCTGACCATGACTGGTAATGAACAGTCACATCTCTAACTTATTCAAGGGCCTCAAAGAGTTTTATATGGATAAATAAATCCAATTCTTTTAATCCCAGGCAGATCTCCCTGCAAACACTGCCACACTGGGCTGTTTCTCTCACACTGTGCTGTCCATATCCAAGTCCCTTCCAGCACCTCCAGGTCTGGGATCACAGTGTGACATTCACTCAACATTTTTAAATTATATTGAGTTACTGCAGGGTCTAACAGAGTTCTGCAAAGCACTGGTTCTAACTCAACATTATTCAATTAGTCCATTTTCCTGATTACCATCTGGGTCACTGTTGTCAGGGTTACAGCTGGCTCAGTGCTCACCCACAGATCAGATTTGAAAATACACCTGGGGATATGGGGATATTAAAAAATAACAGACCTTCAGTGTAACATGATTTCAAACATTCCCACAGCTGCTTTGCTGATCCTTAGAGTGAAGTTCAGCTCTTTAATTTTGACCATTTTAAGTAAAGTGAAAATAAAAAGGTGTTTTCGCGTGATCCCTGCACTGACAGTGGTTGTGTGAAGCAGAGAAGGGTGGCCTGGATAATTTTACCTGTCACACTCTGGTGTTCACACAAACCCAGTGATCCCAAGGGATTGTGTCTGCTGGTGCAAGAAAGGGCTTGTGAGACTTTGATTGTGGGAACATGAGATCTGGAGCACACATGGATAAAAGTGACTGCCTTTGTGCTGTCACTGTGTGTAAACCTGCACGAGAAAGAAAGGAAAGCAGAAATATTTGCATTTTGAATGTTACTCCTTGTACCTTGCACCTACAAAGCACATGATCACAACAGCCTGGGTGTTGGGGGCATTTAACAGACATGATTCTGTTTGTAAAGTCATAAAAATTAATGTAAGTGCAACAAGATGGGACAAGGAAGAGAGTGAGGTGACTCCTGTGAATTTGGGACTGTGTCACTGCGTGCCCAGGTGACACAGTGTGTGTGTGACTGTACATTTGGGAAGCAGCAGCTGAAGGAGGTCAGTTTGGGACAAGCCAGTGGCAAAAATAGGCTCATCAGGAGGCCAGAGCTCCAGGTGACAGGAGCACTGACATCACTGGCAGTTCAAGCCCAAAAAAGCCCAAGTCACACAAGTCCAAAGGGTTTGCAGCTGAACTCCCATTAACTCTCCAGCCTGTGGTCTCAGCAGTGGTGGGAGCACTGATTGTTTTCCTCCAGAGACAGAGGGAGCTTCCAGACAAGTAATTTGTTTTCTAAAAAGGCTAAATCCTTCTTTCTGTGCAGATGCAGCACTGGCCTGAAGTTCCCAAGGTCTGAGCAAAGCCATCAGTCACAGTCAGCTGGGTTTGGACTGCAGGAAGGGCAGCTCATACCTTTCAGAGACAAGCAGATACATGGGGACAAACTGCTGACCTGGTAGAAAGGCAATTGCTCTAAACAAATGCATAATGGAAAGATGAAAACTGGCCCCTATTTCACTTTCAAGGATACAACCAGCCAGATATTTCCTGCCTTAGGAGAGAACCTCCTTCACTGTCTGTGGGTGCCTGAGCCAAAGACTGTAATTGGAGATACAGCAGGAATAATAAATGCCAATTAGGTGGCATTTTCCCAAGCATTCAGTGCTGCCTGACTCTGTTTTGGAACTGATTTCGTGTACAACTGAACTGGACAAACACGGAACATGTGTGGACTATCCCATCAACTAATTGCTTGTTTCCTTCTTCCCTGTCTGGCAGGAGTTCACACCCCAGACAGAACTGGTCCTGTGCATTTAATGTGCAGGGTCAGGAGAAAATTCCAGCTGAGGTGAAAGTCCCACCTTGGCACTGTGACTGGTGCCACTGGGGACCAGCCCATGGCATAAAGGAGGACGATCCAGAGGCACTCCAGGAGTCAGTGATGCTTTGAGGAGGAATCTCAGGAACGTGCCCCCACAGGGCTGAGGATGGGGTGACAGACACAGCCAGGCCATGTCCTTCTGGGAGCCAATCTGCAAGGGGATAATCCAGTTTTGTGCCACAGAGGTGGCAGAAATTGCCAGGGAATGGCCCAGAGACCAGACCAGTGATCTCTCTCCTGTACAAAAACTCAAATCACTTTATCCGCCACTGAGACGAAGCAAATTCCACCTTGGGTGGAACGTGACAGCTATTTAAGGATGATGCCACACAGTCTGAGATAGGAAGTGAAAGGAACTGTAACTCCTGCAAATCCAAGGGGAGCAGAGATAGGAAGAATATTAGTCTGCAAATGGGAAGTGGTCCCAGATCACTGGTACTCACACAGCCAGTTTTGTATCCAACCAAATGGCAGGGACTGATACCACCCTCTGTGACCATCCTCCTGTGCCAAGGACCTGATTAGAAGTACTTAATGCACTGATGTTCTTATTGAGCATTTTTTGTTTGAGAAGTCCTACCCTAAACACTGATCAAACTCAACCTGCTCAGCTCGATAACAGCGGCTCCATTAAAAATCTGCCTCGTGCACCAATTTTGCCTTTCTCTCTCCCCTGTCAGGAGCTCATCAGTAAACAGCTAAGCAGCAACTTGATTAAAAATGTGAAAAAAAGATTTGCTCCTCTACAGGAAGATTTAATGCAGAGCTGTTTTAAGCTCCTTCCCACAACAGGTTTTCACAACTTGTTGGTTGAAATCACTCACACAGAGCGCTGTCTCTCCAAACACAAGCTGTGCTGCCCAGTCCAATTTCTGTTCCTCCCACTGACACATCAACTTATCTCAGCATTCCAGCATCTTCTCCATGGTTTTGATACCTGGCAAAGATTTATGCAGAAGTGACTCATGGTCAAATATCAACAAGCAGTTTACAAGCAGCGTTTCAAAGAGATCCTTGGGGGAGGCAGGGATTGCAGTTTATGGCAGGAGTGTTTGATTTCTGCCCTCTCAATGCAGAGCCTTCCAAAAAAAAAAAAAAAAAAAAGACAATTACCAGATGCAGAACTGAAAGGGAAATGGCTCAAAAGCTGTTAGAAACAGCAAAACCTGCTGGTCACAAAAATCTGTGGTAACACAGAGGTAGACAACTAATCCTTCTCTCTGTGTACACAAACATCCTCTCAGGAGGGCACCTAATGCATTTATTTTGGGTTTTTCCACTAGTGCTGCCAAAGCCTCTTCACTCACTTGCTGATCTGACCATGTGTGACTAATGTACAGCGTTTTTGGGAGCCTTCAGGACTCTCTATCAGATCCCTGTAGTAAAACACACTCTATCTGACCACAGAATTTAATGAAACTTGCTGGAACAAAATATTTTTGAGACCAGCATTCCAAGGGCTGACATTGCCCTGATGATGATAAAAGAAATCAGGTACACATTTGGGTTTTCTCTTCTCCTCTGAAATGTAATCCTGGAGCTGTGTGTAAAGAAGCAATTATATCTGAAAAAGTTCTTCCTTCTAATTCCTGCTTCTTTCTCTCTACACCTTCCTCTCTTCCTAAACTTGCTCCTCTCTACTTCCTCTGAAAAGTGTTCCTCCCTCCCCTCATCCATTCAACCCATCACCATCCACATTGATGGCTATCTGGGCACAATGAAATTCCACTTTCTGGTACATAAATGATCACTTTTCCTGTTAGCTCAGGATTATTCATTTCAAAGACAGGGAAGTAAATTTAAGGAATTTTCATAAATGCTGGCATTACAAAAATAAACAAATGGGGTGCAACAGGACTTTATCAAAATCCAAAGAGATTAGCAAGGTCTCGCTGCCTTCAATTATTAACAAAGTACTTGTTCTCCAGAAAAGTACCCATGAAAATTTAAAACAGATGAAAATGGTTGCTCACTTAAAAACTGCTCCGTTAATCTGTGAGAAATGTTTTATTCAGAGGCATTAAATGAATCCTGCAAGGTTTGATATGCCATAATCCATCATTCATGTGGCACAAACACGCGGGGATCGATAAAATGTTGTGTCAAGAGGAGAGGGGAACATGGCATCCTCGGAGGATTGCTGCACAGAAGGCTTGTTTCAATTCATGGGATGGCCAAAATCGATATTAAGCCATAGATTTTACAAACTGGATGCCTCTTTGTTTTTCCATTTATAACCCTGCAGCCTCAGCTCGCAGTCAGAGGCTGAAGTGGCTCGAGCTGAAAGGAGAAAACTCTGTCTCAAAAGCTCTGATATAAATTTGCACCCGAGGCAAGGTGACAGTTTCTGGCCTTGAGTTCAGGGATGGCCACGTCACTGGGGGTTTGGATAATCACTACAAAGTGAGCCTGCAAGGAAATCTGGATGTGGTTTATGGGTTGTGCTGGATTTCTCCCCAAACCCAAGCTCCAAGTGAGATTAAAAAGCTTTAGCCCAGGTATCCTTGCAAGCTCCAAGTGGTATTTGCAGGAACCAAGTTGGTTTAGAGCTTGAACTTCAACTTGAACCACCTTGTTTTTATTGCTTTCACTGTTTGCATCAGGGTAGGGTCAAAGGAGAACTGTCTGACACCCAGGCCATCAGAGCACATGGATGTTCCTTTTGTTCTGAGAAAAAAAAAAACACAAAGGAAGGTCAAAACAGGGAGAAGGGAGGAAATCAGTGTGAAAGTGTTTTGCTCAGGATGCCCATTGTACCAGCCAAGCTTTGAGTACAAGGGGTTCTTTTACCCAGTGTGGTTATTGTTGGGTTTATTTGAACAAAAGAATTCTTGTACAAGACCATTTCCTTACGATTCAGGAGGGAAATGCACAGTGCCCAGAAAAGATGTGGCCAGGGAGCAGAGCAAGCCCAGGGACTCAGAGGGTGGAGTCAGAGGGACACATTCCCTGGGTTTCTCACCTGCTCCCTCTCGGTGTTTCTGCAATTACTGTGCTTTCCAAAGTGAGATCAGGGAAGAACAGGGCTGCTGATCCAAGCACACAGATTAGTTTTATCTCTTAAGGATAAGGCTACACAGCCCATGATAGTCTGTTATCTGGATCCCTAATGAGCAGAGATGTAAGGGAGAATCACCACACTGCAGTGAGCAGCCAAAGTGAATTACAAGCAGGGGCTGTGACTCTGTTTGAATTGTTCCCTGGTCAGAATAATTTGTTCCCTGGTCAGAGGAACTCCCATTAGGGCAAGGACAAAGCCACACTTTGGGCCACTGCAGCCAGGGGCAGGTGAGGTTTAGCCTCACCCAGGCTAAGCCTAGGAAAAGAAGAATGGAAGTGTGAGGAGACACTTAATTTAAAACTTCATTTGAAAACAAGATTAGTAACACTGAAATCCAGACAAGCTACTACAAGGTAAGATGCAAGAAAGGACCATTTCTGTTCATATGGCTCTGGGGCTAATGATGAAAACAGGAACTGTTGTGTCAAACTGTCTGGAAAGCTGCTGAAGGAACCATGAAAGAAGGTGATAAACCATTCTATGAGTGCATAATTAAAATAGTTCTGTGTTTTTCTGACCTGCACTGCAGTGGTTTGCCAACAGGGGCCTTGCCAATCTGACCTTCCCCACCCTGCTAAAGCTTTACACAGCTCATCACGCCTCAGCTCATGGAATAATTTGGGTGCATAACAGCCCAAATACGTGGTTTAAGTGTGAAAGGCAGGGAATTATTTCCAGGGAGGGAGCAGATTCTTCTCCAGTTTCTCTGATCCAGTATTAAAACTGCTACCAAGGCTCCAAATTACTCTGTGCAGAGCCTGTGAACTGTTTGCCCTCCCACAGATCTGGGCAGGGCAGCAAGGTGGAGAACAGCTCAAAGTGCACAGAGCTTTCAAGTGCCTGCAGCAGCACCTCTGGTTGATTAAAGAAGTGTTCCCGTTAATCATATCTTGTGCTTAATGAACTAACACCAATTGCATCAAGCAGTGACTCTTTTATGTGATGTGCTTGGGGATGATACAACCCCCTGCAAGAAAAACAGAGCCAAAGTTCCCTCTGAGGCACCCCTGTCCTCCAAAGCTGCTGCTGAAATACTTGTCCCTGAGTGCTGCACACCTTCTGCTGAGGGGAAAGGCACAAACATCCAGGAGATCAGAGAAAAACAGAGACAAGGACAGTGTAAACAGTGTAAAAATACCCATTTTATCAGCTTTTCTTCATTCATGCAGTGAATCCTCGCTCTAGTGAGGGCATTGCCTTGTAAAGAAGCTTCAACCAACTAGTGAGTCTTGATTTTTATCCTGACCTTTCGTCATTCCTGGTATATTCATTGCCAGTCTATTCCTGGCTCTGTTTCTGACTCACAGCATGAATTTGGATACATTTATTTCACTTTCTCCACACCTCAGCTTCCTTTCAGTAACATTTAACAAGCTGAAATCACTGATATGTGAGCAGGACTTTGAAAACCCCAGATAAAAGTAAAGAGACCAGCTTCTGCTGTAAAAGATGACCAAATTTGTGAATGAATAAACCCAGGGTCAGATAACATATTGCAAATATATTTGTAAGAGATAATGGAGCATTTATTTATAGAGCCATCAGAAAGCCAGACCTGGTCTTCTTGTAAATGGAAGCAACAGTCCATTTCTTTGGGCTCTGGGCCAGTTCATACAAAGGCTGACACATTATTAAAGCCAGAATAGGTCTATTTTCCATTTCTCAAGGCAGGCTTTTTCATTACCATATGTTTCTGCTTCTCTATCTAGCTTTTTTTTTTCCTGCAATGATCTGATATGGTTCTGCAATTTATTACCGAGTTCATCAGCCACAGGATCCGATCCTGAAAGGATGAGGGAGACCCACTCGTGCTCTCAGTTGCCTTTACACAGGCTTTTCTGGTCATTTCTTTGCTCTGGCACCCTGGGCATTGGTTGCAGACCAGATTTTTGCTTGTTTTTTCCTTTGGCAAGGAACCACCTGGTTCCCTGAGACCTGAACACGTGAAGCAGTTCAGTGAAACGTGAGGAGCTGCAAGGTCTGACCAGCTGAATTTATTATCCCAAGTGAATGCTCAGTGTTGAGAGCAGCTGAGAATCTTTATTCCCCAGTCTGCTGCTGTGGATCTGCCTAAAAACAATTGCCTGAGGATACTCTGGCTCTTGTGTTTGCCTCAGGATCAAAAGCATCCAGTGGGCAAGGATTATCAATAAACACCAGGCTGCAGTGCTTTGTTTGCTCTATCAATTTTGGCTGCTTTTGCTGATGACATTGCATTGGTGAGTTGTAATAAGTCCACTAGACAAACATGCCACTATTATCCCCTGTATCTTCTTTGCCTGGCAATGTGAGAAGTGGCAGGATTCTGGGAGATTTTGCTGTTTTCCCTTTGGCTTGGAGGGAGAAGGTGGAACGTTCTTCCTTGTGGAGCACTTTCCTTTCCTTGCATGCCACCAGTTTGTATTTGCTCAGTGGTGGAGAACCACCCCTCACTCCTGGGTGTAGGACAACCCCCCTGCACCAGTGTGGTGACACCTGTGACATGAAAATGCCACTGCCCAGGATCCAAAAACCCCCGTGAAAAGAACCTTTCCTGGCTGAGAACTCCGGGATCCAACCTCACAGCCAGAACACCTCGATGGCCAGGGAAAAGTTGTCAAGGGGAAGAGCTTGAAGAGCTTTTCCACAGTTCACAGTTGCAGAGTGGAGCTGAAAGCACGTTCAGGGCTGAGCTGTGGAGAAGGAAGGTTCATGAATCCTTTCAGATGGGAAGGGAGCACTCACAAGCAACTTGCTCCCGGAGCTTTTGCAGTTTTGCTGAAGTCCTCATAATTTTTCCAGGCACTTGTGCTGCAGTGCAGCTCTTTCAGCTGGTCAAGGGCTGAAAAACAGCCTGATGGCAACATCCTGTTGTCCCTGGGTTCGTTTCAGGGAGGATTTTTTCCTTGTTACATTCTTATCGAAAAAGAGTGATACTCCACAATATTCCTGGATTTAGGGACTGTATCTGCCAATTCAGCTCAGCCCAAGCCAAGCCAACCTACCCATCCATATGCAAAGATATTCAGGAACCCTCTTGAGAGCTGGAAAGTGAAAAGGTAATAATTTTCTGACCTGCAAAGATGTTGCTGTGAACAAGGTTAACTGAAAAAATCCATCTTCCCTGAGCAGTGTTTTACTCACGAGGTTTTCAAGGCTGAGGACTGGGCTGCCTGGCCACTGTATCATTTTTATCATGGCACTTCTTCATTTTTCGTTTTACTGTGAGTACTCACCTCTTTTCCCTCCTTCTCTTTTAATTTTCAACCTTTTTTGTAAATGGTCCTGATTTATTTGGCCTCTCTCCCTCCTCTCTGTTTAACTCTCCATAGGAAGAACAAATTTAAAGTAATGGAGCTGCTTCTACCTTGGACAGGAGGGTTGTGCAGGCAAAATTGGTGATTTGGAAGAGCTCAGATGCCTTGGTAACAGGCCACAAAGGTATCAGAGAGATGTGACAGCTATCATTTGATTTTCACTCCCTGCTCCACACACCTCCTTCAGCAGGGGCTACTTTTGAATTTTGCTTCCAGGAAAACCCCAACTTTATGTGCACATGGCTGTGTTTGTCACTATAACACTGTGTATGTTCAAATTATCAGGCACTGCCCACATCAAAAGGCTTAATTTCCTTCTAAATAAACAAAACTGACAACCTGATAAAATTCAGAGATTTCCATAGGAATGGATGTTCTGCAAAAATGAAATCCAGTGGGTAAATTCCATGGAGCCTGGGATTCCACTCAGTGTGCACGAGCACTTTTCATCCTTTATAAAAACACCCACTAAAAAGCTTTTACTGCTTTTTATGTGCACAGGAAGGTTACAAGAATGACTGTGAAGAAACCAAAACTCCACTCAAAGAGGAGAGCAGCTCCCACGTCAAACTATTTGTTCTGAACCTTTGGCTGATTAGAAAGTTTGGACATTTAACCCCTTCCAGTTTCATTACCCTTCAGCTAAAAGAGATTCTCTGTTGAGGATGCAATGAATTCCAGGATTGCCAATACTATTTCCTACTCCTAAGGACCAGGAATGTTGGCTGCCTGGCTGCTCCAAGTGCTCAAAGAGCATTCTAGTAACATTCACATAAGAATATACTATTTTTATTCTAATAACAAGAGCATTCTAGTAACATTCATATAAGAATATTCTATTTTTATTCTAATAACAAGAGCATTCTAGTAACATTCATATAAGAATATTCTATTCTTATTCTAATAACAAGAGCATTCTAAATTTTAAATGAGTTTGAAAAGTTCAGTTTCAAAGAGGTTTTGCAAGTAGAACAGTGACTGTTTTTAAACGTAGCTTGCCTTGAACTTCTCAACAGAGAAATTAATTTGCCCCCTCACCAAATATTGCTGGGCACCTTTCCTGGATTTTTCTCAGACTTTACCTTTGTAAATGCTTTTCCTGTTGGTTTGGCTTTTCCTGAGGTTTGGCAGTGTTCCTGTGGCTGTTACCTGGATCCCTCTGGAGGATGGATTTGTTTTATTGTGTTTATTGCTTTAGCAGCTCGACAGCTCCTGAGCTGAAGCCCCGTCCCTGTCTCCCAGTTCCCCCCATCCTCTGGGATGGATTACGGTCTCCCAGTTCCCCCCATCCTCTGGGATGGATTACCCAGGCTCAGGATAAACCCCCAGCCCCCTGGGGATTTCCAGCTCCTCTGTGTTTTGGACGAGAGCGAGTTAAACAGCCAGGGCTGCAATCCCAGCCCTGCATCTCTGCCACTGGAGCAGATTCACCGCTCGGGATAATTCCTCGGAATTGCACAGCACTAACCCAGGGATGAACCCAGCCTACAAACCATATGATGCCACGCTCTGTAAATCCCCCTCAGTGCTTCTTGCTCTGGCTCCACACTATTTATTACCTGGGCCAGCGAAGCAAAGAGCTCTGTCACGTGTCCCTGACACAAACTGTCAGGGAGCCTCATGTCTGGTTGGCTGCAGTGGGAGCTCAAATATTCGCAGCTTTGCTCCGAAAGGGGAGGGAAAGCTCCATTTGCAGGACAGAAGGCATAATATTGAAATGATCCATCACAGCTGATGCACCCAGATGGCTTTGTGAATGAGGGAGACAGGCAGTGGATTGCCCAGTTTTCACCACTTTTAAAGAAACAAAGCTGGGAAGTAAATCCTCGTGCTCTTGGGTGCTGAGTCCTGAACAGGAGACGCACCTTCTCTGCTGCTTGGAAGCAAAGTAAAGCAAAAATTAAAACTGAGGGTACAAAAGACTTCCTCATAGTGTTTTAATCACAGCACAGGTTCTGTGTTCTGACCTTGTTCTGATGAACAAGACAAAGATCAAGCAGAAATGGACAGAGAAAGAAAGAAAGAGTTAATCTTCAGTGCCTGAACCAACCCAGGCACTGGGCTGACCTCAGCAGGCACTGGTCATGCACTCTGCTCTCCAAGTTACGTTTTCATGCATTCTCATTTTCTTGAAGTGAATCCAGAGAGCTGATAAAATGCTTTGAAATCCCTGTGGATGAAAGCTGCTATGGAACCCTGGCAAAATTGTCATTACTGCCTTGTCATGCTTTATGTGCTTTTTAAGTAATTTCCTCCTAAGGCCCTGGTATCAAATAAAATTATACTAAGCACCATCGCAAGGTCACTCTATGTATTTAATTCTTCATATTAAAATTCCTCATCTGCCATGGCTGTTGATTGGTTTGTCTGTTTAATTAGTTACAATGGCTGTATGAGCCGGGATTCTGTTGTCTGTCAGCGTGACAAATTAGCATATCCATAATGCAAACGACAACCTCTCCTCTTTTAGGACACCTATCACACACAAATGTTAAGTGACAGACCCCCATAATTACATGGCAATTGCTGTCTCCCTGCTCCTGAGTTCCTGTTCTACATCCTTCTGTCTTGAACTATGTCAAAGAAATGTCTACAAATGGATTTCAGGTTGAAATCTGCTCTGGCTGATACAACTACAGAAAATTTTCATCTCCCTCTCAGACTTCATTAAAGTTCAGCACATCACAGGTCGCAGCCAGGTTAGGAATTGGGCACTGCTGTGCTCCTGGAGCGTGGCTATCAGCCCAAATCTTCTTGCTGGCATTGGCCAGGGTTCAGAAGCAAATACAAGAGAATAAGAGCAGGAAATTACTGAATAATCGGAGCATGGGATAAACATCTTCCTCAGCACTGTCATTTGGATGCTGGCTGATAACCTGAGGCACAGAGCTGATATGGTGACAATAAACTCTGGAAGGAGCCCTATTCTCTCCACGGGGAGCAATGAACTGGCTGCCAGGACTCTGGAAGTGCAGGATGTGCCGATAACATCTGAAAATCACTGTTGGCTACCTCGGAGAGAGAGATGCTCTCCAGTGGAACTGGGAATTGTTGAGCTCGGTATTACTGTCATCATTTATCTAGCAAGGGAAAAGAATTACTCAGTGGTGTGAGGGAGGCCCAACACAGCGCTCTCTTCTGGCTTGAAATCACACCCATGGATCAGCTGGGCCTCCTCTTGCTTTGGCACCTCATGGTTCCACGAGGAACTGGGAGCTGCGAGATCTGTTAGAGGAGCTGTGAGATCTGTTAAAGGAGCTGTGAGATCTGTTAGAGGAACTGTGTTTCACCTCCATGCTAAAACAAGGGCACTGCTTGTCTTGGTCACAGCACATTGATGAGGAGCCTTTATTTAGTTAAATAATCAGGACTAGATCTTTCTTGCAGCACATGGGTGAGTCTGAGGTTATTATTTCCATCACTTGAGAGCACCTGGGACCAAACCTCTTGTACTAATTGCAGCCAGGTCAGTGGGAGGACAATGCTGGCACTGCCCCAGGTCTCTCTGTGCCCTGCCTGCAAACCAACCTGCTCCTCAGGTGTTCCCCAGCTCCTGCCTTCAGTGCCCCTCTGTTCCTGCTCACTCCTGGCTGGCTGCTCCCAGAGCCTTTTCTCCTCCACTACAGAGGAAGCATTAAAGGAAAGAAAGAGATATTTGCGAGTTTCTGTGTTCTCTGAGCTGGCTGAATTCCCCCAGCACAGAGCTGTGTGTGTGTGCAGAAGCCTCTGCTCCCCCAGGGTTCCCTTCAGTGGCTGCACTCGGTGCTTTTCTAGCACAGAGCCAAGGATTATTCCAGTGGAGCTACAAGAGACGAGGCAACTCCGTCTCTGCAGAGAAAACAATTTCACAGAAGACTACCCCAGGTTAGGATGGGAAGCAGGGACACAAAGGCAGTGAAAAAAGCAGCTGATCACTCTCTGGCTTGCCAGGATGAAGAGCCAATTAGGGTAAAACTGCATCCAGAGTATATACATTTTTTGAAGGGACAGAAAGGCATGGAAGCACGAGGTGATTTGACTCCACAGAACTTTCTTTGCCCGCTTAATTACCATTGTATCCCCATCCAGCCCCTCCCTGGGCACTTTATTCTAATGTTGCTTTTCGCTGGTCCCACAGAAAAGTTATTCTACTCAGATGATGAAGGATGGGGTGGGACTCACAGGACATGGTACACAGGTACCTGTGCCACTAATTCCACAGCTGATTTTGGACAAAATACACATTTTTCTACTTAAGGAGCCTAATGACAGAAAGGATGGGTTTTGCTGTAGTTTTGTAGAATTGAGATCAGCAGGAAACCAAACTAACACAGGTGGGAAACAAACAGCATGACAAGAAGTGTCAGATATTTCACCAGTGCAAATATAATCCCTATGAAATATCCTGCTTTTATATGGCTGCTCAAAGCACAAGTTTGGAAAAGCCTGATAAATCTCTTTTTGGTGGATTTCCCACTCAAGACATGTGTGATAGATGCGGTTTAAAGAGAGGTAAAAGTGCAAAGTGGTTTTTTTGACCTAAGGTAGCATCTGTGATTCAGAGGGACAGAGCCTACAGCTCTGTGCCATCATCCAAAGCCTGCACTCCAGCTCTGAGGTGTCTCTTGTTTATGTTTTGTAAAGTCAGGCAGCTGGTTATCTGCAGATATTCATTCTCCAGAAAGTTCCTAAAGCAAAACTCAAATCCTGGACAACAACCAGGATGCACCAGCCTGGGCAGGGACAGGCACAGAGAGCTTGGTGATGCTGTGGATGGCAAATGTGTGTTTTACAAGTCTCAGCCTCCTTAAACCTGACATGGAGCAACATTTAGACTGCCTGTGCAGCCTTAACCTGATTTCTTCAAGTAGGTAATGCAGACAACTAGAAGCACTCAGAGATTGAACTCTCAGCACCCACTAAAGGCTTAAAGAAACCTCAAGTGAATAAAACCTCTCAGTGCTGGAAGGGGAACATGAGGAACAATTCAAGTGAAATCAATGAAGTGTGAAATACATACAAAATAAATCAGTGGTTCTGTATATTTTTTTTCCTCTCTTCTTTCTTTCTTCCTTCCTTTCATCTTATGAAGTGAAATACATTTGGAGAAGCACCTCACTTCCCTGGGGTTCCCCCTGGTTCCCAGTGATGTACAGCTGGAACACATTCCTCCAGTGTGTGTACAGAGCACAAATTAAAGCTCTGAGATGGAAAACCACGTGACAGCTGATGACCTACAACAACAGGGAGAGCTCAGGAAAAGGAAAATGTGTGGGGACCTTTGGGAAATCTGTTTTCTTCCTGTATTCCTTGTACTGTACCCTGCCCAGGGAGACCCTGATCTCAGATGCACTCTCTTCCATAAAGGGAAGGCCATGCAACCTGGGGGACACAGTGCTATTTTATATCCTGGAGAAAAGCTCATTTCTCACCTCTGTCTGGGCCTGCTTGACTGGTGCAAGTTCAACCTTCCTCTGCTTTTCCATTTGGAAAATGAAGATAATGATCCTGACCTTTCCAAAGGTGTTCACAGTGGGTGGACAGAACGTGCAATCTAAAAGCTTGATCTCACTCCTGTAATACAAATAATGGTACCAACAACAAGCCATTTTGTTTTCCTCCCTCCCTGACCTTTCTCCCACACACCTTTCATGCCAGACTCCCTCTGTTCTCTCAGCTCCTGCAGCTTATCAGTTCCTAGCCAGGGACACCGACAACAAAAATAAAACATTTCAACACATGCCATCTCTCTCTGCTCTCCCCTCCCACCATCCTTTCGCTGCAGGAGGGCAGGATCAATATTTGGAATGTGCATCTCCAGCTCCCTCCCCAAGCTGTGACGTTCCCTGGCACAGGGAAGGCTCCAGTACATGGATGTGATTGATGGGGACTGTGCTGGGCACTGGGAGAAGATTGGTTTCTGGGGCTGATGGATAAAGTCCATCATGCAGCACGAAAACAGCTGGGGAGAAAAATAATGGCCCCTCTGATTCTTTCCAGCAGCGAATATGTAGTGAGAAAAGCTTAGGGAGGTTGTTTTTTTTCCCCTGGTTAATTTGTAATTAAAGAAACTTGGGTTTGGATGTGAATGTCCCAAAGTCTTCCCTTCGTTAAGCGAGGTTGTCTGACCAGTTAATTAAGGCAAAGGGACATTTCTGGGATGTCACAGGAAGGCACCACCATTCCTTGCTGCTGGAGTGGTGAGTGGAGAGCTCAGCCAGCCCTGCTGAGCAAGGGGAGCACCCAGGCAAAGCTCCCAGTTAAGGAGTTCACATTCCCGGGGAGCAAAACTGAATTAATGCCTGGCTGGGAGACAGATAACGCTGGGACTGAGGTTTCACAGTGTTTTCATGTATATTTCATAGACCTGTTTGCTTTTTGATGTTCGGAGCTCTTTGATTATTCCTTTTAATCCCTTTTCGAGACATTCTTAAGTGTCAGCTGCAGCCCTGGTTGGGGCAGGTGAGCTGTTCCTCCACAGCCACACACACGGTGCAGGGGACAACACATCATCCTTGGCCACCATTTAGAGTTGTGACAGCAGCACATGAGCTCCTTGGATCTGTCAGTGGAGTCACCTCGAGTGTCTGCAGGGAGGGACTGGTGAGGGACTGGTCATTTTATGGAGCTGAGGAATGCAAACCATCCCAGACAAAACCTGCCAGTGCTACTGATTGTCTAAAATTTACTTTCATGATATAAAATTCTGCAGACAGATCCCAACAGCACACGCAAACATGCAATCAATATTCCCTGCGTAGTGTTACAAGTGATTGCTCACCTAAAAGTGCCACCTCAAAGCTCCCTTAATACCCACTTTGCACTCAGACACGAACTTGGCAATTAGAAGTGGAAACAGAATTTCCATGTTCACTCCAAGCAAACAGGAGCTCAGTAGCCGTGTTTCACTCAGCTTCAGAGATGCAAAAGCAGGAGGAATTACCAAAATCAACAAGAAACTAATCTCTTTAATCCTGGAAGTTTCTTTTTTTTTTTTTTAAACAAGTTTAAATAATTGATGCACTGTCAGAAGCAACCTGAATCCACGGAGGGAAGATTAATATTAGATGAGATTCCTTCTCCCTCTCTGTATGGGAAAGGATGGCAAAGTCATAAAGCAAGTGCTTTGCACACTACAACTGGCCTAAGGTGGGTAAAAGGCTGGTGAGATTGTTCTGGATTTCAGACACAGTCTGGCCAGTGGTGTGGAGAGGAGGGAGGAGGTTTCCTGACTCTGCCAACTTTGTTCTTGCAGGAGAAAGGAGCCAGAAAATACTGGAAACAAAAGGATAGAGGAAAGAAACTATGTAAAAACCCATATTAACAGTGTCCCCCTGGGATGCTGAGCTCTGTGGGTTCTCAGGCTCGGTGGTGTTCCCTGTGTCCTCTCTCCCGCTCTGCCCTGCTTCCAGCTGACAAGTTTTTGCTTCCCTGCTGTGCTTTTTTCCACGTGTTGGGGTGAGAAGTGGCTGAAACACACCCCACAGTGGCACCACCGTGTCACAAACCTGTTGATCACCAATCTGTTGATCAGAAATCTGTCGATTGTTGCATTTCCAGCTGGGGAGGGACAGTCAGAGCCGGTGGCTCCAGAGAGCCCTGTGACTTCCCCGGGGCTGATCCTTCTCCAGGGTGAAAAGTGGCTCCCTGAAACCAGGCAGATCTCAGGGAATGCTGTGCACTAACCTTGCCTGGGGCAAGGCTGGCAACATGTGCAGCCCCTAATGCAAAATGGCATTTACAGGGGAGGGGGGAGCCAGAACCAGAGGCAGAGCATGTTCCACCCTGTTAACATCTCATTTTCTCACTCCTGTAAATTCCAATTAAGGAAGGCATTTATGTCCACACCTACAAAGGTATTTACATGCTCAAATGCTGCTGAATTCAGCATCACTTTGTCACCTTTGAGAGTCTGGGTCTTAAGCCTTTTTCCTGCAACATAATGCAATGTGCTTAATGCTGAGAAGGTCACTGTTCATATCCAAGTTGCTACATTGCTCACTCTTTTATCAGTCATGACATGGCTCTGTCTTCATATATGGGCCTCATCACAGTGGTATCTGAAGCTTTTCATGTCAGTTAAAAGCCAGCAGCTCTGTCTTTGTCTCACTCTTATCTCCCATTCAGAAGAGGGATCATTATCTTCACTATACCTATAAAAATAAGCACTGTGACATTACTCAGGAAGAAAAGCGGGCTCTGTGACAGGTGGCAATGCCAGGTCACACTGGAAGTTACAAAACTCAGCAGAAGAGAAAGAAAAGGAGGATCTATCACTGCAGAAGCCCAGGCTGGCACTCAGGGGATGTGCTGGAACAGAGCCTTGGAGCTTTGAGCCAAAGGATGGGTTTGGCCGTGACTGGGGCTGTACCAAGGTAATGCTTCCCTTAGCATTTAATCCAAATAGACAGAGCTTTATTAACCTGCCCCCTGAGGAACCTAATAAGGATCATCTCAGAGCAGAGAAGCAATAAGGAAATGCATAACAACTTACTCTATTATAGATGCATGATGATGATGATCAATAGTCCTTTGCACTAAAACGGCAGTTGGCATCCAAAAATCTCAAAAAAAAAAAAAAAGGCAGTAAGGATTCATTCATCAACAACCTCGGCTCTGGAGGCACTGCAGCATTATTATTTTTATTATTATATTTATTCAGCGGGGGCACTTTTTGGGCTACAGGGAGAAGGCAAGAGTTGCCCCAAAAACACAGTTCTCAGTTAACAGAGCTGCAAAAAACAGCCCAAAGTCCTGTGCTCAGTCTCACAGTGATTAATGCCTGGGGAGGCCACTCTGCTCACATCACTTAACCAGGCCATCAGCTCCCAGCCTGAGATGCCCATATCCAGCCCAGGGATTGTGCTGCTTTAGCTCTGGTCCTTTGAAGAACTAAAGATGAATTGGCTGGCAGAACCAGCCGTGTGTTTGGCCTAATAGCTGTGACCAATCACTCTCAAAAGTGTCCCTAAAAACGGGATTTCTCCTGGGTTGGGAGGCAATATCAGCCTTTAAATCCACAGAAGGATCTGGCATGGACAGAGCAATGCCAGCAGTGTGGAGCAGGGCTCTTGGAGTGATGTGGCAGACTATAATTGACACCAGAGGCAAACGACACCACAGGCAGCCACTGTGGTATATTTGATTTAGAGTTGCTGACTGACAGCCTCCTCCATCACGCTTGGGGATTGCTCTGCAAACATGTGATTCCTGCATTGCCATCAGTCTCTTCCCAGGGAGGCTCTCAGCACATGGACAAGATCCCTGTGGAGAAACCAGGACACCCAGAACCTGCCACAGGTAACAGAGACTGACATCACCAGGGAGGAATATTGGAGAGAGCCTCAGATTCTCCAGGAGCAGCCAAGCAACTGTGCTTTGGGTGCAGCTCTGCACATCCCTGAGAGCCCACCTCACACACATCCAGTAACCAGCCCATTATTATGGATGGCAGGGAGACAGAGGATTCTTGGCCCTGGGTTGAGAACATTATTATTATTTCCAGATCATTAACACGTTGAGAGGCTTCTTACAAGCTGAAATACTGCAGGAAAATGTGAAATGTGTAAGGAACAGGGCACGAGTTCACCGTGAAAAAAATGTTCCACCCAGGGACTGATTCCAGGCCGTGTGGTTTATGGGATGTCTCAAAGATACAAGGGCCTGTGCTGTAGACACGTTTGTCTGCCCAAGTCTCTCTCCTGTACACTGACAGTGCACACTTCAGACTGAAGATCAGCTTAAGTGCTGAAATAGCTCTTCTGGGACATATTTTTGACTGCAGAGTTTCCGTGCTTACAGATGTACTGTCTGTGGCAATATTTGGTGCTTTCTCTAAAGAGCCTTAGTTCCCAGAGTCATCAGATCACCTGAGGAGCTCAGCTTTCAGGCAGCACAGCTTACAAGACACAAACTCCAGAGGTTTAAAGCTCTGCAGGTAAATACCCAAGCTCTGGCTGCCTCTTCGTCATCTCTTTTATTTTATTTTTTTTTTTTTATTTTAGTATTAATGGGATCAGACAAAAAGCCTGACTCATGATTTTTCAACACTTCAGGTGAGCAGATGCAAAGGTCCTTCCCCCATTCTGGCACGTGCTTGTTAAATGCCTTGAATGATTGCAGCTCGTGGGTGTCATGTAGGAAAAGACTTTGAGGAAACCATGGCCCTCCTCATTTCCAGCCAGAAATGGATGCCTGGCTGTCCTGAAGTAGCACTGAAGTCAGACACACTGAAAATCCTACATCTCTGATAGGAGAATAATTGCCTGCTCTCTCAGTACTAATATATTTTTGGTTTCTGGTTGGCTGCATTTGCATCTGGCTTTGCAGACTCCCTTCCCCTGGAGCGCCTTTATCGGATTTGCTTGGTCTCATGACTTACTGCAGTTCTTAAACGAAGTTCTAAATAACTAAAATAAGCCTCGGGATGGCTCCGTTTGCTGGAGCAAAGCAAGGTACAGAGACAGCCCAGGTGGGACATGGAGAACCTGGAATACACTCCAGGCTCAGAGATCCGTCACTGGAAGTGTTGGAGCTGCTCTTCCCTTCCTTGCAGACCAGCACCAGAGCCTTGAGCACAACCAGAGCCCACGGCACAAACACTATAAATAACAGTAATGGGGCCACTGCTGGTGACATCAGAGTAGAAATTAGTGAGACTGGCAACTGCAAAGCAGCAGCAAACTGCAATATTTTCACCTCAGTGCTTTCTGGAAACGCTCTTTTATCTCAGAGGCTGAGTCAGAGGCAAGAAAGGGGGCAGATGACTCGCCCCCACTCAGCCTGCTGAGGAGAGGAGGAATTTCTGGGAGCCATTTCTGACCCCCCACCTCACACTGCAGCAGCTTTCACTCTGTGACGATGCACATACTAAGAAAAAAAGTGGGGTTTGTGGCTATTTTTCACCACTGAGGGTGTGGGGGAAGGAAATGGCGCCAGGCTTTAATAAATGCAGTGTCACGACACTCCCCAAGTGACATCTCAATATAGCAGCCACTGCAGTGCCTCCACCAGGGCCCCAGTTCTGCCTTTCCCACAGCATCTCCTGGGGAAGGACTACCCTCACTGATGCTCTGTGCTGCTCCCAAATCAGGACATCCTATCCTGCATCTTCCTGTGCAAAGTGGAGCCAGAACAACCTGCTCAGGACTTCTCAGCAAACACCTCCAACAAAATCTTAGTAGCAAAGGCATTTTACTGCCAAGGTGTCATTCTGCTGGGATTAAAACTGCTCCCAGCCTTTGGATGGGTTCTCCTAAATGATATAGCCCGTGTAATAAAACAGTCTGTTAATTTTACAGCTGGAGTATAAGTATGAATTGTGTAAGAAAGCTCTTGGAAGCAAACCAGACTCCCCTGAAGTGGCCACGAGTGCCTTCAGCACAGCCATGGAACAGCCAGAGAGCAGAGAAAGTGCAGACTGGGGAAGGAATGCTGCAATACAGAGTTCACTGCTGCACTGCCACGGGATGACAGGGATGCAGGCTTGGTTAATCAAGGCAGACCAAAGTGGACAGGAGCTCAGGATGGCAGCACTGGAGCCAGCAGCTCATTTTCCAGGGTCTCAGGCAGGTTTCTGCTGACTGTACTGAGGGCTGTGCTGCTGCAGCTCGGAGTTTTTTTGGTGCCCAGGCTCTCCAGCACAAAGATAGCTCGAGTACATCCAGATGTGCTGCAGACACAGACCCCAGCTGCAGTATCAGCAGGGCTTTTAATAGCCCTGTCAGGAAGACAGAAGTGCTGACATGTAATTCCCTCAGTCATCTGAGCTCCTCTGGCTGAGGTGATTTGCATCTCCTGAGTCTGATACTGGTTCTTGTGTCAGAATCCCAGTACAGGCCAAGAACTGCCACTCACAGTCACACCACACTTGGGACAACCTCACAGAAATGTGCTGCTTCTGTGGCAGCACAGAAGTGAGGATTTCCACTCCCTGGGCAGCAGAGAGTGGAAATCCTCATTACCAGCCATTCCCAAAAGGATAGAGTGGCCCAAGGAGATGGCACAAGCCACATTCATGCCCTGTGCTGCCCTTGCAAAACTGTTCTGTAATGCCTCCAAAAGAAGCAGGAGAAGAAATGGGAATCCTGCAGAACACTGGTTCTAATGACCCAAGCAATCCCAGGGCACTTTGTAAAAACAAATGACCAAGGGTTAATCAGCGACCGGTCCATTAATTGGATCAGCCATCCACCTTTCCTCTGGAAAGTCTTCACTGTTTTGAGAGGCAGCCTCAGCCTTTTGCAAATCCAAATTCTCTCCTTTCTTGGGCAAACTGACATTATTTGTGTGGCTTGTTCCTGACCCTCCTCTTCCTTGGCCCTTCCTGCTGCAGCTCAGGTTGCTCCTTGGCAGAGCAGGAGAGCAAACATCCACCGGTGGCAGGGGAGGGCTGGCTCTGACCTTTCCTCTCAGCTGCTCACAACAGCTGTCGAGCTGTTTGCTGAAGTCCCTGACAAGACATCTTGCCCTTTTCTCCAGGCTGAGGCTGGGTCAGCAGGGATGGAGCTCCTGTCTGCAGACAAAAGCCTTTTATATCATGTTCTGAGACAGGAGGTGACAGCGTGAAACGCGACATCAGCAGAGCCTGAGACGCTCCTGGTGAAGGCCTGGGAGGTGTCAGGGATGTCTGATGGCAAAGAAACAACAGTCCAGGATTGATATCACAAAAAGGTGGCACGGAGGGAGAGCTGTGAGGTTACTGTGCTAGCAGGGATAAATTAGGAAGCACCAATTAAAAGTTATCCACTTGTCATCTTATACTTTTAACGTCCTGCTTGGTGTGTTTGATACTTATACTGTGACAGAGACTTTGGGAGTTGCTCCAGCCTGCCTTTGTAAACATAATCCCTGTCTTGGAGAAACTCCCATCCCCTAAAACCAGGCAAGTAAGGCTGGAAAAAGAGAAAGAGGCACAGGAAAAGTAAATTATTTTCCCTCAGGTGAAGAATAAACCCTGTCCCCATGGTCACTACTCTGGAGGGTGACTCAGGGCACCAAGAACAACAAAGGGTCATCCTTCCTTCAGATGGATTCTAACTTTTTTGAAGTTTGAAGTAGAGACTGAACACACAAATAAATTCTCATTTCCAGGCATATTCAGGCACATATTTGGATCCAAAAGTTACATTGCATGTGGTCCAATGCACTCTTCTCTGCATTTCTCAGGTTGGGTTGCATAGATTCTGCAACAAGTACGAGGTCTCTGCTCACAAGTTAAACAGGCTTTTACTTCTTTTCCCCCCAGTTTTATCTGCCTGCCGCTGTCCTTAGTGCTGAATTAATGGCTGCAATGCTTTGTGGTGGGTTTATGTAAATTGCTGGCAGCAAACAACAGCCATAATACACTTTGTTGCGACGAGATGCAGTTTGTAGTGAAATCTATTATAGTTCAAATATAAATTAATTATAATCCCTTCTGCTGTAGTGAACCTTCATGTATAATTAACAATTACTGTAGGGGGAAAAGAGAAGGAAAAATCCCCATCTGAGTGTTTCAACGTCAGTAATAATTTCCACGTCCCTAATACCTCTCCTAGGAAGGTGTATTATAGTTTACCTATCCCCCTGCACGTGCCAAGTCACAGCTGCTTTCAGCTGGAGCCAGAAGAGCTGCTGCAGCACAAAGAAAACATGAGCCATTTCAGACCATGCTGTGTTCTGGTCTCCAGGAAATATGGACAGCAGCTCTATCCAGGACTTGGGGAGAAAAGAGTGGTGAGAAGAGGCAGCTTTGAGGGTGTCAGAAATATATCAGTGCTGATGAAGATGTCAAACTCAGGAGTGAGTGTCCAGACCCAGCTGCTGGAATCCACGTGCCATAAAAAGTCCAAACTTGCCTGTATCCCACAGCCAGACCCTCCCAGTCCAGCTCTTTGGCCCAGCAAGGAGCTCTGCACACAGCTGCTCTCCAAACCCTCCAAAACAATATTTCAAGTTTGCTCAACAGGGCAAAATTCAGAGCTCAAGCACTGTAATAACAGCACTGCAATTCCCAGGTACTTCCTGGAACAGGTGCTTCAAGCAGAGCTGGTTACTGGCTGCTCAAGGACTTCAAAACCCAGGTGAGAGCAGCTCTTGGGAGAATGGGAAAGAGATGGTGATGGCTCAGTGTCTGGATTCATTCAGGGCACGGGTCAGCATAAACACTGGGAAGCTAAAGCTGGTAAATGAAAAATTTGGAGGATCCTTCCCCCTTACAACAAAGCCTCCTGCTCCCAATCTCTAATGAGAGTCAATGCTGCTGATAAATTTTACATAATAGCTTTTTGCTTGTTCTGCAAATTAAGCAGAAAAATTGCCTATTAAAAGGGAAACTGGGGCGATTCTTAAAACTTGGTGTAACCTATTTAGCTGCTTAGGTCAGATGCAGGGCGGAATCCAAAGTGTCCTTATTAATTTTCTGCAGGGAGCAGCACTTTGCACTGCTGAAGCAACGTCTTGCTTCAGAGACCCAGTAAGAGCTGATTTCAGGACCACATCAAAGCTGGCTGGGACCAGAGGGGCTGGATTAGCTCCTGTGCTGATGTGAGGTAACTGTCCTTCAGCACAGCACACTGCTCCCTCCTAACCCCTCCTAACCATCTTCCTGCTGGCTGATGGGTCACCCACACAAGATATGTTTATTTAAACCAGCAACAAAGATGGGAAATGCCAGGCTGGATTCTTAGAGACCTTTTTTTTAGCCAGGACCTGTCAAAGGAGCCCGTTGCCTTCCAGTGCCTCCTCCTGCCCCTCAGCAGCATCTCCCCAGTGCCACGGGCTGCACCAGGCTTATTTAACCCTGCAGCTTGAAAGCACCACACCTGGCAGAACTAATCTTTTAGGGGATGTGAGCACCACCTCCTGACTCATTTCCATCTGGGGCACAGGATGGCACCGACTTCTACTCAGTGCTGAGCTTGGCTGTGAACTGAAAGGGTTCAGGCTCAGCCCCAACACAGGAAGATATTCAGGGATTGTTAAAATATCCCCCTCCCAAACCTTTCATATAAATCACAGTTGTATGTTTGTTTTCCATGTCTTTCCATAACTTTTCCTCATCTTTCTCTCTCTACCCAAGCCCCACAAGTCATCCTCAGCTCCCACGTGCCTCAGGGGCCATAAAACACCAGCACACCCCGGCAGTGCTGCAGTCCCCTCCAGCTCAAGGTGCTGAGCAGTGAACTGGCAGCTTTATCCATCAGTGAGGTCAACAGCCAACAGCTCCCACTCTTCTTCCTCTGGAAGTGTCCAAGGCCAGGCTGGATGGGGCTCTGAGCAACCTGGGCTAGAGGGAGGTGTCCCTGCCCATGGCAGGGGGTGGAATGAGATGATGTTTAAGGTCCCTTCCAACCCAAACCCTTCTGAGATTCTATGATTCCTCCACCAGTTTTGCCAGCACTTGGACCTTGTGTGTCCTGTGTGCCACGAGCACACACTGTTCCACTGCACTGCCCTGTTTGCATCCATCCTGCTGCCTCCCCCTGCCCCATCTCATCCCTAGGAACAATCAAACACACAGAGATGTAACTCAACTGAGAGCAGTTGTCTCCACCTACTCCCCTACTTACTGTCCACGGGATTTAACAGCTCATTTACCTGCTTCTGATATGGGCCCCTCGAGGTTTATTAGCTGCAAGGGATCCTCACTTAAACCCGAGATGTGCTTTTCTTCCTGCTCTCTCCCCAGGTGTCTGAGTGCTGCTGAAAACAATTCCAAGTGTCTCAGCTAATCAATGGTATCTCCCAGCCAATCTCATGCTCCTGACACGTGTGAGCCTTTTGCTTATCCTTCCCCAGCTGAGAAAGAATTACCCAGAAATTTCCTCAATCCAGCAAAAAAAAAAAAGGGGGGGGGGGGAGGAAAAAGGAGGAGAAGGGGACAGTGGAGGGGAAAAACAACAAAAAAAGGAAAAATATCAGTAAAGGTCAGCAGATCTAACCTTGGTCTGCTTCAAAAGCTGCTTTTCCTTCAAGAGCAGCATCCGGAAAGCACAAAAAACAAGTGGTATCTGGACCTGAATAACAACACAGCAGAGGCCCCTTCAGCATGAATAACGACCCGGCATTGTCAGCCCAGCACCACCGGGGCTCACACATTGTTTGTGTTCTTGATTCTGGCTGAGTCTGTGCCAGTGCCCTGAGACATCCCAGCCTTCTTCCCTTTGCATACCCACAGAAATTCGCTAAATAACCTCTGCTGGCACCAAATAACTGCTGCTCCTTGGAGAAAAGGTTCTTAATAGACAATGGGAGGGGGTGCTGGAAAAGCCTGCACTGACAGACATGTGCAGAGGGACCAACACACGCGACAGATTTCCAAATTCTCTCGACCAGAGAAAACAAATTGGAAAAAAATGAGCCATATTTTCGACATTTTTCTTTTTTCTACACTAATCCCTTCTCTTTTCCATCACCAAGATCTTTTATTTTATAAATATGCCAAATTGCAATAGAATGGATAACCTTCTCCCCTGCTCCCTCCAAAACAAATCAATGCTTCATTCAACCTGAAACACATATTTCCTTCTTTGTTTTCCCTCCACCCCTGGGAAAGTAACAAATGCTTCTTTTCCCCAAAGTGTGCTTTCTGCTTTTCAGCACATTGCTGGGCATAAATGCTGATTATTTACACAGCACCATTTATTACTTGGTTGTTGTTTGTTGGTTTTTGGTTGTTTTTTTCCCAGGGAAATCGATGCACAGCAAGGCCAACCTGTTGCATGGTGAGGGATGAGCTGCAGAGCTCCAGTGCCCCTCTGGAGTGGCAGATCTGTCTCCCAGCCCAGCTGTGCCTCTCCCACACACCCTGTATCCACTCCCCACAAACTGCACTGGGTTTGAAGCTCCTTTGTGGCTCATTTTCAGAGCACAGGGAGAAAATGCTCAGCGTTTTCGGGGCACGTGGGAGACCAGCTGAGCTTTGGCCATCAAAAATGGGGGTCTGTGGTTTGACAAGGTTTGAGCCAAAACCTGCTTTTTTCACTGTGATGTTTCCACTTCTGGCTAAGCAGAGTGTGAATCACTTATGGCCATTCCCTCCTGCCCCATTCCTCAGTTTTTCCACCCCTGTTGATCAGTGCCTCTCCTGAGCCTGTGGTAGAGCTCATTGAGGCATTCCCAGTGCTCTCCAAGGCTGCCTGAGCACAATCAGGTCATCAAAATCCCACAATTCCCACTGTATTGATGACCACCCCACAGCTTAGCACTAACTGGAGAGACAGGTAGCAGAATTCCTGGCAGCCACTTCTGCTGATTACACGGGATGTTACCAGAAGTAGCCTCGTATTTGTATCACTCTATGAATTAACTTTATCTGCATCAGATCCACAAAACAATGACATTAAAGCAAGAAGCAGAGCTTTGGAACCATCTACAAGAATGAGCTGACTACTTCATCCTGAGCTTTAATTAAAATGGGCTCAGCCACTTCGTTTTATTTATTCTTTGACAGCCATCTTCCATTTTCTGCCTAAATACAATCTCCTGCCATTTTTCAGTGCCATTGTGGGGTCAGTGCCCAAAGTACAGAAATAAAAATCACATGACTGAATTACTGCAGTTTCCAAACACTTAGGATTTTATTGCTAGCAGCTAACTGCCTTCAGAGAACATCTGCTTTCAGTTCCTGCTGCAATCTCCATCTCAGGCTGGAGCTGTAACTGCTCCTAAGGAGCCCAAAGAGACAGGCCATAGCATTAAAGCCTGACCTACTTCCATCAAAGTGTTATCACCTCTTTTCCTCCCCTCTCCTTCCATTCACCTTGCCTTTTGCAGCCTTCCCTTCCCAAACTTGTTTCCCCCCATGGATCTACACTTACCTCTGGCTGGTGAAGGAGGATAAACTGGAGGCTGAAGGGCACAGCAGGTTTGCAGTAACCTCACACCACGAACCCACGAATTCAAATCTAAGCATTTAATCCAACTGAAATCTAATTTAGCCCTTCTCCCTCCTCTGAGCTTGCCAAAAGGAGCTGCAGAACTCCTTGGATGTTTCAGGGCAGTCCTTAAGAGAGGTAACTCTCTTCCCTGCCTTCACACTGTGGATAGACTCCCAAAATCCTCCTGGGATTTCGCTGAAAAGAAATAAGCTGCCCAATGTATCCTGGTGTTTTTAGCCAAAGCTCTCCCTGCCATCATTTTCTGAACAGACTGGATATCTGTATGATGAAAGCAAAACACCCCCCAGTGCTGGAAGAGCATTCCAGCTATTCCCTCTTTTCATTCTGCATTATAAACCCAAACTCTACCCAGCCAACTGGCAGCCACCTTCACAGAGAACAGCAAAGCCTTTTCTTTATTTAAAGGTTGTGAATGCAGAAAACAGAATGGCATTTCAGGATAGGATTCCTGACATAATGAGTGAACTGGCAGTAAATAAAAGACAAGATGAGAATCAATAGCTTCTGAAAGAGAAAAGGAACATCAAAGGAAGTGGAAGAATACAGAGAGGAAAAAGGTAAAAAACCTTACTTTTTTCTCACAGAAACGAAATTTGTAGGGGTTTGGGCTTAATCCAAGGCTGAAAGAAAACTACAGCACAGCTGTCAGTGGTTTCACCACCCTTTGGATCAGGTTCTCTGTTCTTTTATTCCAACTTCCTGCCCATGCTTGTGAAATAATACTTGTGATACCTTTGGAGAGGAACCACAGCAAATCCCCGCTTTCCTCCCAAGCTATCACTAAACCCAGGCTGAGCAGGATCAGTGGAACTCCTGAGACAGCCCCTGAAACAGCAGTTCCCACATCTCAGCTCTGGGTTCTTTCCTGCCACCAACCACCTGTAGGACGGAGCAGTTCAGTGGTAATTGCAATTAAATGGAAGGTTTGCAATGAAAGCAAACACGGTAATGGAGTTAATTTTAGCAAACCACTAATGAGCAATACACCAGCCTCCTTTTTTACCCTTATGACCAACTTCCTAATGTGCCTTCTCTTGCTTTATTGAAATCATTAACAACTAACCCGCTGTCCTCCTTTTGGAAAACACATTCCTTCCAGATTCTGCTCCACGGGGATCTGAAAGAGCTTTTCCAATCAACAATTCATTGAATGAAGTCTCCAGAAATCTGCTGTTGTGTTCCCATCCTGAGCTGACCTTGAGCTATTTAAACCTAGATGGATTTCAATTCCATAGTCCCACCAGATCCTCCTCCCCGCCCTCCACCTGGGATAAGAGAGGCTTTTCAGAACATGTCAGAGGAGGTCTGCTAAATGATGCATTGAAAAGAGCTGGAGGGAAAAACAACTTTATCATCTTGTGGCTTGAGCAGAAGGGGATGGGGTTCCTCAGTGCTTTAAAAGATAATGAAAAAATAAAAAACCCAGGCAGAGAGCAATGCAAAAGGGGAGAATTAATACTTTTTGATGGATGAATAAAATGGGTTCAACAGAGAGCAAGGTCCCAGGAGAGTCCTAGGCACTGCTTGTGCACATTAATGCAAATTCTATACTAGTATAACTTTTCCTTGGAAGATGAAAGGGTAAAAGGGTCCAGCTGCTGAGAGGACGTGCCATGAAGGAACATGGGAGCAAGGCTGTGGAGCAGCTACTGCTCAGGATTCAGATTCAGCAAGTTAAACAGCACAAGTTCTTGTGATGGCTGAGGCTGTGGTTCATTCAGCAGTCCCTGGGCTGAGATTTAGCATCACTAATCTGGATTCTGGTGCAGATGTTTGCAGTGGCTCCAACAGCTCATGAATGTGGTACATCCTCCCAGCTGCTCAGTCTCCAAGCAGGATCCTCGGGGGCAGGTCTGGGATGCTGGCAGAGCTCCAGGGAAGGGGTTCTCTAAGTCTCTAAGTCCTCATCCTTTGGTCTGAGCAACTTTCACAGGCATTGCTCTAAAACTGCTGCCCCTGCCAGGGCACTGCTAGAAGAGCAATTTATCCACAAAGCATCAACACCAGAGGAGTTGCCAAATGCCCCTCACAAGGTCACGGTGCCAGCTGGACTGTTTTACTGAGAGATGAGAAGTCACACAAAGCAGAAGCCAGAAAAGCTGTTCCATTTGCTTGCATTAAAGGTCCATGATTTGAATAACCCTGTGTGATGGATCACAGGAGGAGACACTGCTGAAAAGGAAAGGAAAGGAGGAAAAAAGGGGGAAAACTAGGGCAAACCTTCTCAGCAGCACCTCCCTGCCCTGCTGAGCACTCATCCCCTCTGCCCTCAGAAACATGCAGGGATAGTCCTTAAAAACAGCTGGGTCAGCAGCTCTCAGTGGGACAATCTCCTTCCTTGAGACATTTCTCAAATACTTATTTACTCAGATTTTTGCCCTGCTGGAAAAACAACCAGCAGAAGAACAGATTCTGCTCCCGTACCAACCTGTGTCTGGAGCTATTCAGTTTGCTTTAGAAATTTCAGGAATGAAATGCCAGTGTTCCAGGAGATCCCAGGATACCATGGCACCCTTCCTCCAGTCCTCCAGGAGCTGCTGGTTTCCATTGCTCTGAGCCGGTGTCCTTTTGTGTTTGACAAATATTTATATAATAAGGCATCAAAAGCCAAATAACTGTGCAAGAAGTGCTGAAAGTACAGCGAGCCAAGCCAGCAATGCCATTATAAACCTGCTCCTTATTCCCTCCCTAAAATCCCAAGTATTTAAAACCTTCCTCAGCGGGTGTGAAAATTAAGGAACCGACACGTTTCCAGAGCTCACACAGGCAGGAGCAGAACAAACTCCTCTCACACAATTCAACACAATTACATTGAGCAGAATGAGAGGTTATAAATCCCTGTGCAGCTGTGACAGTGCCTCTGAATCATCTCCTGCCACAGCATGGATATTCCACAGACCTTTGCCCACGTTTCTCCTGCTGGCTCTCAAGTGCTTCCAGAGCTCTGCCTGCTCAGCCCACACCTTTGCACCAGCATCACACCTGCCTTGGATTTTTATATTTATATATACATTTATATATAACAGAAATTATATATATTTATATATACATTTATATATAAAGGAGTAACCCTCCACACCTTTTTTCCTGGCTCCCTCATGTTTTTGGGGGGTCAACTCTGTTCTAGCACAAAACAAAAAGTTCCAGTGAATGTGTTTTCCAGGTTCCCGCAATGTTTGCTTTGAGCTGTGGATCCAGGTGAGTTTTTGAGGCTTTCCTTCTATCAGACAGTCTTTAAAAAAACCTCATACTCAGGTTAAGTTTTTGAGGCTTCCCTTCTGTTGTATAGTCCTGAAAAAACACATACTCAGGAACATTTGTGAGGTTTTCCTTCTATCAGATAGTCCTTAAAATAAACATAGATAAGTTTGTGAAGCTTTCCTTCTATAATATAGCCTTTAAAACCCTCATATTCAGGTAATTTTTGTGAGCTTTTCTTCTATAATATAGTCCTTAAAGACCACATACTCAGGTAAGTTTTTGAGGCTTCCCTTCTACCATACAGTCCTTAAAAACCACATACTCAGGTAAGTTTTTCAGGCTTTCTTTCTGTCAGACAGTCCTTAAAACCCACATACCAACCACTGTCTGACAGGACAGTCCTCACAACACAACTTCACCTTGCCCACAAGCTGTTTTCTGGTCCCTCATGCAGACACCACCTCCCCATACCAACATTCCACGTGGCATCAGGCAATTTATTCATGAAATCAATGACTCAGAGACTGACACTTCACTCACGAACAGCAAACCTCGCTCAACACCCCTGGGGCAGCAGCCTCCCTTTCTGCCTCAAGCCCTTCTGCTCACAGGCTCGTCCAAAGCAAACAGCACCATCAGCCAGGGCACGGCAACTTCACGAGGAATAATATCACCAAAATATTTCCAAATTCTTTACCATGTGTCAAGAAGCATTAGCAGGACTGATTCCAACTCCTGGCCCTGCACAGACACCCCAACAATCCCACCCTGTGCCCCAGAGGATCAACCAAACCCTCCTGGAGCTCTGGCAGCCTTGGGGCTGTGCCCACTGCCCTGGGGAGCCTGGGCAGTGCCCAACCACCCTCTGGGGGAAGAACCTTTGGCTGAGATCCAACCTAACCCTGCCCTGACACAGCTCCAGCCATTCCCAGGGTCCTGTCCCTGTCAGTGCCTGCCCCTCCATTTCCCCTCAGCAACGAGGTCTCCCCTCAGTCTCCTCACAAACACTCCCCTTCCCGTTTTGGCCCCATGTCCCACACCTTTATCTGCCCCTGGAATGTCTTATCCTGGGTCAGGGCACCTCTGCCCTGCCAAGCTGCACCTCTGGGGTGCCCAGAAAGCTCCAGGGAAATAAGGCTACCACGAGGATGCCCCACAGAGGTGGCATTCCCCAACTGGAGATGGATGGAGCCATCAATCATGGTGCTGTTTCTAATCAGCTGCACCCCGGCTGGTGAGCAAATGGCATCTCATTTGCAAAGCTTTTGCTGAGTTCTCTCATTAGCATAAGTATTGTTTTCCATTATCCATGGTGATTCACATTAAACTAATGGAAATTCATCTGTCATCTGAATATATCTCAGCAAAGGGCAACTGTGAATTCAATTAGTGACTATTTGCCCCTCTTCTACTTGTCTTAGAGTGGTTTGGGTGGGAAGGGACCTTAAAGACCACCTTGTCCCCATGGGCAGGGACACCTTCCACCAGATCAGCAGCTTAAGGACCAGTTTCCCATGGAAGTTGCCTGATGGTGTGGTTTGAATCCTGCCTGATCTTCCTGCAGTGGAAGCAGAATTGTACCTGTTTGCTACATCAGATTTGAACTTGTAGCTGTCAATCTGATGGCATTAGGAATTCTGGCTTCCAAGGTAACTAGGACTTTAACCAAGGCTCCTTATGATAAACAGTGTCTTTTATCCTTTCCCTGACTTGATCATTTTAAGAGCACAGTTTGTCTGAAATAGTTTGTTTGAAATCCATGGCTTGGATGATTTGAGGGGAAGATAGTTCTAGGTCAACAGTGAACACAAGAGAAGAACTATCAGTGAGCTGAGACTTCCCTTTCACAAGCTGCATTAACATCCAGTTAGTGCCACATTTTTGTAACTGCAGGAATCTAATTCTGGACAAACCCTCCACTGTGGGTCATGTTATTGCACAAAATTCCCCTCAGTTTTGCACTATCATTCTTTATTCAGGATGGCTACAGTTGCTGGTAAGTTGTCATAGTTCTCTCAGTGGTGTTGTAGAATAGATCCTTCTCCCTCCAGGAAGAGGAATTTAAATGCTGTACTCTGTGGAATGTTGAGATGCTCCCAGACAATATTTGCTGCTGAAATGCATGATCCCTGTGCTGCAGGGAGAAGGTGATGACAATGGAGTTGCCTGATACTTCCCCTTCTGGATGCTCTGCATTGGATGGGGTTGGAGCTGCAAGGATAAACAGAGTCCAGCAAGTGCTTTCCTTTACCACAACCACCCAGGCCATAATTCTCCAGGGTGCAAACTCCATAAATCCCCTTTCACTGCTGGCATGTTAATGGCACTTGGGGAGATGTCACTTCAAAACTAAAATGAGCAATGACACACCGAGCAGCAGAAGGTAAATGGCTTTTAACAGGATAACGTGTCAGTTAAAGGCTAAATTATTTCCCTGCTGTCAGTTCCCTTTACTTTGCTGCCTTGTGTTATTGGCTGTTACTGACAGTGGTTGAGAGAAGAGATGCCCTTGGCCCTGGGACATGCTGATTACCTCTGTAGCTCTATGTTTCTGGTGGAATAATCAACTTCCATTCTTTTCTCTGGGATACATGGAAGTGACTTGCACAGTGAAGTATCCACTGGTCCCGTGGCAATGTCTTTCACCAGCAATCAGATGCTTGAGATGTCTCCCAGACAGATTTGCCAGGAAATGAACCTTTCCTGAGTGTGTTTAGTGGTCCAGAGTCATTGTTTGGGCCTTCTAGCCCCCAAAAAACCATATAAGTCTAAATATAAGTCTACTGTTTTTATAGGAGTACTTTGGGGGCAAGAGATATCCTCAAATATTCCTGTAGGACACCAGAATGGGAAAAGCACCCTTAATTGCTTGAGGCTTAGAGATGATGGTGACTGGAATCCCTTGTGCTTGGTGCTGTATGGACATGTCTGATATTAAAGCAAATGCTGCTGCTTTAGAACTTCACTGGGAGGTTGAGGGGAGATTGATGTGTGCAAGTCTCAATGAGTTATCTGGGCGAGTCCTTACATGAAGGTAAGTGGTAAAAGCTGCATCAGGTGCTATAAAACTGATGGAAACCAGAAGGTTAAAGAAATTCTGAAAATCAATGTGTTATTTGCACAGTGGCCTTAGCATTGAGAAAGCTGCACTTTCTCAGCAGACTAATTGTTGTTAAGTAGCAGCAGAGGGGAAGGATTGATCTCTAGGTTCTGAAAAAGCAGAACCTTCTGCTTTTCCTGTGTGGGTCTGTTTGAAAGCTGCCCCTGCAGAAATGGCCCTGTGGTTCTGTTTGATTTTCTCCCTTCCAGATGTCTCGAGATGTGCAAATAAAACCAGGCCTTTTCTATGTCACCATCCTCGGTAGTAAAGGTACTGCAGGGCAAAATGGGGTTTTATCTGCACTTGCAAAGTTTTGTTGAGATTTAGGAGACTTCTTACTGCTCTCCTATATCTGAGCAAACTCTGAAGTGGCAGTGAGTTAAAGGTACTAAAATCAGCCAGTATTTCCTTCAAGCTTTAGTGGATTTTATTTGGAGTTAGAGTAGGTAATGATGCCTCTGTTCTTACCCAGTTTAGTACTCGAATCTTTCATCCCTTCTTTCAAATGCCTTTGTGGGAGGTGGATGAGAAAAAGCTCAGTGAGTGATATTATTGTCCAGCAGCAGAATGATATTATTGTATAGCAAAGCCATTTCAAATGCTTTGAGTGTGTTTCTTGTGTCCACCAAGAACCAAAGATCCTTGAGCATCAGAGTCCAGCTTCAGAACCTGGATCAACCAGGAGGTATTCAGAGTTATTTCAGACACTTGGAATGTGGCAGAAGTCTTTTAAGTTCACCAGCAAACACATGGAAAAGCAGATGGTTTCTTTGCGACAGAACCCCGAACATAACAGGAAAACAGAATATGTTCCCCTCCCTCTTTTAGCTGGAGAAAAGAATCTTTAAAATGCCTTGCATGTGTGCTAAATAAATAAAATTAAAAATGAACCTTCTGGCCAATCACAGTTTAGCTACCCTGCAATTAAACAAATCCACAAACTGGCAACACATTTACATCTCATTAAGGGGAGGCAAATGCAGCAACTGCATGAAAATTTAGAAATTAGACACAATTACCATGTTGGCTGGAGGCAGGAAGGGGGAGCGTTATGGAGGGAGGTTTTTAAGAGAAGTTTGATGGTTCCTTAATTGGCGCTGCCTCCCCGGCCCCACCCAGCTGTGTCGGGTAAATGAATCTTCGCAGGCAGGATCCCTGAGGCTCTGCCTGTCTCTGCAGTGCAGCCCGAGGAGTTCGTGAGCCACAAAACTCTCCTGGACACCCGGGAGGAGCCTCCCCTGGCCCTTCAGGAGGATCGCAGAGGTGCGGCTCGGACACCCCGGGGGTGTTCTCTGCTCTGCAGCCGCATCCCTTCCCATGCTCAGGTGTTTTATACCGGCAATGGCAGCGCAGCTCTTGCCAAGGAAAGGTGTCTTTCCATTCCCTTTGATGGCTGGAGCATGTGCTGACATCAGTGGCTGCTGGGCCAGAAGTGTTTATTGGCTTTGTACAGCATCCTTCCTCCTTCCTTGTCTCTAGAATTTGTCCAGTTCTGCTTTATATTTCTTATATACTTATATTCTAATATATAATTCTATATTATTATATCACAATATAATATGTATTCCATATATCACAACAGATTATATAATAATACATTAATATAAATATATAAATATAAAAATAAATATATTTATATAGAAATATAAAATATATATTTACATAATAATATATTAATATAGATCTATAAATACATAAATAAATGTATTTATATAGAAATATAAAGTATATATAAATATAAAATATATATTTATATAAAATAAATATATAAATAGAAATATAAATTTCTATAAACATATAAAAATAAATATAAAATATATTATGTAAATATATAAAATATATAAATATAGTAATATAAATAATATAATATATAGCTATGTATATTATATATATTATTATATTATTCTTACATTATTTCTTATATTCTTCAGGGTTGAAGTCAGTTCCCACACCCCTTCCTCCCGAGCTGGTTCTGTTTCTTAGGGACTGATACAGAGTGTGGGGGTGGTTTCTTGAATAGGTGCAAACATGAATAACACAAATAACAAGTGCTAATTCATAGTTATGCACAATAACTGGGGATAAGGATCACCTCGGGCATCCCTTCTGGGAGTAGGACCTGGCTTTTCCTGGGATATGTTAAAACCACTGGATTCAGGAGCCTTTCCACAATGATGTTAATTAGTTGGTAGGAATGCCCACTGGGAGGTAGCAAGTTTCAGAAAATAAAACCCCAATGATTTTCAAAAGCAGCAGTGAGACAGAAGGACTGTGCTTTGGGGAGTTTGGTGGTGGTGGGGGTTTGTTTGGGGTTTTTTTTAAGCCTCTTGCACGGAGGCAGAGATGGGTCTGTCTGTGGGTGCTGCTCCACGACTCCAAAAGCCCTGCAGCAGTGTTCCAGCCCCTATGAAAGGTGGCTGGGAATAAGTTCAGCTCACTCCAGGGAATCACAAAGGGGTGAAAAATGGAAAAAAGTCTGTTGCTGCCAGTCACCAGGTCCACTTTGCCCATGTGTTTAATGGCCCTATTAAATATAGCAAGTGTAAATCTTGAAGATTGCCTTGAAAAAGGATTCAGCTGCTTCAAAAATGGAGCTATATTTTGGATATATGACTCGTGCTAGAGATCCATAAATAAAAAGTTAGTATATCTTGAAGCTGCACGTAAATGCTGCTGGGGTGTTTCTTTGTGTTTCTGGGAGATGTGAGGTCTGTGCTTTTCCTTTCTGGAACACCCTGGCCTTTCCCACTGTTTTCATGGCTTCAACAGCAAAACCCAAGTTGACACGTTAGAAATAAGTTAAGAAAGTCCTACCCTGTACAGTGGGGAATCTACCCTGTGCTTGGGGTTGTTCCCCCTCAGTATTTCTTTGGGCAGTGTTGTTTTGGGGGTTTTTTTCCCCCCCCTTAAACTGAGGCTCTGTGACAGCTCAGGTATCTCTGCTGCACTAGAGCTGTCACTTTGCAGGGCACTGTGACACTGAGGAGAAGCTTTATTGTTAACATAAGAATTGATGAACAGTGGTGAACTGGTGAATTGATTAAGAATTAATGACATTGTGTCGAGGGACTACAGATGAGGGGAGTAGGGGAGCCTGTGGGGAATTTATATGTTCTGCTGTAGGTGAGGGACTGTGTTGTCAGTAATTCAGGGGACTGTAAGTGCAGCAGTGAACCAGTTCAGGGCTGAAGACAGTTCCCACAGCATCAATCATCAAACTGCCAGTGAGTTCAGGAGTATTTCACTCCTGGAGTGTGCACAGCCTTGGTGTGAATAACTAATGTGGGTGAGGTACCTGGGTATAACTACTGTGAGTGAGGTAACCTGGTTATAACTGATGTGGGTGAGGTAACCTGGTTATAACTAATGTGGGTGAGGTACCTGGTTATAACTAACATAGGTGAGGTTCCTGGGTATAACTGATGTGAGTGAGGTGCATGGTGAGATCTGTGCTTGGGCTGAAGTGTAGATGTCACTTAGGGGCTATTAAAGCTCTTTGGAACCCCCTTTTATTATCCCTGCCACATTGCTCTCTCTGTCTTTTCCGCCCAGCAGGGTCACTCTGGATAAAGGGAAGGTGTACAAGTGGCCAGATAATCACCCTGGCCTGGTGCCACTGCTTTCTGTGTCCCAGCAAAGTGCCCCAGTGCCCCTCTGCCTCCTGTGTGAAACCAGCACATTGTTTATTCATAAAGCAGCTGTCTGGGAAGGGTTAATCCAGCTGCTACTCAAGGATGTGGCTACTGCTCTTGGCTGATGGCTGGGTTTGTTTTATTTGAAGTTTTCTATGAAGATGTCTTGCTCAGACAATGAGAAGTGGGGCTGCAGCTGCTCAATTCATCCCCCTTGTCCCTGAACATGGATCACAAAGTGTTGTGAGCCAGTGCAGATTCCTGAGCTCAGGAATAATTCATACAAATGTCTCCCAGCTTAGTCCAGAGAAGCAATTTCAGCTGGAACAGAATATAATCCATTTCACCCTGGCATTGAATAAAGGGAAGGGCACCTGCTATTACTCTGATCTTTATTTATTTTTTTTTTCTTTTGCAAATATTCAGACACTACGATGATGTGTGGAAAGGGGAGATCTAAAGATAGATATAAGGGGTATAAATCAAAACCTCAGGTGGAGTCACATGCAGGCTCCATGGAAACTGCTTCCTTGTGGGGCAAACCAAGAGCAAATTTGGGCAACTGTAAAAATCAGATGAGGTTTTAATCTTTGGTTTCAGATGTCACAGTACAACTGCATTATAAACCCCGTGTTCTTGCTTTTGGCAGCGACAGGAATTGCTGAAGATGGATCATATATCTAAACTAATTGGAATGGGACCATTGTCTTGGTCTTTTCTGAGCACTCTGGTGCCTTGCTTTTAGGAAGAAAGCAGCAATTACCTCCTTGCCACCTTATTTTTTCATGTAGTGAAACAAATGTTATGAAGTGGATCCAAGAAGGTGTAATTCTCCCGTGGATTCCATCTTTAACTTATTTGCAATAATTGCCTGAGTAAGCCAGAATTTATCTGGAAGGCCCTGGTTCAGATGAATTCCTGCTGCGCCGATTGCTATTTTATGAAGAGTGGGGGAGGGCTTGTGAGAACAACAAATTAAAACTAATCTCATCTCCTGAAATATTTCATTACACAAACTCAATTTATTATGCAGAGCTGCCCTTTCAAACACGTGTGAGCTGGTGAGACAAGCAGGGCTGTACGAAGGGAAGAATAAACACAACAAATCAACTACACCAATTCTTTCTGGAAGAAAACAACCACCTGCTGTAATTTACTGTAGCAGTAGCTTGGGGGACTGCCCTGACCTTGCTGGCACTTGGTGCACTCAGGGGGAGGGATTCTCTTAGAATTTGGGGTCCTTGGGGTGTTTTGTAAGCCAGGAATCTCTGAAATCGCTTCCTACCCACACCTCAGAGTAAGTGGGAAGTTGCCAAAGTGTTTGGACTGGAGTTTAGATCCCTTTCTCCAGTGAATAACCAAGAGCCTGTGCTTCTGGAGCAGATGAATTTCCCTTTTGCTTGTTGTGAAATTTCTTCATGAAGACACAGTTTCTGAAACCTGAAGCTTGTTATTGAGAGGCAGAATGAGCTGAACATGCACAGCTCCTGGTAAAGGTGTCCCAGATGGTTTTGTGTACAAGGTTTACCTGCTGCTTGTTCACCCAAACCCTTGATTTGTGTGTCTCGGGATGAAAGAGCTATTTTGAACTATTTTTATTGTAAAACTGCTCATTTAACTGATCTTGGAGCTTTGCTGCCTCGGGTAACCCAACAGCAAAGCTCCACCAAAGCCTGTGATCCCTTTCCCTCCCAAACCCTGCTTTATTTATTCAGTGAGGAAACGAGGTTCCTCCAAAGATGGTTTCAAATGAGCAGAGGTTATTTATGCTTCCTTTTATTTCCCAGTTTGGGCAGAGGTGAGAGGTTCTGTCTAGTAAGTGGGCTGGGAGCAGCTGTGGAACAATGGGGAAATAAATTCCACACTGGAATCCAGCAGCCCCTCCAATCAATGTACTTTCCAATTAATTCCTCTGTACAAGCAGGACTTCTGAAAACAGTGTGCTGCCGTTAGCTCTGGCTTTAATTTATTTTGAAAAATGTGTAATTATCAAGCTGTGAGCAAATTGCCATTCCTTTCACCTGGCTCCTTTCAGAACTCATTGGCATTCCGAGGAGCCATTGATTAATGAGCAGAGCAGCAGAGGACAGGGATGATCCAAGGCAGCCACAGCCCACGAGCTGCATACAGCAGCAGGAATGCCTCAGGAGAAGGGATGTTAGGCCCTGTGGTGCAAATCTTACGTTTTTGATGAAGAAAGACCTTAAAACTCTCCAATTCTTGTGGGCCAAGGACATCCTGTGCCTTGTACAAAGCAGCAGCGAGTGGGAAAGGTGTAGCTCCCCCTGCACTGAAAAGGACCTGAGTTTTCTTCCTCAGGGATGCCATGCAGAGCCCTTTTTAGTCTCCCTTTTTCCACATTTGTGGGACAAAGAGGAGCTGGCTGGTAGCCTTCTCTGTTGTTATGTATAATGATGTTCTGTGCCTTTCCAGGGCTCTGCACTGTGCCCATGAGGCTCATTCTGTATTCCCACTTTCAGAGGTTCACATGTGGCTGTTGTGCAACTTGCTTTGATGTCCTTAAGTTCAGTTCAGAGCCAGCTGCGTAAGGGACACTCAGCTGATGGATTTTGTTCCTCTTCAGTATGAAAATTATTCACCTTTCCCTAAGTTTTCAGTGACTCTCGATCTTTTCTTCCAGCCTCCATCCCTGCCCTGATTAGAAGGACAGTCAGAGTGCCACTGGCTGTCATCTGCACATCATCTGCAGGAGCTGGGATGCACAGGAGTGTTCCTTATGGAGTGCTGGGTAGTGTCACTTAACCAAGGAGACAAGGCACTGATGGAGCAGAGGCAGCAGAGGGGTTCTGTCCCTCTGCCTTGTTCCTCCTCACCCATCATCATCTCAGGTGTCACTCACTGGGGGTTTGCTCAGACCCTTTTCCAGCAAACAGGAATTCAGATCTCTGTTTATTTGCTGCCATGGGCTGGTTGTGATGGTGATTTGATGGGATGTGGTGTCTCCTCACTCCTGGCAGACACACAGGCCACCAAACCTGGCTTTTAGAGCTCCTTGTTACTGGTGAGCTCAGAGCACCATTGAGCAAAGCTGGACTAAAACTCTTTAATGTGAAGGGGAAAAAATCATATGGGAATCCTTTATAATCCCCCATTCCCTATTTTTCCTTTGGTTTGGGTTTCTTGGGGTTGTTCATCTGTTTGGGGGGACAGCAGTTTTTGGTTATGTTTGTCTGGGTTTTTTAAACTTCTTTGAGCGAAACTGCAGAAGCACTGAGAATGCAAAGCTTTTAGTAAGGCTTTGCCAGAATTCAGAGCTGTGCAGGATTGAACTGGGATCCCTCTTACTTGTTGGAGACTTTATAGCTGCCTGTTTCTGCAAGAGTTAAGAATTGTGTGTAATATAATCAGGTTCTGACTTAATAGCCCTCTAGGCCAAACAAGCTGTAAGCTGATGCCATAAGAAGTAGGATATCAGCTCCAAAAGAGAGCAAATACTTTATTCTATTGAGTTTGCAATGAAGGAGAAAAAAGCAAAGCCTAGCATGTGAGCCCAGCAGTTTCTTAAAACCCTGCTACAATCCATTTAACAAATTGTTTCTCCTCTATCTTCACCCTGGTTGTTCTTATTATTATGCCTGTTATCTGATGGTTATTTAATCTATATTTTGTAATTACTTCCCTTCTGTCTTTCAGTCCAACATACATTCATTTTCGTGTTGCACTAACGCAGTGACCTACATTATCCAAGCTGTAAAAGTCAATTATGCTGCCTGTGATTTTTCAAGTGGTGTTTAGCAAATGGGTCTGTGTATTATCCACCCGTTACCTGGTTTCCTTTACAGAGCCAGGTGGGGTTTTTTTAAGGCACCTCTTAAAATTGTCTCTGGAAATACAACCTCTTTTCCAGACCTGGGTGCAAATTGCATTGCTACAGTGCTGGGCAGAAATAAGGGATGTCCTGCCCACTCATATGGACCATATGGAGCTGTCTGTCCCTCATTGTGATTTGGGAATATATTGTTCCAACCTACTGTATCATGTTCTGTGCAGTTTTCAAACTGAGCCTGTGGATTTTGCATCTCTGACATTTAATACCAGGCTTTAACTTAAAACCACGTTTGTGGTATTTGACAGCTAAGAGGTATCACTGTTACCAAAGGAATCACAAAATCATCTGTACCCAGCTCAGGAACAGTTCCCAGGGGATGGGTGGGTGGGGAGGATTGTTTGTTTTTTAATCAAGCCTCACTCATTAATGCCTGCAGCTCCCCTGCATATAGATCTTCACCCTTCAGCCTTTCCCTGCCTTCCTGCTCCAGCCCTGAGATGTGAGCACGTTACAGATGAAGTTTGGAGCCCATGCTAATGAGCTCTCCAGGCCCAGGCTAATTTTGTAGTAGAAGAAAAGGAGGTATCAGAGGGAATTCGTTAGATAGAGGTGCAATCATCCTCAGGCTCTGGCTCTTCCCTGGGATGAAGGCTGATTGCTTTATTACTTCCCATCACGAGGTGCTCCCAGCCCTGTGCAGCCCCTCTCACACCTGACACATCCATGGCACACGTGTCCTGCTGGGGGCACGCTGCAGTTTTTGGGAGGATGTTTGTAAGGGATGCCTTTCTTATAGCTAAAGGTGGAAAATTTCTTGGGAGAATTTGTCCTTCTCTCATTGTTTGGGTTTTTTCCCCCTCCATCACCTCTTTATGCATTACCTGTGCATGGTCTGTACAGAGAAATTTAAAAGTGAGTAAGTGGTTTCCTGAGAGCAGTAACTTCTGTGCTGTTTAAAAAGTACTCTAGTGAGGTTTTCCTGTTTTAAATGCAGGAAATATGTGGCCTTTTTTTTTTCCTCAGGCGCTTGGGTATGGATCTAGTTGTCAGCGTGCCACTGTAATTTCCACCACCACATTTTGAGCCCAGCCTAAGTACCAACTGATTTAGCTTCCCTTTTGTTCCCCCTTACAATTCCTTCTGTTAAAAGCAGCTGTTATTCCTTCACTTAAGATACAGAATTAAGGCAGAGGAAAATTAAATGACTTGCCTGAGGTCACGAGCAGAACTAGGAGCAGGATGGAGGTCTCACAAGTCTAAGCTCAGTGGTTTAATTGCAAGCTGAGATCTAAAGGTGAACATTTGCATGTGATTTCTTTTTTTTTCGGGGGGGGTGGAAGGTCTGAGGTTCTTGAGGGAGCATTCCAGGTGGTGGATCGTGTGCTGGCTTGCTTCTGGCTCTGTTTTGATACCTGGGTTTTTCATTACAGCAGTTTTGCAAACGTGATTAATTTTAGGAAGTTTACAAATGAATATCAAGAATAACCAGAAGGTCCCCATGAAATCATGAGTAGAGCTGGGGACTAAAAATAAATAAGTACACTTTAGCATCATTTCTGAGCTTGTGTTCTCCCTTGTAACCCTGTCAGTGCAGGAATGTGTGCCTGGGGCTGGGGAGCTGCAGACAACAAGGAAGCAGATTTAATAGCTGGGCTGTAAATGTGAGAGCATCTTGTCACTGGCTTTCCACAGATTGGTTTGGATGACTGTAAATGTCTGAATTCTAATCTGTGCTGGTTGGGAGGCGTTCAGCAATCAGTATCTCAGAGCTGGAAGCCCAGCTGGGGAGATAGACCTGTACAGGAGCTAATGCTTTGGAAAAAAGATCTCTATTTCGAGAGCCAGAAGAGAAAATTTGATTTCCCCCAGCCCAGTGCTTATAGACTGGTGTTCTCTCCTCTCCAGGAGGCCAATCTGAGCTTTCACAGGGCTCCTGCTGGAGGAAATCAAATAGCAAATTCATGCAAGGTTTGTGGTGGCTAAAGGGCAGGTGAGGATGTGACTGGTTGTGCTGGGGGGAGATGAGAGAAAAGAGAGAAGGGCTCAGCAGGGAAGGGGGAACAAGTTGTTGTCATCATGACTGCACTTCTTAAAAACTCATGGAAAATGCTGCTCTGAGTTCCCTCATGGAAACCAAGTGGTCTTTGTTTGATGAAGATAAGGAAAAGGCAGTGCCAGAGTGCTCAAAGTTCCACATTGGTGAACTCACTGTTTCCTCATTGCCCAGCACAGAGCTGAGCTACTTCCACCCGAGGTGAGCTTTTCACCCAAGCAGTTCATGCATATATTTATTTTTATTGATTGAGGATGGGGGAAGAGTTGGCTCACAGTGAAAAATCTTTAGGCCTCATCTATTTATTGGTGGTGGGGTTGGCAGTGTGTCCTAAATCCCTGGTCCCCAGGGACACTCTCTGGCCATGCTGGGACTGCAGAACTGGTGTCCTCTGCACCACGCCTCGTGTTCCTGTCCTCCCTGCCTGTTTGTTGGAATTAGCTGCCAAAGCAAAGCAGAAGGATGATAGGCAGCCAAATTTTCCCTCAGCAATGGCAGCCAGGTTGCTTTTGGAGTGTGTTCTGGAAAAGCAGGACATATGTCCTGTCCCCCTGCTGTGGACAAAGCAGATATTCCCACCCCTGTGCAGACTCCCAGAAAGGCAAGTCGTGGTTACTGAGAGCAAAATCCTTTGATGCCCTTTCAGAGCTGCAGGGAATTCTCCTAAAACACGACCTGATCGTGGCCAGAGGCTCGTGCTCACTTCTGAATCTCTGTGCAAGTGCTGCCAGCTGATTTTTGAGTCCTAGTTAAATGGAAGTTTTCAGCCCACACCTGAGGGAAGCACACTTATTGCAAGATATTTGGTACTTTAGACTAAGACTCTTTCTTTTTACCTAAGATTAATTTTTCAGGGGAAAGATGCCCAGTGGCCCAGCAGAATAATTACATATTTTCTCCAAATCCTGCTGTATGAAAGAAATGGAAAAATAGGTATGTTGTACCTAGAGAAAGATCCATGCTTATAGCAGAGGAGAGTGGTACTTTACAGAAAATGGCCTTTTGACTATGTAACTTCGGGAAAATAAAGGGTTTGACTGCAAACCTTTGTGCTTTTTGTTCTGAAATTGCAACCTTGAAGAACTTTAATCAAAACCTGCTTATTGGGTAAAAGGCATTCAGCGAAGGAAAACAAAAAAGGAGGAAAAGAAAATAAAGGGAGAAACAAATTAAGTGCTTGAGCGCTGGGGAGGGCAGGAGGGTGAATAGATTGCTGTTCCTGGAGGAGCTGCTGAATAAATAAATCATTAGGAGAACTCAGACTGTTCCCTCGGAACTTCCACAGCCTTTCCCAGTGTATTTTGGTCCTGTGCTGTTCCTGATCCCAGAGGGAGCAGTTGGGCTGGTGCAGAGCTGTTTGCCTGCAGGGTGAGTGAGCACCAGGCATTTTCACCCTGCTCTCGCTGGGCAGGCCTTCATTTATATTTTTATGGGCATTGTTAACACTATTATTATATATATATGTGTGTGTGTGTGTGTATATAATAGTTCTTAGCACCTGATGGGCTGCAATAAGCACTGCACAGAAAGTGCAGCAGATGTGGGATCAAGGCCCTGGAAAATTAAACATGATGCCTCTTTTTGCACTGTCACATGAAAATATAAGAGTTTATACCCATCTGGCCTGAGGCTGGGGCAGATGCCTAACTAGAAGATCACATTCTTCATGTAGTCTTATAGTAATACTATATGTTCTTGTTGAATTATTCATCTATTTCTTTGACTTACACGGGTCATCTTCCCTCCTCTTCCCGGTTTCCTGATGTAATAACCTTATGAACACAAAAAGCAGCATCCTCAGCTGCCACTCGTGGAACTGAAAGCTGAGAAGAGACCTCATCATGTTCTGAATCATTCTGGGTGTTCCAATGATTGATTGCTCAAAAATTGAACCAGAATTGTTTGGCCAGTGTTGGTAAAGTTGGAGAGCTGGTGGGGTAACTCAGCAGAGAAAAAGAGGTTTATTTCACCAAGGTTTTCTTTGGAAGGATGAATGAGGAAATAAGATCTGTTAGGAGACATTTAATCTTCTTCCTAGCTGCTTGCTTTGCACAAAAGAAGGGCTAATAACAACTTCCAAAACCAGTATTAATGCTATTCCTGGGTTTTCTGGAGGTAAAGGTTGGCTCCTCCAGGGCATTCTCTCTCTTCTCTTACAAGCACTCTCTCTTCTACAAACTGACCCAAGCCTGGACGGTGGGTAAAGTTGATTTAAGATGTGAAAAATGTGGTTCTTAATTCATGTGATGTTCTGAAGTACCCATGGACCTTGTGCTGGGTAGGGAAGGAATTTCAGGTTGCTCATTTGGATTTCTTCTTGTGTAGCCTGTAATAAAACAACAGCCTCATTTCTGAGGACTGAGATTGTGTTTGGCAGGAGGGACCGTGTTTATACAAAGACATTGTTTCCATTCAAAATCAATGAGGGCTGGGCCTTGTTTTTTTAGTAGTAATGGAAAAAAGAGTAATTATGTGAAACTTTATTTCTAAAAAAAAAAAAAAAAACCAACTAAAAAACCCCAAAAAAGCTTCCATTACAAAAGCTAAATGAGACAAACAACCCTGACAGAGCAAGAAGGAGATCTCACTAAATTGAATCCAGTCAATTTTAACATTCACGGCGCTGGAGGCAATTTGAGGCAGTGTAAACGTAATGGAAAAAGCATATTCCTGAAGCTGACTTACAGAATGCTGTGTTCGAGTCCTTAATGATGATAAATCAATGATCTAGAAAATAAAATCCCTTTCCTATTAACCAGATGGGCACACAAATTCTTCTCAGACTTCGAGACATAAGCACCCAAAATTTTCAATTAGCGCTTCACGTCCCACTACCTTAAAATTATAAGTAATTAAATTGGAACATAGTGCAGGCACAGATATATAAACTGTTTTTCTCTTGCTTTCTCTCCCTATAAAATAATGTCTGCCTGCTGATTGATACAATCCTTTAACTCAGTTGAGAGATTCTGTGCTAACATCCTAAGAGATGCACTGAAGCAGAACTCTGAAAATTGAATTACAACCTTTGTATTGAGCCAAAGAGCAAAGTTGTGATTATGAGGTCCTGCCTCTCTATTTCTTCCCTCTGAACTCAACTTTCCCAGGGGTTTTTTTGTGCCTTGACAAGTTTCTTATCTCCAGTACCATCAGGTGCATGTCCTGCTATCTGCCTGGTGTGCTCTGCCTTCATTTGCCTCTTAATTTCTGAAGGGCTGTGCCCAAACCAGAGCAGAAAAGGGGGCAGGGAGGCCATGGGGGAATTTGGGCTGAGTGGAAATTTGCATCTCAAAATGATAAATAGCAACTGAGGAGCTTCACCCTGTTCAGCCAGATTTGTCCACTGCCATCTTAGGAGAGTTACTTAGATTGAAATATTTTATTTTTTTTTTTTTTTTAGTCTCTTAAAAATGCTAAAATTTGACAGAGAAGTTTTTAAAACACCAAGATTTTCCCAAGGTGTGCTGCACACGGGTAATGTTGGCTTTCTTAACCTCACAGTAGCAAAGGAGTCTCCTCATATCTAGAATGGAAAATAATGTTGTGATTTCTCTTAGTCAGTGGAATAGATTGAACCTGGTGGAGATTCCCAGATTTCAGAGGTGTCACTCCACGGACTTTGCTCTGCTGAAGTCGCAGGTGTAACTCCATTTCTGTGCCAATCTGAGAGTTTTGCAGGTTTGCATTTCATTTAAACACCATCTCATGGTGGTTTTAAAGTGGTTATTCCCTGGGTGTGTTCAGTGCAGTGGGCAAGGTGTTTGCTCATGGAAAATGTGCATTCTGGGCAACCTGTGGGCACAGAATCAGACAGCAGAGAACATGCAGAGGAAGCCCAGCTCCAGAAATTGTGGCTCTGCAAAGCTGGAATGATTGAGGTCTCAGTTTAAAACCTTAAGGGGAAAATACCAGGGAAAATGGAAACTTGAGGTGATTGAAAAACCTTTGGATTCTCTGGCAATAAGATTGTCTCACAGACATTCTTCTCTTCCCAGCTCTGTAGTACATTTAAGCTCCCACATATCTGACGGTGGGAATGATTCAAGTAGGGTATAAAGTCACTTTTTATAATAGTGACTGTCATAACTTCACAGTTCCCTGTGTGTAATGGCAGTGGAATTACGTCCCAGTTTTGTTTTCAAATACATAAATAACACTCATCCTTATGACTAGAAGGTTAATTTCATGACAACATAACAGCCTTGGATATTTTTCTTAATGAAGTGCTGTTAAACTCTAGATATTTAACTACATCATATTTATGCTGTAATTATTCCTACTTGCTTGGTACATTTCCAGTTCCATAAATTGTGGTGGTTTCAAACAGGCTCAAACAAATGCATTTTGTACTGGAATTGTTGGGTGATTACAGGGGGATTATCTGGGTGTAAATTATTGTACAGGAGAACTTTTTCTCTTGTTTTGGCCTTTTTTTTATGATTTTCACTGCCCTCCAAGGCTCCTGAATAGGCTTCATGCCCTTGCCTTCCACCTTTAGGGCCTTTGAATATCAAGAGTGTTGAATCATGGCTTCCTATGGATTAATCCTCGTGGTTAATTGGCTCCAGCACCCAAGAGATCGTAGAGCTGATGGAATTTTTTCCCTCAGAAAAGCCTGGGGCTTTGATGGCTTTGATTTTCTAACAAAACAATGTCATCTCCCTTCTCTCAGGGCACCTGCTGCATGTCCATGCTTAAATTCACCCGGTTATGGGGATTCCCTGGGGATTTTGTTATCTCTGCCTCCTGCCCCTTGGTCACGTTTGACCAGATTGTTTCCAATTTATGTGGAGGCTCAAAGACACAGCCTGAGACATAAAACCACAGTAAAAGCTTAAGTGTTGTTTTCATGGAGAACAAGGCTCAAACTCTGCGTATTTTCAATAAAGCTGTAGGCAGAAGAGTCCATTTATACTGACTTTTATTGCCTGTTCTAAAACTTTATTTTAATGCAACTTCAGGCAAAAAAAAAAAAAATGTTCTAGCCTGCCTCTGTACCAATTAGGGTAATAGAATTACTAATGAAGTGAAAATATTTGCTCTAGTCCCTGTGCTCAGAGAGATGTTCACAGGTAAATGCTCATTCCCTTTCTTTAAACTGGGATCTGTAGCTGCCTGATGGAATTTCAATAGGAAATACTTTATCTTGCCCATTTATTTTTTAACATAGATCAATGTCCTCTGAAACCTTCACAAAGCCTCTTTAAACAGCCCTCCTTATCCTTCTGTTCATCTTTGGACAGAATGTTCCCTTTTCTGTGCCCTGTGGTGTTCAGAGCCTGCTGGAAAACTATTTCTGGGCATCTCACAGCCTGTAACTGCTGAGGCTGTGGGAAGAACTCCCTGGGTGCCTCCCAGATGCTTTACCTAAGTGGACAGACCTCCCTTGATCCTGAAATCCCGTCCTTGGTGGGCTTGGGGGTTCTGCTTGTGCTGGTGTTGGAGTCCATGAGATCACACAGGGCACACACGACGTTGGAGATGGTGCAGGAAATGTTCCTGTGGCTGAATCCAGCCTGAAACATCTCCGTGCTCTGACTGATGCATTATCTGTTTAATCATGAGAACTTGCTAATGGAATCATTTTCTTCCCCCCCAGATCTATCCAGGAATAGCCACAGTCACATTTTTAGAGGGCTGTCAGTCCAAGCTTTGATGTTCTAATTCTGCACATACAGGATCCCGGGGAAATAAAATACTATTTTGGAAGCAGTCAGGCATGAAAAGCAAAAGGTTGTTGTATCTGAGCTATTAGAAGAGACCTAACACAGCAAGCTGATAGTTCAGGGTTTTAACTTCTGATACTGTGCACAGGAACACATCCTGAATATCTGTGCTCTAATATGTTTTCACACATGGTTGTGATTTACAGGACATTTTGGGAAACACCTCCTCCACTGCTGCTTCAGGTTCGTTTAGAGATGTGTTTTGCTCTCCTCTGACAGGCATTTCTTCTGTTTTCCAAGAGAACAGGAGGGAGCAGGACACTTCCCTCTTGGATCACAGGAGCTCTGGTTCCTCTATTACAGCTGAAGAGCTCCTGGGCTTTTCCCTTCTAGATTAGGAACTTCCATTCTTACTGCTGGAAAACTCTCCAACAGGAGCCTCACTGTTTTTGACAGCAGCTGGAAATTTTCTCATGCCAGACAGAGAAAATTCTGTACCTTTTTTATTTTTTCTTTTAAAACCAGAATGACACAGAAGAGCACAACTCATCCCATCTGAAGTTATGGAAGGAGCCTGGAGCAATTAAAATGATAATGTGGTCACCTCAGGGAACTGCTGAGACTAAGGAGTGATAAATGTTGGGCAGTATCTATAAAATAACAGACTTTTTTTTTATTTTTTAATCACTTTCGTAAAGGAAGTGACTGTTAGAAGCCAGTGGAAAATGCCAAGGAGGAGAATATGTGCATGAGGTAGTGCTGGCACAGGTTATTCATGGAAGGGTCGTGTCATATTCAGGGACACAGGGAGAAAATATGGGAGGAAGATCCTCAATGGCACAAGGACAATTGCAAGCAATTTGTATTCAAACCTGTGAGTGGTACCTGGCCTTTCCTTGGGTTTTTGAAATTCCCTTTTAGTCCTTGCATTAGAAACAACAAAAAACCCCTCACATGTGTGCAAACATATATTCCTTTCACCAGCACTGAAGGGAATCTTTTATGTCTTGTAATGAGTCTTTTAAAATACACCTGTGCTTCTTGGCCTCATAAGGGAGATATTTCAGCTTCTGTGCCATGAACAGACCAGCAGTTCCTGTGGAATTCTTTTTCAAACAAGCATTTGTTTAGTAATATTCTTACATTCATAATATAAGCTAAGCTGGACAAACTGTGTAAAGCTGGGAGGTGGTGAGTGTGGTGAGTGTAGCAGTGGCCCAGGAGTGGTGCAGATGTGGGTCAGACAGCCCCCAGCTGCTCTCCAGCCCTGTCTGATGGATTTTTCTCCTCCCAGAAAGTAAAGCTTCGAAAATCCTTCCCTACAAACCCCACCTGCTGTGCTGGGGCTTTGTGGGATCAGAGCGAGATCCTTCGTGAGCCTCTTCCCCCTGATCCCACAGTGGCTTGGATTCCTCCTCCTAAAGCCAAGATGTTTTCATCCAGGGCTGCCTTCCCTCAACCTGCCCCTGTCTCTCCTGGTTTAGATTTCATAAAATCAGCCACAATGTGTCTGTTTATACAGCTGATGTATAAATACACCTTGACTTCCATACAAACACTCTTTATCTGCAGAGACTGACTAAAAAATACTAAAAAAAACTCCCTAAAAAATACTATTCTTTGCCAGTGGCATATAAGCATCAATTTCCAGAATTTTTCATAAATAGAGCCTTCCTGAGGGCAGCATTATTGATTTACTTTTGGCCTAGCACAGCACTGGCGTCATGATCAGAAAAGGCTCCTCTCAAATTGGGAACTTCTGCTTTTCCTCTAACTCCATTATCAAAACACTCACTGTTCTGAAGTCTGTAATAAAGCAGCCTACTTCTGCCAGAGATAAATTTTGTTTATGATCTGAGTTGTGTCTCTGATAACTGAGACCTGAATGCCAGAAAGTAATAAAAAGTTCCCTGTGGTCATGAAGTTCCCCCCAGTTTGCTTTTCCTGCTCTAATAATCTTCTCTTTCCCACGTTTTTCTTCTGTTAACCACAGCACATTGAATTATCCAGTCCCTGCAAGAAGCTTTAAGAGTCCTTCTGTATCTTATGGGTTGTTAGGGCTGCATTTCATTAACTGTAATAAACCACCACGCCGTGTTTACTGGAATAACAACACGTTGTACAGAAGGAGATAAGCCCCTGTCAGGAAGTGTCTATAAAGCACAAGCAATTCCAGGGTTTGTTCTTTATGTTTCTGACATTGTTGGTGGAATTTCAATGTTGTATCCTGCAGATTCAAGCGGTGCTGGGGGTGGTTGTGTGGGATATGAGATAGCACCCGGGGGCTCCCAGGGGGGGAACAGCATCCTGCTCTGTGTCTCCGTGGGTGTGATGGCAGCAGGCAGGGAGATCAGCCCTGCTGGGCCAAAGAGACCAGCTCAGAATGTCAAAAAAACCTCCAGCAGGGTGTGAGAGTGGGATAACAAAAACATGGGGATAACTTGGAGAAGGGGGTCCAAGAGCTAAACTGGTATCGGTGGATGGTGGCACCGTAGTGAGAATAATTCATAGAGTCATGGGCTGGTTTGGGTGGGAAGGGACCCTAAAGATCACCTTGTTCAAACCCCCTGCTTTGTACAGGGACAGCTTTCACTACCCCAGGTTGCTCAGAGCTCCATCCAACCAGGCCTTGAACAATTCCAGGGATAGAGCATCCACAGCTTCTCTGGGCAGCCTGTGCCAGGGCCTCCCCACCCTCCCAGGGAAGAGTTTCTTCCCAATATCTAATCTAAACCTACTCTATCTCAGTTTTAAACCATTCCCCTTTGTCCTTTTCAACAGAGGTTCATCCCACACTGAGCACAAAATTGGTTTTGAGATTCAGAATCAGGCAAAAACTTTCAGCATCACCTAAATTCAGGGTGCAGCACTCTCAGGATGTGAGTGGTGAAAGTTGCTTGAACTGAACAGAGACTTGCATGAGTTAAAGTGTGTTTCTGTTCCAGTCCACACTGGGTGAAGAAGAGCACGATCCTGCTAATCTGGAATAAATTTCACTTCAACTGGAGCTTCCCATTGCTCCTTCTGTTGTTTTATTATTTGTTATATAGTGTATAAAGAAGATTTAGAACTGTGTTACTGTGCCAGTAACTGGGCAAAAAGAGAAGGAGAAGAGAACTCAGTTGTTGCCTCAAAGCACTTTTATGTCAGTTCTCTTGTCCTCTCTCAAGACAGAGATATTTACACTGAGCCATGGGACCATTTCATCACTTAACACATTTTTCACATCTCAGAAATACCTGTTTCCAGATGAACATATTGCTCCTGCTCCTGTGGCTCAGAATATGTTAGTGTCTCTTATCTTTGCGATTTGCATGTGTCGGGTAGGGAGGATATTAAATCATCCCTTTATTTGCCACGGAAACAATGGAGTGAGTCTCACATTTTCCTGGGAAGTTTTATGAGGTTTAGGGGTTCTTCAGGGAATGCCAGAGACTGATGATGCCTCTTCACCTGCTGCTGTGGAACTGGAGTTTTCCTGGTGCTTGTCCTCTCCTACTGGTTTGTCGTATGAACCGTTGGAGCACTGGAGAATTCCTGGTGGGAAGCACATGTCAGATCAGAACTAGAGGATGCTTTGTGTAGGACTCTTCTCCTCTCCAGGGGATGAAAATATGAAATTTCTCTGAGATTCCTGTTACCCTCTCCTGGCTCACCAGGCCTTCTGCTTTTGCTCTCAGCATTAATGGGATGTTGAGGACAAACCTCATAGCACCTTTTTCTTTTCCCCCCCATATTCCAACCGTGTAATCAGCTGGAGTTCTGCTTCAAAGGAGAAAACTACAGACAGATCAGCTGGTTTTTTGCTGCCAGCCCCTCTCTGTCAGGCTGTTTTATGCTGTTTGTCAGCGTGGTTTCTGAGCACCTGTGGCCTCAGACTTTGAAGGAGCACAGCCCCTCCTAAAACTGCTCCAGCTTCTTGGGGCATAGTTTGCATGATCTGTGCAGTGGGATTTTCCTTAAGACTGAGAGTCACAGGTGATTCAAGTGTCAGGGCACCTCCAGGTTTAATCTCCTCTTGGTGCTTACAGAGTCAAAATGTCTCTCCATCAGTCTGCCTCCCAACTCCCCTTTGCTTTGCTCCCTGGACCACTCCCTGGGGCACAGACCAGTGGGCAGCAATACATATTTTGTGTGCTAATAAGCAAAAGAGAAGCAGAAAAAAAAAAAAAAGGCAGCACTAACCTGTGCAATAATTTGTTGCAGCATGTGCTGTAACATTATTAGCTGATTCCTTTGGAAAATTACCACCAGGACAGCTTTGCTGACTTGCACATGTATAATGTATAAATGGAGCCATGAAAGTTTAATGCACCCTTAGCAATGTTCTTCCTTACACTGCCTGTGACATGAGGTTCTTTTTTTTTGTCTCGACAGTTTATCACACTCTGTGTGACACACCAGTGCAATATAATGAAGTGCAACTCAGCTCTGCCATCCACAGAGGGATTTTTTATTCCCTTGTTCCCTTTCCCACCACAACATGCAGTGTTCACTGATGGGGGGTTTTTTACAGCCCCTTTGCATTTATCCTCAGTACCACTTTGCTAAGGGTAAATGGTCTTCCCATATTCCCACAACCAAGATCCAGGAGTCTTCCTTTGTAAGTTCCCTAATTACACACACACCAGGAGTGTAGTTCTTGCCCTAAGGAGGTTGTGATTTAAACAGCCTGAAAGCAAAAATGAAGCTATTACACACAACAACAATACCTGAACAAAACCAAGCCTAGATATTTTATTCCTGGGCTCATTAGATCATATTTTGCCCACATTTTTCTTAGAGTAAAAACAAGAGAGAATAAATCTGAATAGATGATATGTGCAGAGAAGTAAGAGTCCAACAGCAAAATTGATGAGAGAAATACCAGACTGGACTCTACATAAAGAAAGTGTTGTTGCTTCCAATGTAGATCTCTGACAAGGGCATTGCAGGGATCTGAGTACCATTATTTAGTGACATGACTGTCTTACAATTAGAAGCCAGTGTGGCAGGTTAATTCTCAAAGCCACAGTGTTCCCTGTTCAGGAACAGATCCATCCAGCTCTGGAGTGCACATGTGCCTCTGTACAGGCAGGGAGGACAAGCAGAGAGAACAGGAGAGATGCAGAAGGTTCAGTTTTGAGAGCCCACAGCTGGACAGTGGAAAATCATGATGGGATTTAGATACAGCCTCAGGGAAACCTGGGTTTGCAACATGACCGAGGAACCTGTGGGTTTGCACCCCTTTCAGCCTGGAAATCAGTAATTGTGTGGTTTTACCTGTGAACTGAAACTCTAAGGATGAAATGTAAGGAGAAATAAAAAGTAAGTGGGTGTGTGAAAGGACAGGTCTCAGCTTTGTGGCATCCAGAAGCTTGGAATGCTGAGCTCTCTTGGATAACCAGGCTGTTTCCAAAGGGAGATCATAGTTATCTGTGGGCTCTGTTGCTTTCAAAATTATCACTTTCAGCACAAAAATCAGGGATCACCAGCAGCTGACTGCATAAATTTAGCTGTTGATCCTGTTAAATGAAAGGCATTGCATTTAGCATCTTCCTGAAACATGATGTATGTGTTAACTTAGCCCGAAAAGAAAAAATATTGACCCAACAGTATAACATATCCAGCAGGAACTCCAGGCACTGTGATAATTATATTGAGATTTTGAGCCGTGTATTTTTGAACTAAACTAGTCATTGACTTCATAGATTTCCTCACTTTCTTCCCTCTTGCAAAGAATTATGTTCTGCTGCAACTCTTTCTGTAGTGCCAAATTCCCTTTATATTTTCAACCCCTGGGAGAGTTCACAGCAGTACTAATTTTCTTCTACAAGCCAGCAGGTTTTTTGATTTAATAAGGAGTATCAGCGTTTTCCAGTGGGGGTTTATCCCAGGATAATCCTCTTTGGAATGGAAGCACCCCATTCCCATGAGCCTGGGACAGAGGTGGCTCCCTGCCTGTTGTCCCTGCCCTCCTCTGCCTGGAACCCTCCTGCTCTGTGTCACTGAACTCTGAGTTTGCCAGCTCAGAGTCAGATTTTTGGAAGCAAGAAGAGCTGAATTCTCCTCCTGCTGTTGCCTTGAAGTTCTAAGCACAAGCAGTGGGTGACCTTCATTGCTGACAGGCACAATTTTATTGTGCCAATTATTACATTTTCAGGGCCTTTTTTTAGCTGTTCTTTTGGGTTGCTTTAATTCTGTTTACTTCATTCCATCGGGCTGGTAAAGAGGGAACAGGAGGAATCTCTGCACAGATTATTAAAGGGTGAAACTGCTGTGGGTTCCTAGGGTTGGTTTGTACAGGGGACTTGATAACCAGTCTCTTGGTAGAAAACAGCAAATCTTGGAGGCAGCAGCAGCACAAAACTGTCCATGAGGGGAGTTAAGAGAGGAAAACAGGAGGACAAAGTGATTCCCTTTGTAATCAGACCCATCACCAGGCCTGGATGAGGTTTGGAGGCCACCAGCCAAGGGAAAACAGCAAAAAGAAATGTTCATGGTGCCAGGGAACAGCAGCACCTCCGTGCTGTGAGAGCTGAGGGAAAGGCAGGCAGCAAAAAGCTTTCTTTCTCCTCTCCCCCCACTACCCATTATTCACTTTAAACATTAACCTTTTAGGGAAGTAGAAAACAATCACATACACTGGAAAGAAAAATTGGTTTGGTCTTTCCTGAAATGGCTTTCTCAGCTCCAAGAAAACGTGAAAGTTAATTTTAAAAACAGAGGAAGGCTGGGAGGAAGAGGGATGGGAGATGGGTGTTCTTCTTTCCTTCAGCACTTACTGGGCTACAGAAGGATCAGATCAAACTCAGGAGCACAAAGCTCTTGATTAATGTTAGAACACTGAACTTTTGCCTGTGGGGAGAAGAGTAAACTAAACCCATAAGGTGCCAGAAAACAGTTGTTTAATTTTCAGGTTCCTTTTTATTGAGGTAAGTAATGGGCATAATCTTTGCTCTTAGTGTTGCCAGAGAACCTCTCCAGTCACCTCTTGCATATTTAGTAGCAGAAAGGAGGAGAAAAGGGTGAAATTTATGGAACATGCCATTAATTACTGCTCACCCTTCTGTTTTGATGCCAGAAAGTGATGTATTTCTAATAGGTGTGCACCACAGGCAGGGTACAAACCTGAAACAGTCTCAGGGCTGGAACAAAAACTGCCAGCGTAAAAAAAAAAAAAAAAAAAAGGCAAAAACCCAACAAACCTGTCAGGAGAAGTTTTATCAGAAGTCACATAAATTCAGTTTATGACCTTTGTTTATGTCCTTGTTCAGTTCCACTGGTGTGGTCCCAGGTTTCAGGGGAAGCTGTGGCATTCAGGGCCTGGGAGATGCTCAGCACAAGCTGCAGCTGAGCAGTGCCTGGGAGCCTTAAAGGCCATTAAGAGGAGGGAAGAAAGGCAGAGGCAGCAGAAATCTGGGCCAGGTGTCTTTCAGGAGACAGAAGCTTCATTTAAAATGGGTGGCACGGCTTGAAAAGAAATGCCGAGCACCAAACGATGCTGCTTGAGGTGATGGAGGAGGGGGGCTTGTTTAGAGTTTAACTGTGGGGATTTGGGCTTGGTTTGGAAAGTCTTGGCTTTTAGGTGTTACCAGGAGGAGGGGGGACAGGTGAGTAAGGGGCCAGAGCCAGGCCAGTGCAAAGCAAACACAGAATAAAAGCATCTCCCTCAGAAAGCTCTTAAATTACTCAGGTACCCCACACTGCTTTTTCGAGGCAATTGAAGCACTTGAGAGTTACCCACATGTTTTTGGAGTGACTTACACAGCAAACCAGCAGCCCTAAGAGAAATTCCATACTTCCATTGTGTGGTTTAACTTGTCTACTCTGTTTCTTCTGTCCTAAGTTTGGGCTGCCAACACCCAGGTGCTCCTGCAGAGAAAAAGCAGAGCAGTTTCTGGAGGACTGGGCTATCCTATCCTATCCTGTCCTATCCTATCCTATTCTATCCTCTCCTATCCATCCTATCCTAATCCTATCCTATCCTGGTACATCAGTGACAGGCCTCCTTTCCTCACACATCTCCTTGAAGCAGCACAAAGGGCAGCAGGATGAGGAGCAGGTTGCAGACTGAGGTGTGCCCACTATCGTTTCCCTTCCCCTACACAGAGATGCTCATTCTGGGCAGAGATATTTCATTTTACTGGTCCAAAAGTTCCCCTGGCACTCTTTTGACATCTCATGTCCTCCTTCACAGGTGCTGAGGTTTCAGAGAGTGGGTAGGAACGTTCTTCTATCAGGAAAGCTGAAGGAGTCACAAAGTCAAGATTTGTACCTTTTCATTTCTGAAACTTTTCACCAGACGTTTTCTGTTGCAATGAGATAAGTAGAGAGAGCCTTCCATTTAGAGTGATGAGCAGCTTTTCCTTTTGAAGCTGGTTCAGCTTCCAGAATTAGTCTGTGGGAAGGGAAGAAAAGAGTTATAAGTCACACATTCAGCCAACAGTATAATTAAGGCAGGAAGGCTGAACTGAATAACTAAGTCGATGGGTATGAATAAGTGTCAGGAGATTTTTTGTATGTGCCAGACATTACTTGCCTCAGTTTTTCAGTGTCCTATGCACTGGAAAAGGTGTGACTGATGACTTGGAAACTCCAGATCCACAGGAGGCTTGTCCTCTTTTGAAGCAGAAATCCCCACTTGTCTGTTCTCACAAGTCGAGGATTTCATAAGTTTGCACAAGGATTGGACTAGAACTGCTTGTGCCAAAGGGATGCCAGCAGCCTGTGCAACACTAAATACACCCAGGAGAGGGATATCTGGCCAAGGGTGGCAGCAGGGTCAGGGTTAAACCACAGGTAGTGCTGCCCCAGCAGCAGGTACTCAGCAGAGCAGCTTTAATAACTTTTGGAGAGAAATAACCTGCTTTGCCAAGTGTGACTGATTTAAGATCATCCCACCTCTTGTGTCAACACAGTTGGTGCCACTTCCCCACAGCTGTCACACTCAAACAACCCCAGTGCATCCCCTTGGCACAGCCTGGTTTCCCTGGGATCTGTAGCACAGGAAGATAAACCCATCCACGTGTTCCTGCTCTGTTCCCTTGGCACTGACAGCAGCATTTCCACTGCTGCCTGTTCATGCTTGAGGAGTGTTGGTGAGTACTTATCAGAGATCCTGTGTCCCTTTGCACCCACTCTAGAATCCTATTTCGACTTCAATCCCACACCAGGAGGTGGTGCAGTCTCCTACAGCCTGGAGTCACAGGGAAATTCAGAGCAAAATTAGTTCCTGTCTTCACTTTTTTCCTCCCAAATTCCACAAGGACTTGCACCTACAAGCACGAGAAAGCAGAATTTCTCATAAAGGCAAGGTGAATCAATTAAAATATTTGTTTTGGGAGTCATAAATTGCTTGTTGGGGGGTGTGAATGACAGAGTTTATTCACAGAGCACCTGAGTTCCAGTTTCGTTCTCAGCTTGTTCTCACATTGTATAAAATCTAGTATTACTCCTGCACTCTCCCAGGCCTGTTAATAAAGCCTGTGTTCTGCCTGGCTGGCTGTGCCAAAGGTCTCTGATGGACCAGGACCTCGAGCAGAGCCAGGAAAGGACTCTAAGCATGAGAAGGTAGGTGAAATAAATGGCCTTTTGTGTTTCCCTGCAGGTTTTCTCCTTGCCAATTTGCAGACCTATATAACAAGTTACTGTGCAGAGCTGGCTGGTAAAACTAGGAAAATCTGTTAGAGAATGGAAGCATGTGTTTTGCTGAGTGCTTTAGGAACTCCACATTAGCTGTGCCCTGGGATAAGCTTCGCTGCTTTTTTGTGGTATAAAAACCCTCTTTTGCCTGGCAGTTGGCTTTTAGGAGACTTGATTATGTTGGTTTGCCCTGAAACTCTGGATTTGAGCAGTGTCCTGTGCCAAACCTTTCTGGCAGTCGGGATCAGGCAGAGCAGAACTGCCCAGGCTTTTCCCTCTTGCCTCTTGTCCCATCATTTCTCACATTCCTGGTTCTGTGCCCTCTGCAATTCGCTCCCTGTTTTACTCAGTACAGTCTTTGTGCTCACTGGTGGCTCCTTTTGCACTTCAGGTTTCTCAGCAACATTGATCCCTTTCTCCTTGTTAATATTTCCTCCTATTTTGTAGTTCTCTCACAAGGGGATGCAAGAAATCCAGGAAAAGCCTGGTGCTTATTCCATCAAGTGTTAGAATATTCTGGCTAATTGAAAGGAGAGGGAAAAAAAACCTAATCAAATACTTTGCAGTTGCACTGCAGCAGAGCTCTGTTAAATAGGTATATGATGTTCATAACTATTAGCTTTTTGCAGTCCCCACCATGCTGATTCTCTGCATTTCTAAAGCAGTGTCTGGTTTAAGCAGGCAGCATCAGTAATTGGTTTTTTTTTTTTCCTTTTCCAAGAGGTCTTTTCTCAGAGATTCTGTTCACAGAGCAACAGGATGGCTATCAGGTGCTACAGGCTCCCCCAGAAGAAAGGCATCATGCTGGGGCTTTCTTCTAACCGGGATATTTTCATACAGTTAGGTCAAAGAATTTTAACAAGTTTAATATCTTGCTCCAGCAGTTAGGCAGGACAAATGTGGGCCAGGCAGGGAGAAATGCTCCTGCCCTGGAAATGCAGTTTGGGGGTGGAAAATAAGTGTGAGGGGAGCCTCCTGCTCCTGGGAATGAGTCCTGTGGCACAGCTCCTCACCCCTCCAACAGCTCGTGATTAATGGGGCAGGTATTTTCTACAGCTGCACAGTGGCCTGGCTTTTAGTGCCTTTTTTTTATTTTAGAAAATAAAATAAACACTGCTTTTAAAGATCAGATAACTTTGTCTGTATTTTCATCCAAATTGTAGCTGAGAGCGTTAACACGACTGGATTTGTTATTGTGCACATGAAGATGGGGGTGAGTGTAAGAGGTTCAAATGCATCTAAGAGTGCTCACATGGATAATTTCAGGTCAAATCACACAGAACAAATCCATACTAGATTATTTTTCCTTCACCAAGAGGCTAAAACATTTACCTCAGACCTGCTTCCAGCGCCCTTGATCCAGCTTAGCCAGTTAATTGATCAGAGCTGATTTGCTGTGATTCCCCCAGGAAAGAAGCAATAACACTATCTTTCAATCAGCTGAAAAATGTACCAGATAAGAGATTTCAAATCACTTTATCAAAGCCTCAAGTTTTAGGTTGCACTGCTGTGCTCAGTGGAGGGTTTTTTCCTGCTGCAGAGGAGCTCTGGCTGTGATGTTCCATCCCCAGTGTTGCTTCTTTTTACAGAGAGCACAGACAAAAATGATTTCCAACAAATACAAACCAGAGTGCCCCCATTTATAAACCCACTTTTCCAAATTTATCTCTGCAGGAGGCACTAAGCACTGCAGCAAATACCTGTGTTCCAATGCCTTCCCTTAAAAAGAAGACAAAAAAAAAAATCCACTTATATTTGAAGAATTGACAAAGAAACAAGTAACTACAGGATATTCCCTTCTCAATAGAGGAAGAGAAGAAAAAGCAAACCCATTTTCTTACAGCAAACAGGGAAAGCTGTTCAACACTTCTCAGTTCTGGGTAAAAGCTTTTACAACTTGAGGCTGTTCTGCAGCAGAGCCTGGTACCCACCTTGAGCATCCTGTCACCTCCTCACAGGCAGGATTTTTTCACATATCCAGAGCTACAGCACTGAACTGTTGTCTTGAATTGTGCAGTGAGACTGACTGTGAAGACTTTCAGTTAAAAACCAAGTTTCTGAAAGTGCCTCAGTGCAGGGAAATGTTCAGCCTAATCAGAGCAATAATCCTGACACAGACTGTCCCACTCCGTGGGTGATTTTACAGGAGATGTTACTGCTCACAACTGCTGAATGCAGAGCAAGCTGGGAGAGTGGAACAGCACATCACACCTCAGGAAGGCAAAAATATATCAACGTTTTCATCTCAAAAAAGCAAATTAAGCACATTTAAAGCAAGTTTAAACAGGGTTCCTCACCTGATAACTGGGGACATCACAGGCCCTCGGTCTGTGATCTGCTTTGCTCAGGTGTCTGGTGGATATTGAGCACATTTGTAAAATGAAAAGCAGGATTCCTCCTGAATTTTTAATGAGCTGTAATGGGCGGACAAAGTGTTGTCAGTTGTGCTCTAGAGACAATGGCAAAGGTAAGTGGAAGTGGCATGAAAGGAATCAGCTCCACTGCTCTACAAGCAGCAGAAAGTCCATCTCAGAAGCACAGCTCAACACTTCCAACCATCCCTTTTCCACCCTCAGAAAATATGACACAGATTCTGAGCTGCCTCATTTCCCTGACTTTCAAATCCCATATGATTCAGTGCTCCCTTCTTCAGGGCCTCACTCCATCAAGATATGAAACCTGCCTTAAAAAACAAACACACAGAACACCTCTGCCTTAAAGAAAAAAAAAAAAACAACCAACCCACAAAACCTAAAGCAATGAATTAAAAGGATCAATATATGGAACAAAAAAATACAGACACATCCCTGCCTTTAAAAAAAAAAATACTGAATCAATAAAATGTGGCACCTGGCACAGCTTGATTTGATAACTATAAAAATGAATATGCCAGTCTTCTGGGGCTGCATCTTGGCTTTAAAAACCATCGTATAACTTTTATTTGGGACCTGGAGATTCCACAGAGGAGATGTTACCCTTCCAGGTCATTAGCAACCAAGGAATTCTTTTTTTTGCATGAGAGGAGGCAGCGCAGCAGATGGTGCTTCTGAGCACATGGTGAAAAACAGCTGCTTTCCCACTTATTTATTTCTTGGCTGGCACAACCAACTGCTTCTGATTAAGGTAGAGGTGTAGAAAGATATGCTGAAGCTGTTTTTTTTAGCCCTAATTGTGTTAAAGAGGAGCTCTAAGGTGCCACTCCAAGCTCCTTAAACATTGGTGGTGATCAACAAGACAAAAGCACGTTGCTGTGCCTGGTCACCTTTGGTGAGCTGGGGATGCACCTGTAAGGATGAGGAACATCGAGGCAAAAAGCTACAAACTGTGGCTTCTGGAAAGGAAAGAGCTTAAGGAGAGAGACAAGAATGAGGAATTTCCTCCTTCTGGTCCTTGTGGCCCAGCTGGGAATAGGATAAAACTATTCATCAGTACCCAAAAGCATTTCTTCCCCTCCTTCCCTCCCTTACCCCTCTTTTACTGTAGTCAACACTTCATTTGAGGCAATGAAACCAGCTTTTATTGACTGACAGATACCAAAATACACCCAAAGGAACCGCTTTGAGTGGCAAAACGAGAGCCCCTTGTTTACCAACCTCCCCCACAACACCCACCATCCCCATTAGGCACTGGTGAGCAGCCAGTATTTTTATCATCTATTTATTTGCGTGGATAATATTAATGCTACTAACACTTATCTTGGACCATGGAGTTGTTAAAAGCAGGGAACAGCAAGTCAGATAACAGGAGGGAGCATCAGGGAGATACAAATTTACACGTGGCACTTTTGCAGAGCCTCAGAAAGGAGCTGTGGCAGACAAACCCCCAGCGAGAGCAGAGCAAAGCAAGGCCAAACCAACCCCACAAGCTGCTTGCTAAGGGAACACAGGCATTTAATCTCCCCATTTAGCACTTCCAGACGGAATATCTTCTGTGCTCCACCCCGGAATATAGAGGAATACACAGTTTAGAGATGGTAAAAAATAGTTCCCTCTCACTGAATACAAGAAACACTTTCTTTATCTTTTTTTTTTTTTTTAAGGGTATCATACTTGGTACTTGCTGGTCCTTTTTCAGTCCACAGGAAGCCTCACACTTGACTGTTGGCTGCACCGGGCTCGACTTTAGGTTTTCCTGCTGGGGACTTGAGTTTCTTCAGCCACCTGCAGAGAGGGCTGGGTCTGCACACCCTGGCGCTTGGTTTCCTGAGCCCCCCTGAGCTGCTTTCCCCTGGCCCCTGCTCAGCTCCCACATCTCCAGCTCCCCTCTCCTCAGCAGGCTGCAGGGGCAGCTCAGTTGTTGCCACCTCTGTGTCTCCTCCACCTCCACGAGCTGCTGCAGGTCTTTCCTGAGCCGGAGCACAACTTTGGCCCTCTGGATTTATTGCAGGAGGGTTGTTTCCAGCCTCCTCTGTCTGTCCTGCAGAGGGCTGGGCCTCACCAAGCTCTTGCATCCCCTGTGCCTCAGGCAGAGAACACGAGGCTGCTCCACTTTCTCCTCCTGTCTCTTCATTCTCCACCCCTGGAGCAGCATCCCGTGGTTCCTCACTGGCAGGGGGGTTCTCACTGTCTCTCAGCACAGCCCCCCCAGGTGCCTGGGCAAGGGGGACATCGGGTGCTGTGGGGTTTTGCTCAGTTGCCAGCCTTTCAACCCTCCTGGACTTCCTGCACCAGTAGCCCTCGTGGCTGACTTCATTCCCCATGGTCAAGGTGTAAAACAACAGTCCTGCCAACAGCCTTCTCCAGGGAGCCTTGGGAATCCGGGATGCTGAGTGACTCTGGCACAAACACAACCTGGGAGCAGACACAGAGGCTCATTCCATCCTTTTTGCTGAGCTCAGACCAAACTCCTGTGCCAGTTGTCACACCTGCAGGACAGTGAGAAATTCAGTGGGACCCACACCCTCACCCTCTGTGAGAGCACAAAGTGCTCCTTAAAATGAACAGTGGATTCTCATTTCGTTCCAGAGTGGGTTGGCTGTAAGTTACAGGATTTATTGCTTTTAAACCAGTCTTAGTTGAAGGCACAATCTCTTTCAGCCTTTTGATGTCACTAAGAGCATTTAGGAAGTCAGTTCCTCACCAGGACTCTCGGCCAATACTGCACTTTACAGTTATTAGTTTATATTACCAAAGTAAATACTATTTAGGTCTCCTCCTGTTTCCCAGACCATTTATTAATCGTACAAAGAAGTTCACATTTAGCCAGGGAGGCCATTTATAGGTCTGATAGGATATGGAAGGGAAAAGAAAGGAAAGGAAAAATATCTCCTTATTGAGAGATGAGAAACATGTGGATTTCAGGCCCTTGGGTCATTAATTTACCAGTCATTAACTCACTTTTTAGAAACCACAGCAATACCATTGCTACCAACTCCAATATTAACAAGGGGCAGCATATTCTGAATGCAGAGAAACATTTACCTCAGGTTGTGTTTATAAAGTGCCTTTATAAAAACTACAGCATTGCCAGGAAAACAGATTAAGCACTTTGCAGGAACAGAGCAGAAGAAAATTGTGTGGAAAAGGGAAAGAGGGACCTGCATAAAGCTCTATTAATTCCTTCTGGAATGTGTCGTGCAGATTGCTAGAGAGAGGCAAGCACAATTTAAAGTCAGAATTAAACAGCAATGCAAGTGCCCTGTTTTTGGCAGGGAAACCACAAAGTAAATATTACTTAAACCATTTCCAGCATCATAACCCCTCACTCCTCCCTCCCCGGGGTGATAAGGTATTGCTCCAAAGTAGGGCAGCAAACCACTTCCCCACAAGTCCCAGATCATTAGTTCCCTTGAAGTGCTGTTCCACTCCAAATCCTGGGCCACTTTTTATAGCTAAATATTTAAAGTCCAACAGCAGTGCCCCACGACATGATCTGATTACAGATGGTGCTGTGGAAAGCAGAACCATCGCAGCATCGGGGAAGAGGAACTGCAGCAAAACAGATCTATAATTTAGGTATTACAGTTTTTAAAGTGAAGCTAATGGATCCAGAGCCGTTTTGCTGCACTGTTTGAGCAGCTTTTATGGGTGGAATCTGTAAAAGTGGGTGATTCCATTCTGGTTAGGCTGACTGCATGAACTTAATCACTTAAAACTACGGAGTTGCAAGAAAGGAAGAGCAGGAAAAACTCACCCATCCACCTCTACTGAGGGAGAAAACCCCAAATGCAACAATATAGAGAGATGGTATTTGATACCAAAGCTGGAAAGAGGACAGTTCACAAATAAATGAATGTTTTCTCAGGTTGAGCTTTCAGAGTAAGCAATTGCTGTATCAGCAGCAAGGATTTTGTGTAAATGAATATAGCAAGGAAATGTCTCATGTCATTTTGGAAGGGCAGTAAAATGCTAGGACAGGAAAGGAAAATAACAGCTTATTTCCTGCTATACTTGTATTTGTTTGTCATCACTACAGAAATAGTCCAAAATATGACAATTGGCAGATTCTACTGCTATTGTCTCAAGGGAGGTTTTATTTAGAGATGGGCATAAAGATATAGATATTCATTACCTTAAGTACAAAGTCACCAGTTGCTTTTTAGATGTAGGAAAATTATTTCCTCACCCTCATTTGGCCATTTCCTACCAGGAATGTTTCATTGCTTCACTGTGAGACCCACACTCTCCGAATTTTGTTCAAACCTCAGACAGAGAGTTGCTCAAAACCTCAGGCTGAGACTCACATCTCAAACAGAAGAAACCTTAATTAATTTTGCTGAAACCTAAAGGCAGAGCTGTGCTTCACTAGAGAAGTTAAACAAGACCCAAAAACCAGAGTGCAAATATCCCTCCTTCCCACAAGAAAACCACCAGACACCCAAACTTGTGCCCACACTCACTTCCAAACGGGATTCCCCCAAGCAGCTCCCAGCAGAGCTTGGAGAAAGCAGCTGGACCTTAAATAGGGTGGGGCAGGAATTGCTTACCACCTAAACCTAATGATTTAATTACTGCTCCCTTACACCAGCTCTGCTGCCTGAAAGTAAAAGGTGGGGAGTTGTTCATGCTCTGTGTTTATGAAACATCACATAATGTGCTCTCATGTTTCACATTGTAGGGTTCTGTGCATTTAAAGATCACCTGCCTTTTTTGTCCCCAAAGTATTTGTACAGAACTGAAGGGGAATGTGGGGGGGTCTTTCTGCATATTGAGAGTAACAATCCAGGTGGGAGAGACTTTTGACAAGGGCCTGGAGAAGCAGGACAAGAGAGAATGGCTTCAAACTGATAAAGGGGAGGGTTAGATAGGATATTGGGAAGGAATTGTTCCCTGGGAGGGTGGGGAGGCCCTGGCACAGGTTGCCCAGAGAAGCTGTGGCTGCCCCATCCCTGGATGTGTCCAAGGCCAGGTTGGACAGGGCTTGGAGCAGCCTGGGCTAGTGGAAGGTGTCCCTGCCCATGGCAGGAGGTGGAATGGGCTGATCTTTAAGGTCCCTTCCGACCCAAACCATCCCCTGATCCTGTGACTGTAGAGCCACACCACACAACAGGCTTTAGGAAGAACAGCTCACAGCTGAGGGGTTACAGGCTCAGGATGTTCCAGAACATCTTCCTCACCCACAGGAACAGGTCTTGGGTGCTTTCCATCCCCTGTCAGGTGCTGCTGCCTGCACACATTTGGCAGAGCTCTGTGGGACTCTGTGATCACATTTTCTCTCTTTCTGTCAGGAAGGGTGTTCTCGCTGCCTTTGTTTCAGAACTTCATTCTAACTTTCACCTGCTGGTTGGTTTTGGTTGTCAGATCACTGTGGCTTTACATCTGGGCTTCTCAGATGTTATGGAGAGAGAAATGTGTAGGAAGCAAGGAAATGACTGTGGTTCTGAAAGCCAGGAAGGGGCAGAATAACCAAAGCAACACAAAAATGTTTTGTATTGAACAGAACTATTGACCAACAGTTGCAGCCCTGGGTAAGGGAATTGTTTGTTTTTCGACCAACTGCTTTCAGTACTTTTTACTTAGTTGTGTAGTTTAAGCTGCTCAAGAGAGACAGACTTACTGTGATTAAGACAGTGATGACTTTTAGAAAGGCGATTCAGAAGGAAGAGTATCAAATACTGAAGTTTCTGACAGCACCACCAGACAGAAGAAGTCAGGCTCCTAAAAATTCCTGGGGTTTTAATGTCTCAAGTGTGGCCAGGGTGTATTTTCATTTTCTGCTGAATGACAGAAAGTCTTAATTACCAAAAGTTAAAAGCAAAGAGTCTTAGCATCGGGAGCTAAGATTTTCAGAATGCCAAAAAAAAATTAGATTACAATCCAAGAAGGTTTCTGTGACTTGGTAATGCTGCTTGACACTCCTTTGCAGTGATTCAGTGTTGATTTACAGTCAAAGAATTTGCTGCTTATCATCTTAAGAGGGCAGCCTGGAGCCTGGAAGAGAGCTGAGTTATCCTCACACCACTGCATGACTAATAAATTCCCCAATTAGAACTTGCCTAAAAAGATGAGGCAAAGAGCAGTAAAAGGTCTAATTTGCCTTCACTCATCAGTGACAAAGAGAGTTTAGTGCTTGTGGAGTCAGGGATGTAGCTGTGCTGTGCTGGATGGGACAATAGTTTTGTTACAGAACAGTCTTTGCCTCATCCAAGGGTAGGAAAAAGAGTTTAAAAGCATTAAGGTGTTTTCATAACTTAAGCCCTGCTCTTATAGGAGACACATTTGAAAGTTTTGCCCCTTATCTTTATTTTTATCAGAGTCTAAACACAGTGAGCCCAGTTGGTGTTCAAAGATTTACAGAGAAATCATCAGGAGATGAGTAGTTTTCCTTCTGAGGCCACTGATATCAATATTCAGCATTTTAACCAAATATTTCACAAGATGAAAAGGACAAAAACATCAGTTCTGACATCAGAGTCAGTGCCAACATCAGAAATGAGGCAGAATCTCTTCTGACACAGGCAGTTAAAGCCATCAGAATTGCCAAAATCTGCCCAAGTGTAGTTTTGGGTGTGGGTTAGACAAGGACAATACAAACCAGGGCACCTTGAGAGTAAAGCCTGGCTTTGCAGAGCTGGGGGCACATCTGGAAACCCCGAGGGATTGTGATCAAGGAAAGCACCAGGACTGGAATAGATCCATTGGAAGGGGAATTGCAGCTGTTGTTCTCATTTCCCAAGGAACATCTCATGCTGCTGACACTCAGGGAGATGTGATTGAACACAGGGCACTGCAAAAACTTCTTTCCCAAAATTCCTGCAGTATTTCATGTGATGGAAGGTTATTCCCCTCTGTCAGGATTCTTCTGGGAAAGGAAGGAAAAATGTCTCCTTTTTGAGAAGATGAGCAGAATGTCTGTGACTCAGATTGTGTTAGATTTAAATCCTAAATTTCTAAAAATCTAAAAATACTAAAATTCAGGTAAAACTGAAGTGCAGCACAGTGCCACATTTGCAAAGTGGTGATCACTTGGCAGGTTTTTAGGGATTTGTGAAGCTAAGCCTGCAGTATTGTTCTGCATGGTACCTTTTGGGGTGAAAACTGATCCCTGTCACCCATTTGTTTCAGTGTGTCATGTAATTATTCACTTTATTTTGACTCCAGATTAGCCCCATAACTTCAGCTACCCCCAGTCATAGGGGAGTAAAAGTTGCTGAGTAACCCTTTACACGGTTCCCTGATCAATTGTGAGATATATTTACTAAACCACCAGCACAAAATAGAATTATAGCTCTTGATCTCAATATCTGAGACAGAGGCAGGATGATGATGATGCACAGAGGTTTTTACTGCCCTTTGCTACCACTGCTTCTTTTTCCATGATGTCCTCAGGCCTCCTTGCACTGGTAAGGAAGAAACTGCAGACTCACTAATTATTAAATCTGAATTCTGTGCAGTGAGGACACAATTTCCAGACTAACAGCAGCAGCTTTGCTGGAGGCAACCAAACCCAGGGCAGCTTGTCAACATAATCAACTGATGTAGGTGCCTCTGGGATTCTGAGGAACAGCCAAGGGGAAGGAACATGCTCTGTGTTGTTTAAGTCATGGGAGATGAGACATTTCTATGGACAGAATCTCCATTCAGAGCTGATCATAAGGAAAAAAATATATATAAGTCTGGCTTAAGTCACAGGGTTTGCAGTGGGGCAGCCTAAGCCTTGATTCAAATGAAATCTTTTTAAGGGTACACCACCTTCCTGATGTGATTAAGCACATAAAGGCAGTAAAACCAATCAGCCTTTAAATAGATGCATAGCTATCAACATCCTCATATCCTGACTTGCCTTTAACTATCATTTCTTTCCTCCTGTGAGCACTGTTACTACAGGATGCAAGAACACAAGAGCTGGAAATGGTTTCCTCAGGGAGGATCTCACTCTCCTTCACGTTGTAGTTTTCCAGCTGTCTAGCACAAATCATTATTTCACTTTTAAATCCCCATGAGCTCTAGCAGAATAATTTGGTGTAAAAGCCTGAAAGAAGGAAATTAGGCTGTATTATTTTGCTGCTTCCCTCCAGCACCACATCATCTGGAAAGTCAGTGAAAGTTGTACAACTCATCGGGTTTGACAGGAAAACTCCCCCCTATTTAAAGACCTGTATAATTAGAGATTAGCATTGGATATGCAGTTGCCTGAGATTTATTGATTATTTGCAGCAAAATGACCACTAGAAACTGTTCTTGTTGCTCAGAGCCTGGACACAACTCCTTCCAGAGGCCTCCTTGTCTGAGCTGCTTGACCTCCACTCAACAAGCACAAACCATAAAGCAATTGCCCATTAATAAAACAACATTTCACAGCAGTGAGCGTTAAAATGCACCCATTTATTGATTCCAGTTGCAACACAGACTTCACAGAGTGTTTCAACACCATCAGTTTCAAACAGCAGTGACAATCAGAGTGGGCTGTAGAGACAAGTGGAATTAATATATGTGGATGTTTGGCTGAGATGACTTAACCCTGTGCAGCCACACGTGGGGAGAGAGAGCTGTGAAGGGCACAGGGTATAAATACATGAGGAGAAAAAAGCAAACCACCTGCATAAATACACTTTTTGTGCTGAGATCCACTTAGCCCTCCCCCAAGTAAGAAGGAATTTAGTGCCACTTGCAGAAGACAAGACACAAATTTGAAAGTTGAGGCTCGCTCTCCAAAGCAGGCTCTGCCAAACCCCTCTTTCTGGGTGCTTCAGGGCACAAGCACCCACTGGCATCTCAGTCCCTGTAGATCAAGGCAGCAGATTCATCACTGGGCTGCAGACAAAACATCTGTGGTTGCTGCTCCAGATGCCACATGCTCTTTCAGTGCTCCTCTGGTTTCCCCCCACTGCTGACTTTGATTTTCTCCCTCTCCTGCAGAGTATCCTGAGCTCCTGCCAGGCAGCACGGGATCTCCTCTGCTGCCTGCCCATCCTCACAGAGCTCAGCCTTCTCTCCAGCTTGCTCTGCTTCAGAAGTGTTTGCTTCCATACCTTCAGTAATGGGAACCTCTGTGTCTTGTCCCAGCTGGAGATCAGGTGGGCCTTCAGCATCCTCAGCAGCTCTGTGCCCATTTGTGATGCCCTCTCTTGTCTCAGCAGCCTCCAGAGGCATCCCTGAGTCCTCCCCAGCAGCCAGGGAATCACCTGCCTCCTGCACAGGAGCCCTTCCAACAGCAGCTTCCTCTGCAGCACCCCCAGCTCCAGCCTCCTGCCCTGCCCCAGGCAGCAGCTCAGACTCTGCTGGAGCAAACTGAGCCTCGCCAGGTCCCCCCTGCACCTCTGCAGACACGTGGACATCAACCTGCACCGTGGTCTGGGGGAGAGGTGGCACGTCGTGGTCCTCACAGCTGCCAGCAGGACACGGAGCATCTCCAGGCCCGCTGCTCTCCTGCAGGCTTTGTCCTGGCTGGGCTTGTTTTGCCTGTTCAGGGAGCTCCTGGGGCTGCATCACCTCTGTGGGAGGTTTGGCTTCAGGTCCCTGTGACCCCTCCACACCTCGTGCATCCCCAGCGGTCACGGAGAGCGAGGCCTCGCTGTGCTGTGCCCTTGGAGGAGCAGCTGGCCCTGCTGGCTCCTGTTCAGATTCACCTTCACAAGTCTCCAGCACCACTTTTGGAGGTTCAGGGCCTTTTGGAGTCCTCCCTATCCGTGCTGAGTAAAAATGGCTCTCCCCAGTCCATGTGGAGGCATCACAGAACATCCGTGGAGTCCCTGCTGTCCTCTTGCCTTTGGCCTTATAAACAACTCTGGGAAACACACAGGGCCTCTTGCTCTTCCCAAAAATCCCTCCCATTGCCAGAGGTGAAAGGAACAACTCAACCAAGTGCTGCTCTTAATGAGAAAGGGGCTTCACACCTGCAAGACATGGATATTTATTAGCCTGTACCCATTAAATTATCCACTGAATCTCACACAGCAGTAGATGCAGAGCACTGTCAGAGATCACAGACATGAGCTGAACAGGTGGAATTACACGTGGTGGGGTCAGGGGAGGCACAGACACCTTTTAAGAAATAACAGTCTGAGGAAGAAGAGGGAAAAGAGAGACAACCCATCAATCAAACCAGACCACTCTGGAAAACCATTACAGCTTTCAGGAGCCACTGTTCCCTCCAAGGAGGGGTTTAGACTACCAGGAGTAGATGGGGCAGGAGGGGAGAGAGGCAAGGCAGGCGGAAAAAATTACACATAAATTTAAAATTCACAAGACACAGCATGGTTTATTCCTTAATAAGAACGTTAAGAGAAGGCTACAAGAGACACAAGCAAACTAAAAAGTAAAATAACATCTCCCAGCACAAAATTTGAGAAGTGGATTGCAATGCCTGCCTTAAGCACTTACACCAGTTAACAACAACAAAATTACTTGTATTTAAAGAGGCTGAAACTCTGAAACTGTGTATGAATTAAACCAAAGGACCCATCCCATAAAAATCAAACAGCAAGGCAGCTGGAGACTCCCAGACCACCCAAAACACCAGCACTGCCACCCCTCAGCACAGAGCCACAGCCCCTCCTTACCAGCACAGCTCCACACTGAGCACCCAACACCTGAAAGCAAAGCCCCAGGCTGGGCTTAAATAGGAGGAGGCTTAAATAGGAGGAGGTGGTCACACTCAACCCCTTCCCCTCTGGCTCCCAGGATTGGTTCCAGCAAGTCCTGAAGTTCCCTTACACTATTTTCTGGTTTTCCCAGCCTTTGGAAGTACCCTCTGGTTGCACTTCTGTGTGCAGTTGATCCATGATTAATTAACTTCATTGTGGGCCTTTGATAACTGGAACTGAATACTTAAAATAAAGCTAAACATTAATACAGAGCAGTCATGGACAGGGAAAACTGGCCATAATTTATAACTTGTGATGCCAAGTGGCAGAATAACAACTGTCCTGCAGGCTGTGTTTGGGCAGGCCCTTAACTCACAAATGACATTGTGATCTCCTGTATTATTTTGTGCTGGGCAGTTAGAGGTGAAAAATTATCCCCTTTCCCACTTCTGTGCTGTCTTCAACTGGTGGAGTCATGCAATTAGCTATTTTACAGTGGTTGCAGATTATTTCAGTGTTCCCAGCCCCAGCTGATCACCCTCTGTTGGCACTGACATCCCTGCATTGCCCTGGTTGTGTTTGCTGACTGGAAGCGAGTTGTAACATTAAATAGGTCACATGGGCAAAACACAAAAGCAAATATCCATTAAAAACAAACTAATCCCAGCCATGAGCATAAAGGCAGGTCCTAAATATCCACTGCCAACAGCACCATTGCTGTTGAATGGGGAAAAAAAACCACCCCAAAAGATGAAAATGGCTGGATTCCAGGCTTGCTTTCTTCACATAAAACCCCCTCAAACCTACATTTTTTTGAAGCCAGATCTGGCTCAGCATCCTCTGCTTTGCTGAACAACCGTGATTCCCTTAAAGCAGAAAACAAAGGAGGAGCATTTTGGAGAGGTAATTCCATGTGTGCAGCCAGGCCTGGGACCAGAACATGACAATCCCCATGCTTTGCCTTTTAATGGGGTCCAACATCTGCTCTGCACGATAACAAGCACAATTCTGTGTCTTGGTGCTGCACCAAGGGCACATTCACACTGGCTCTAAGGGTGTCCCTCAATGTCTGGGGGGCTTTTACAACAGCTTGTCCAGCTTTTTTTTTTGTTTGTTTGTTTGTTGTTTTTTTTTTGTAGACTTTGTTTTAGGCTTCAATGGAACTGAAACAGAGGCAGGTCAGGATTTTTTTGGCTGTTGGAAACTTCTCTGAAGCTAACCCATGATTTTCACATGTGTGGTACAAAGATGACAGTATGGAGAGACTGTCAAAGAGCAGTGGCTGGAAAACTTGGGGGCTTTAGGGATATTTATGCCTTGCAAAACAACAGACTGAAAGGAAATTGCATCCCCAGCTGCTCCTGCATGGGTAAATTTTAGTCACATGAAGCTTTGTGTGTTTCCAAATCCTGCAGATGTTGTAGATACTTATTTCAGTGTTTTTTACAATGGGAAGATGCTCAGTCAGCAGCTCATCCATCACTAGGTAGTTGGAATATTTCTGAGATTTAAAGTGTAACATTTCTTACCCTTGAGTCACGGGGAAACATGGAGACATTCTAGTTAAAATGTCCAACTTTGACCCATTTGAAACAAGCCAGAAAATCTCTTGCATGTGAAACACTACAGAAAAAGGCAACATCACACACATAAGTGGAGGGAGGAAAATCTGACTGTCAGAGCAATCACATCTTTCTTTACTAGGTTTAGTATTTGTTCCAAAAGCCTTCTCCAGTTTCTGCTACTTTGATATATTTAAAAGGGCTGTTCTAAAAAAAAAAAAAACCAACATACACTTCTTTTTTTGACAAATACAAAGAAATAATCACAGCCCTTAGAAGGAGCTTGGCTCGGGTGTCAGTTGGGGATGGTGTTGCATGATGGAATGCTGCACAACAGGACCATTACAAACCCTTTCAGATGGCATCATTGCTCATAAGGAGCAGGCTGCAGTCAGCCCAGGACATCACTCTTTGTGTTTGGGGTTTTTTTATTGCAGAGCTCAAGCTGCTCCCTCATACTAGAACTGTCTCTTCCTTCCAGCACACGTGGCAGGGCCTCTTGGTACATTTGGTGTGGCACCTCCATCCCCTGGATGATCTGCCCAGGGGCTCCCCTCATCCAGCACAGAGCTGATGTTGTGGGAGGAGGACAGGCTGGGGTTGAACAATCTCCTCTTCCCAGAACAAGAAGGGCTCTGCAGCCTGGCTGGGGTGTGGGGTGCCAACACTTTTCTTTTTCAGGTGGTGCATAACACCCTTTACATTGGAGACTCTGCCTTCCCCTTGTCTCCAGGATAAGGAGCCACATGCCCAAGGCTCCAAATGGTTAAGAAACATTTTCTGTAACACAGCTACTTCCTGGAATCCTCTTGAACAGAACTGAGGTACCAGCCCAGGGGCAGGCACAGTTGCTGTTACTCAAACCTCTTACCTGCCTGAAGTGAAGTTTGGTTTTTGGGGGAGCCTGGGAAAAAGACAAGCAGCTAACTCACCCCAGTCCCTGCTAAACAGCCCTCAGACACGAGCAGTGACAGGGAGGGACGTGTGGTTTTTAGCAGAAAACAAGCAAGTTCAAAAAGATGAGCCTTCAGGCAGCTTTGTGTAAATATCTGTATTTATTAGCTCCCCTCCTTTTAGGCACAAGTTCAGTATTGCTGCAGACACAGCCCACCTGAGCAACAAAGAGAGTTTACTAGTCTAGGGAAGCCTTTTAAAACCATAAAGTATCACAGGCACCTCTTTCTTTGCAGCTTATGGACGTGGAGGGTGAAGGAAGATTTGTTTGGCAAGTCTTACGGATGGGATGCTTTGTCAGCCTAAGTGCAGTTGGAAGGACAGAAGTCAAGGTGTTAAAGAAGCCCATCCTTTCACCAAGGCAGTTTGCTGAAAGCATTTTCATCCCCAACATCACTTGGCACACTTGGCTCTCACCTCCTCAGCTGTGCAAGACAAATGAAGAGTCACCAACACGATACTTTGTCTTGCAGTTTTTTCCCCTCGGCATCCTGTTCCTCAGGCACATTATAATGCCTAAAAGAATTCCAGCCCAGCATCTTCCCACCCTCCCACATACACATCTGGGCACTTTGTGTAGTCTGAGTTTGTTCAGAAGGCTCCTTTAAAAAGGAGTCAGTCTCTATTGCTCCTTTGAAGTGTGAAGAAAAGCACTGAGTAGTCTCAGTCATATTCCCTGCTCTCTTTAATGTCCAGCAATTAAAACATACTCAGTTTGGGGTTTTGCCATGATCTTTAAAAGTATTTTATTGGTAGTATAAAGTTAGGAGCATTAAAAGTCAGTGTATTACAGTTGAAATCTACTGACTTATGCATTCTGAGCAAGACTACATTTTTAACATCTGCATAAGCTGTACAGATTACATGAACACTTCCACTATTACCAGAGATACAAAGAACAAACCAGAGGTAGTATTTAATCATCTTCCTGTGAAAATATTTGTTCAATATTGACGATAAAGCAGGAACTGTCACTTGTACAAGGAAATTGTACAGGGAGGTAGTTCAAACACTTCATTATTCTGAGGTAGCAAGGGAAGTGGCTGGTGGGCTCACAGAAAACATCTGACTGCACTAGATTAGAGGAGCATTTTCCTACTCTGCTCCCAGACTCTTCAGAAGAAGAGGTGAAACCTCACATCACCACCCCACACTGGGAGATGCAGTGCCCAAGACTAGCTCAGTGAAATCAGAGTGATCCAGTTCTCTCCCAGGAAGGCATGACCTCCTGAAAAACAGCCACTGAAAACACTGAGGAACAGAACTGTGACTAAGCTGTAATTCAGGAGAATATCTAAAAAAGTCTGTTGCACACTTCACACACTTGCTTGGCAAGACTTTCCGAGGTCCGAGGTGCATTCTACAAAGTCCTGAGTTGGACAGGTTGAATTAATTGCTTCCTGTAGCTGAAATTCCTGAAGGCAGGTACATCATCCTCGCCACTGAACAGGTTTGAGACAAAGCCATTTGATCTTCAGGTCTCTTAAGCTTCAACACTTTCACCCTGTATTTCTTCACTACTCCCAAGCACTTCAGACAGCAAGAGTGGCACATTTCAGAACTCAGCTTCTTGCTGTACAGGCACTGGAACACAAGTTTTTGCTTCTTCTGGAAGCTCCACTGTTTGCTGCACAATCCTGTTCTGCAGCTCTGCCTCACCTGCCACAGTTTCTGCATCACATTCCCTGCTCCCCTCATCCTCCAGCTCCCAGAGCTCCCCGTGGCTGGACTGGGGTAAGAGCTCCCTGAGCCCTGCACAGTGCAGGCTCTCCATGCCCTGGGCAGATGGCACACCACACTGGGTCTCTTGCTCTGAGAACTCAGGCAGTTGGTTTGCTGGCTCCAAGGATCCCCATTCTGGGCACAGTGACCCCCAAGACTCAGGAGAGGCAGAGCACAGCCCAGCCATCCCACTTGCTGTGGCTTCTGAAGGAGTCTGCACAGTCAGGGCAGACAGTGCCTCCACCAGACAGGTAAGCTGAGCCTGAGCAGATTGAGGGTTTATCTGAGCAAGTTTAGCCCTGTCCATCCCCTCCACGTAGGGCTCAGTCTCCTCTGCCACCTGCCCAGCACAGAGGGACAAGTCCCTTCCTATGGAAACCTGTCCAATGTCTGCAGGAGGCTCCATCTCACAGCCTTGGCCAGGCACAATTTCACTTCCAATCTCGATGAGGCTGAGAATATTTCTTTCCAGGAGGGTTATTTTGGCACACAGGGCACCCTCGCTGCCAGGCTCTGCCTGTTCCTGGGAATGCTCCTCACCTGCCACAAGCTCAGCACCCCGAGCTGTGTCCCCAACAGGCTGAGCCTCAGGAACACAAGGAACAGCTTCCATTCTCTCTCCTGGGTGACCCACTGCCTCTTGCTGGCCGTCTGCTTGGGTTAAGTCTGTAACTTCCACTTCAGTCTCCTCATCTGCAGGGGCCACAAAGAAGTCCATGGGATTCCAGGCTGCCTCCCATCCCTCAGCCCTTCCCATGGGATCTGTGGCGGAGCAGGTCTCCGTGTTCTCCTCCAGAGTGTCAGCTGGTGGCCTTCGGGCCTGGCCCAGGGACTGCACATCTTTGGAGCCTGATCTGGGGACTTTCAGGGCCGGTGTGGGGGGCTGGGTGTCTGTGAACATGGGGGGTTCCCCTGAAATCTGCAGGATGGGCTTGGTCTCGCTGGTCTCTCCGTGTGCTCCCTCTGCCTCCTGCTCCCTGCACCTCTCGCAGACCACGCAGCACATCTGCTTGCTCAGACAGCTCCCCATGCTGTCCCTGCCCAGAACCTGAAAGAAAGAACGACAGTGTGTCTTTTAGCATTTACTCTGGCTACAACGTTTAACAGCAACGTTGCCTTGTACCCCAGAGGTTTGTTGGCTTGGCTCCCACAGATGTCTGTGAACTCGCAGGGTCCTGCACCAAAAGGCAGCACCATCAGCAGCAAACTGAGTTCCACACACCAGAGGATAATTTTCCTACCACACCTTGGGCAAGTGCCATTAAGGCAGAAGTAAGAAAAGCCCCACTGTCCAATCTTACCAGCTCAGGAATAAGAAACTTGCAGTGCTAAGGCAGTTCAGAGCCCTAAACTCAGCACTTAATCAAGGATTCACATCCATCATCCAGGCAGGTTTATTAATTAGCAGGGTGGCAATCAACACCAAGGAGGAGCTGCTGTTAATTGTGTGAATTAACAGTTCAGGTGCAGTACATTACAAGGGCAAATCCAGCAACTTGAAGGGGAAACTGAGTTTGCATTTCCAACTGGAGTCCCTACAAAATAGCAACAGAGCCACCCAAGCAAGTGGTCTTTGTTAATTAGGATAAAAGACTTGAACTGCCCACAGTTACTCTCCACAGAGAATATTTTCTTCTAGTGAAGCCACACAGGCTTGTTTTCTTTTCAGGGCTGGTACAGGAAAAAGTCACCTTCAAACTGTGGGCTAATCAACACCCCACCATAATCCATTAATTAATGTTGTACACCCAGGCCTGAGCATTGTGGAGCACCACATTTTGCAGCTTCAAAGCAGGCCTCCAGCCTCTCCATCACAAGCACAGCATCATATTTATAAGAGCTGTTAGAAACATGAAAAGCTCAAGGCATTAAGTTAAGCCACGTGCCCTTAAGCACAAAAAAATATTTTTGAAGCTCAAGCTTATTTTTCTGCCTTCATCTTCAGTCACAGCAGAACACTTGGCTTAAGAACCAGCATTCCCAATGCTCAGATGGTTTCTTCCAAGTTTCTACTTTTATGCTTGTATTCCTTTAAGAAAAGGACAACAAAAAACCCAAACAAACTAAAAGAAAGCAAGTCATGTTGTCCTCTCAACACTTAAATACAGCCTCTGAACACTTAATGGAAAATTAAATCAGGGAGCAAATTTTCATGAGAAGGAACCTCAGTTTTGGTCACACTTCCAGCATTTGAAAAAAAAAAAACAAACAACCTCCATACTATCATTTTAGAACCCAAAGTGAGCTAAATATCCCATCATCTTAAAATTTACACATTTCCCCATAATGAACTTACTGAAAACCAGAGAGCTGGAGTTAAAAATCGTGGATTATTAACATGGTTACGTACCAGCCTATAATAACAGAATACAAGAAAATCCTCCCAAGTACCTCCTGAACCTTGAGCTCAACTTAAATAGCACTGAGGGGTCACACAAAACCCCTTCCCTCAGCTCCTGGAGCATCAATTCCCTGAATCTTTAGTTCCCTCCCATTCCCCAACTGGGAACAGCTGTTATGTTTTCCATCCTTTATTTTACAGCTGGAGGTGTTTTATTGGTCGTTTCATGTTGCTTTTTATCAGAGGGTAAAAGTCAAAATAAAACACAGCTTCCCTTTATGGCCAAGGAGTTGTACCCAAGGCCTGGAGGCTGGTGCAGGAGGAATAAATGAAGTTTTCCTTCTGGATGTTTGCATTTGTGCTTTGTAATTTCCAACAGGTTAATTATGAGATTGGCAAAGTGTGTAAATTATAAGATGATGGGATCGTCCTGTGTTTTTTAGCTCACTCTGAACCTAAAATGATAGTATGGGGGTTTTTTTCAAATGGAAGTGTGACCCAAAACTGAGGTTCCTTCTCATAAAAATTTGCTCCCTGGTTTAATTTTCCATTAAGTGTTCAGGGGCTGTATTTAAGTGTTGAGAGGACAACATGATTTGCTTTCTCTTAGGTTTTTTTTTTTCTTTGTCCTTTTCTTAAAGGAAATACAAACATAAAAGTAGGAACCTGGAAGAAACCATCTGAGCATTGGGAATGCTGGTTCTTAAGCCAAGTGTTCTGTTGTGACTCAAGATGAAGACAGAACATAATACAATAATATTAAAATTAGTGTTAAATCCATTAACATGGGGTTCTGTCTGCAGGTGGGATCCCATCCCTGGAAGTGACTTGTACAATTCCATTAACACTAACTAGACAATAAAATAATAAACCTAAAATGTGGCTTTTTATTTATGGTTCACCCTCAATCTTAATTGACACGGCCTCTTCTAAGGAGAAATAAATATGAGGGAAGATGTATTTTTGGTAAGATTTTTTTTTTGTTTGACAGCTTCTAGCTGTTTTCACAGTTCTCACAGCCTATGAGTCAGTCCTTAGTCTACTTTCATTAATTTTCTCATGACTTTATCACCTGTAAGTATGATCATACTCAGTAAAACCTGATTCATCAGGTCCAGACAGGAAAAAAAAAGGCTTTCAGTCAGGGCTGGGCAAACAGCAAAACATTTTGTTAAAGCCAGAGAGAACAGTGCTGCCTATTTTAAGCCTGTTCCCCCTCATGAGCTCCCTCCACCTTCCCTTTATCCATATTCTGGATTTTTAGCAGAGTAACATCACCCTCTTTGCCAGTAAAACAGCACCTGCCCCACTTGGCACCCCCAGGCAGGTGCAGGATGTGTGTTGGAGACAACTTTGTATATTCTAGTAAATAAATAGAAAATGGAGGCAAAACACTCCTGCAAATTATTATTTTAATATCAGCATTGCAGTTAAAATTGAACAGCCATGCAATTACGCTGTATAATTAAAAAACCAGCATGATAAAGCTTTTCATGGGAGGATTGGGGAAAAAAAACCCCACCCTGTCCTTTGGGAAAGGGACACTGTGTTGGTGCACAATAGAATTCTTTGCCTTCAAGGAGAAGGTACTTAAAGCTTCTGCCTTCAGATCAAGCTGTTCCATGGGTGTGCAGAGGAACTGGTGCACTGGTTCCCCAAGGTACCAAGGGACTGATTCCTGCCCAGACACTTACCCAGGACCCACAATTTAACAGCGTGGAAAATTTGCTTTGTGTAAAAGTTAACGTTCTGATCCCCAGGACTGGCTGGTGCAAGGATTTGGAAATGGAACGTGGACTTTCCCCTTATGGGGTGAGTGACAGTATGGACTCCAACACATCACAATTGCCTGAAGAATGTGTTTTGACAGGTGCTTAATTACAGCAGAATTTCAGCAGGCATTTCATTCCCCCTTTATTGTTTTCCTGGCAGGTGGCACAGGACTGTGCACCGTGTCTATCAAACACATCTCCACCACATCCTCTGCTGTTAAACACAAAACAAAGCCATTAAATATTACACACCTCCCTTATTTTAGCATCCAGACATGTTACAGAGCTCAGCCACCACTTCTGCTGTCCCTGAGCATAATTTCCACTGAGTTTCTCCTCACACCATTCCCTCTTGTAGCACAGGCAAGATAACACTGATGCCACTTAAAACTATTTTTACATCTATGTGCTTGTGACTTCTATTTAAATAAAACATTGCTTCATGGGCCTTGACATGTTAACATAGTTAAATAATCAAGAGAAGTCTCATTTTAGTTTCAGTCTTTGCTTTACAGCATTGGAGGAAGACACATTTTGTGGTGGAGCTGAGGGATGTGTCTTGCAATAGCTCCATTATTTGTCTCAGTGCTTTAATAGATGAAAATGAGATTCAGCATTTTGTAGCTGTTCTCAGTCCTCTCCATGATTTTATTCCATTCTCCAGGTGTTTTGCCTTCAGGTAAAAGTGTTCCAAGGACTAACAAAGCTTGGAAGGTCTGACTGGAGGAGCAGTGAACAGCAGACACAATATCTCTTCAGCCCCACGGCAATTATGGATTAAAATGAGGTTTTTCTCCAGAATCCTTGAAGAACATCCCCCTCCTAAGCAGGACATGCTGGACTGAGCACAGACAGGGTTAACAAAGGGAGGCAACAGCTGTGAGACAATTCAGCAGCACAGTAAAGGAAATACAGCATTTTTAAAGGAGAAGCTGCTTGGAGCAGAAATGGAACTTGAGAGCATGTGGTTCAAAAGAGCTCTGAAGAACCTATGTGGCAAATGTCCTTTCAAGTGAGAATGTCACAGTGTCAGTTGGGCAATCCCAGTTAAGAGATCAGGACCTCTACACCTTATTACAGCCATTATCCAGGACTCTGCTGCTCAGCCACTGCCTGGGGTGATTGCAGGAGAGCTGCATTAGCTGAGCTTTTACACTGCTCTTTTCTCCCCCATCTGTCATCCAGAGGGGCTCTTTATGTCCAGTTACAGCATCACAGAGAAAAAAAAAAATCACTTTGTTGTAACTGGTGGCTGAGCCAGGTTGAAAACACTGAGTGTGAGCTGCAGGGCTCAGGTTTCCTCAAGCCCTGAGTTGTCTCTCATGGCACTGAACCCAACCATGGCCTTCCTATATTTACATTAAAGCTAAAAAAATCTGTGGAATAGCAAAGTTCCTATAACCAAGCCTCAGTAGTACAAGGCTTGATGCATTAAGGAACTCCACTGATGGTCTGGAAGTATATTTTAAACCCTGTTGTACCTTCAGCTGTTAATAGAGCAGTAACTCAGGTAACAAGAGAGAACAGAAGATCTCCAGTTACAATGAGCATCTGGCAGGAGGAGGCAGCTCCAGTCATGAGAGATGTCACCCAAGTGCCATTTTTGAGCCATTTATGAGCAGGAATCAGCCTCCCCGGTGTCATCTGTCAAGTCCCACTTCATGCCATGCACAGAAGGCCAATGGCACTGCTTAGGGGAAAACCCAGCCTGCAGCTGGGACACAAAAAGTTGCTGGGAAATCCCTCTTCTCTTCCAGAAATTGAGAAATTTATTGAGCAGGCATGGTAAGTCATGTGCAAAGAGACTGTGTGGTGACATCCATCATCTTCTGAATGCAGGGATCTGAAGGAGAATGAGCACCAGTCTCCATGCAATGGAAACAGAACACAGGAATGGCTTCAAACTGAAAGAACTGGAATTTAGGTTAGATATTAGGGAGAAATTTTTCCCTGTGAGGTTGGAGAGGCCCTGGCACAGGTTGCCCAGAGAAGCTGTGGCTGCCCCAGCCCTGGAAGTGTCCAAGGCCAGGTTGGAGCCACCTGGGCTAGTGGAAGGTGTCCCTGCCCATGGCAGGAGGTGGAACTGGGTGACCTTTAAGGTCCCTTCCAATCCAAACCATTGTGTGATTCTGTTCCATGCACACAGCCTGCATGGCTCAGTACACAGTTTTATAGACAATTAAATCTGACTATTTTACTCCTAAACTTTTCTACTAAAACTTATCAGTGCACGGACATTCCCCCCCCACCCCCCCTTTTTGTGAGGCTGCAACCTGCTGTTCAGGGGTCAACATCACTGTCAGAAGATGCCTTTTGTTCACAAGAGAGCAGCTCTCCAGCTCAGAAGAAGCTGGACAGAAGACACCACGGGAGAACATGCACAAGAGCACAGACATTTCACACAATGAGACACGTGAACAACACAAAACTGATGGCTGAGATCTGGTGACACACTAATAATTAAATTGCACATAACTGCCTCATTTCATACAACTGGGATGGTCCTGTAATTGTTAGAGAAACTGTCTCTGGAGAGCAGTTGCAAACACCTACCAAGCCCCTCCTCATGGAAGTGAGTGTTGCTGGCAGCAAGACAACTCCCCTCCTGCCAGAGCAGCTTCCAAGCCTGTTAGGGGAGCACAGATCCTGCTGCCGACCATAAAGGAGCTGCTCAGTGCAGTTATGCTTTTTATTATTTGTTTCTCCCTAATTACACTTATTTCTATACAACACTGATGGCAGTCCATCAGCATTTGTTCATTCACTAAAGCATTTTGTGATGCCAGGTCAGGCTTAAAAATAGACTCCTATGTGTTGTGGAGCTGAGTTTGGATGTGATTTCTTATATAGAATGTGAGTGATTACATGGATGAATTTATCTTACAGCTCTCCAGCTTGCTTTTCATTTCCCAACCCACTAAAACCTCATCTGTAATCACACAGTAGATTGCAGCAGGCCATTAGTTTAGAAAATAATCTGTTCATACAGTTGGGCATCCTGGGCCAACTTTCCTGTACATTCAGGGTGATAAATGATATATCCCAACTAAAACTTCTGCTTAGCTCCTTTACATCCACGGGTTTAAGGACTCCAGCACTCTCATTTGAATTCTGGCCCTACCACTCCTGCAGAGGCAAAAACTCAAGCTTTCAGCGAGGTGGAATCTTAAAATTAAACATATTAGAGCCCTTCTGGGAGCTGAGAAGAGGTTAAACTGCCTACACAGATACAGCCACTGCTAAGCAGCTCCACTACCAGTGTGGTCACTGTGCTGTGACCTAAATTTAATTAAGAGGTACTTCCACAGGGACAAAAAGACTTCTGAGGTAATGCACTGTTAAAAGGGCACAGAGCCAGATATTGGCAGTGGTGCCGTGCCTTATTCCAAACTTCAGACTCATCTCCTCTTAGCAGCTGTCGAGTGTCACTTGTGCACACAGCACAGCCAGAAGGGCTCTAAAGGAGTTCTCTGAGTAGTTTGGAGAAAGCCAGGCCAGTTTAGGATGCCATCCCTGACAGAACACACAGCAAGCAGAGAACATATGCACCAGCTCTCACAAACCAGTGAAGCAGAAAGCCCAGCTCCTGTACAAAGGTGTTTAACATCTTCCAAACAGCCACTTTGGCAGGGATGGCCACTCACTGTGGGAGGTTCTGTGTCTTGGTCTCTAGGCCAAGGTTAAAATTCATCCCTGGAATGAAGGGTACTGTGGAAATTCAACAGCTGGTCAGCCACAAGCTGAACAAGTCAAGCCTGTGGCTTTTCCTGTGCCAGGATATTGTGCCCTGTGCCACCCAGCACCTTTTCTGTGTGCTTCCTGAAATAGCTGTGCTGGGCTATTTGGGCACTTGCCAAGTGAAAGGATACTCCTGGATCAAAACACTCCTTATGGATTATTAGGAAATTGCCTCTCACTCAAACATTGTACTCCAATTTCAGATGGTAATAAAAATAAAGAAGAGCCCTAAACCCCCCTGGATAAACATACCTGTACTCTAGGCTCCAGCACCACTACTACATCTAGCATAAACCCCACAACATCCTACTACTAGATTTTAAAATCTGAGTTTAGGACTGAGTATTTGTTGCCTGAATCCATGAAATTCAGCTGGAGGCCTTGCCATGGATATGAAGTCAGAGCCTTCCAGCACTTCCTCGCTTTTACCCGAGTGTCAGAACATGCAGAAGTACAAGAGATTATACAGATAATTTACACCAAAATCAGGGTAGCACTTGCTTTATAAAAGCTGCAGTAAGTTCTCTGGAGAACAAAGCCTGCCTTTATCTGGGCAAACAGCACTTGCAGCAATATAAACATCTTCTCAGGTAGCTCCTAATCTGACAGGGGATTACAGGAGCTGCAACCACTCATGATTTGCTTTGTTTTGCTATTCCCTGACTACAGTTATTACCTCTGAGTTACTATACAAAATGCACAGCAATTCATAAATGATTGATGGCTGTGGTAAGCTTTGCAGAGCAAAACACCAAACTGAATTATGCTGCTGATTTTTTAAAAGAGCAAAGAAAATTCCTGCAAATGCCGCGATCCCTCTGAATCGTTTGAACGTTGGAAATTTATTCTCAGTGGCCTGAAGAGTCCCAGATATTAATGGAAGCCAGGAATTGTTTGATACCTCCACATCTATAACTGACTCCTGTGTCATGCCTGGAGATGAAAGTTCTTGTTCAGGAACAGCACACATGGAACTAAATGGATATTTTGGAATGCCTGGATCAGGAGGGAACACACAGAACTATAAAACAATCAAACATGGCCATGAATATGCACCATATTTACAATATACACACAGTTTAGGATTCAACATCCCTGGAAGCAACAGCTTCAGGGCAGGAGGCTGGGAAAGTGGCAGCTCCTGGGATGGGGGAAGTTCATTCCAGCTTTTTCAAGTCATTCATTCACTGTAGAGAAGAAAAATCACTGTAGCAGAGGTGAAAACATGCATGGTACCAAAGTTCCTGCTATCAGGTAGAAAGAACATTTATTACAGGAAAGGAAATCAAAAAACCAAAATGAGTTAAACAAGTTTAACAAAATAAGTTAAAGTGACAGTTTAAAATCAAGACTGAGTTTACTGGTTACTCAAACCAGCCTTGAATTCCACCACTGGAGTGTTGTTTTAGCCTCTTCCTGAGGCTTCACCTCCTCTGGAAATACGTTCTTGCAACTGAATCTGAAAATAAAGAGATGAAAGCTCTAATGGAGAACGGGTTGGTGACATTTCCTGGGGCTGACAGGGCAGAAAGCATCAGAGGAACAAGCCAGGAACACAAAGGCTCCCAATTAACTGAGCACAGGAATAATTGCAAGACCAAAGCCACAGAGGAGTCTGGGCTGTGCCTTTTCCCTTTTCCAGTGAGCCAAATGAAAGCTGGCTCAGAAGAAATAATGACAGAACCGTGGAGCAATTTTGCAAAGAAGAGTTGCTAGGAACTAATAGAACTTCAAAAGATAAAATAAAATTAAAAAAAAAATCCCTCATTATTCTAGCAGTGAGAAGAAAGACTGTTAGGTCAGTAGGAGTGTCTAGAATTGTGTGGAAGCAAAGGGAGAATATGGACATGGAGCTAATAAAACCAACTAATCAAGAACTGATGGTTTCAAAGAGCTTCCTTTCACTCAGTTACAATCTTCAGGCCAACAACATCATGTTTATGAGATCACTACAAACTCCAGGCTTGGTCCATGAGGAATTCAGCTGAAAAAACTCCAAATTATAATCCTTTAAAACTCCAAATAAAAGCCTTTATACAATGAATACAATCTGCATGTGCAATTTTAAAAGTTATTTTCCTGTTTTGAAACTTTTTTTTTTAGTGTAGGTTTTTTTCTTAAGTGTTTTATTTTTTATGTTTGAGTTCTTACTTTTTGTTTGAGGGGTTCTTGGGAGGGTGCAAATGAGGGATAAGAGGTTGTGCTGAGGTTATAAAGAACACCTGGGCTGAGGGTGGGGATTGTATTAAGGTAACTCAGAGCACCTAGGCTGGTGGTGTGGGCTGGGCTAAAACTGAGTTTAAATTGCACTTCAGGTGAGACTGAAGGGAGAATCACCTAAAAAAAAGGCTGTTAAGGTAGGAAAGTATGTCTTTATTATAAATAATTCTTAGTAAGGTTGTGTGTGTGTGTGTGTTGGTGGTGCTTGTGCCTTCAGTGTTTTGGCTTGTTCATTTTTTTTATTACATCACTTCTGTTTTCTTTTTAAATCTGAGATAGGGGCTCATTTTTGTAGGAAAACAAAAGCTCTGGTTGCTTGAGGGCTGGTGGGGATTTTGTACCATTACTTGGGCAAAAAGGTGGATAAACAAAAGGCTCCTGCCTGGGTTTACAAAACTGGCAGCATTTGCTCACTTTGTCAATCTAAAACTGGGGTTTTTGTTTAGTGGGAAATATTCCTCTTCCCTGGGAGGAGGTGGGTCAGTTCTGATGGAGGGAAAAAAAAGCAAATACCTCAAAGTGAGTTGAATCCAATATGAGAGAGGAAAACTGCAGGTGCCAGTAAAGATTATGGACTGAGGCTACGTGATGATATTGAGAATTAATAATGCAAAGTCAGGCAGGAGAGTGAAAGAGAGGAGGCTCTTATTGTCCAGGAAAGAAAAGGAAGTGCTCTGTTTCTCTTTTAGTTTTATCAGATAAAAGTCAGGGTATGTTTCTTGAGATTAAATTCAGGATATGTTTCCTGTTGGTGATTTTCATCCCTTTCAGTGCAACTGAGGAAAAAATCCTTTCCTTGGTGTAAATACAGACAGAGCATAACCTACAAAGGAGAAAAAATAGATAATTCTCATATTCTCTCACTTCTGGAGGTGCTGGAGGTGGAATTTAATATAGAAACTCGGGAAAGGGGATTGGGGAAAGTGAAATTTCATCAGACTGAAGTGAGTTACTCTCTTATTTGGAGCATAATGAGTTTGGGTGCAGAGAGCAGTGTCCTGAGACTGGACAGTGCAGTGTGACCTGATCTGAGACAGGGGGTAGGACACTAAAACTGGCACTGAGGGCTGGAAAAAGTGTGTTCCAAGCGTTTTTAGACACAGTAGCTCCTCAAAACCTGATTCTTGCCATTCTGTGATCTTACCCTGTTAAAACCAGGCTTTAGCTCCCACTTGGGTCGAGAAGTAAAATTTGCAAGATAACTTTACTTCTTTTGGCTCTTTAAGTTCCAGGGTCAACGAGTCTCTTTGTGAAGGAGCTCGTAAAGTGGATTTTCTGTGTGTGCTCTTAAGACATAATTAGACAGATAGTCCTGGGGCTGAGATCAAAGGTTTTGCCATGACAGTAACTCCCCCTGTTCTCTGTGTAGGCCATAATTGAGGCTTTTTTGGTGCAAGTTGAAAGTCCTTTTTGTTCTGATGGCAAAACATGCATTAAAATAATGTGTAGCTGTCAGAAACCTAATAATTCTGTAAATCTCAGGTATTTGTGCTAATCAAGCAGCATAACAGAGCTCTATGCACTGTGAGCAATTTCTCTGGTGGGGAGGAGGCAACAGACATCTCAAAAATGGACTTTGCATTGAATTAACATATGCTGGGCAAGCCATACATCAAGCTGTAAAATCAATATAGCTTATAAGACAAAGAGCTTGGACCATTATGCAGTTTTAGCCAGCAAAGGAAATGAAATTTCATCTCAGGAGTGCACATAATTTGGCTAATGTGTTTAAATCTGCAAAATATTGCCTACATTTATTGGGCAGAAACCGCTTTAATTGGAAGGTGCGTTCTCAGCTGTCAGGAATTGAAAAGTGCATTAAAATAACAGGTTTGGGGAGATGAAGCTTTTGTGGAACCGAGAGGTGACTTTTTGCCAATAAACGAGTTCTGTGCTGATTTGTGTGTCCCCCCCCCATTTTTTTATTTTTCTTTTCAGCTGTCACTGCAGGGTGTGAGGTTTCTTTGGCTGTTTGTTGAAAGCAATACTCTGCAGCTCCTTCACCAGCTCTTGATGGGGTGAGAGGAGCGACTGTCAAAGAGGTGGTTTGGTCTGCAGGACGTTTGCTGTGGAAGGAGGTAAGATAAATGCTGGAGGTGGGCGTTTCCATGGGGCAGGAGGTGCTTTTATTGAAGGTTGTTTTGCTTCCATCAGCAGTGAATTCATGTGAGCCAGCTGAATGCAGAGGTCGTGCTGTAATGTATGTAAATATATCCCAGAACCCCTCCATCTCCTCAGAAGTTTTATCTCGTTGCTCACACCCAGGGAGCTGCTGGAGAGGAAGGAAGCACAAAGGAAAGTCTTGTTGCTAATGGAACACATCACCTCTAAGTGTTTATCTCCTGATAGCACTGAGGGCTGGAGCTCAGTGAGAAGGGGGTTTATGAGGCAGCTAATTAGTCTTTGCTCAGGGAAACCAGGCACAGTGTTGGCCCTTCAAGAAGGTGGTGGTTGAAGAGCTCAGTGACTGTAGCAGTTAATAGGAGAACTGTGTTTTCAGCCAAGGAACTCACTGATTAAGTTGCACCGGGGGTCACGGTCAGGATAAATGCTGTGCTATTGATAGAAGAATTAAACCAGATGTAAAGGTGTGCACTGACTGTTCTGACCCCCAGAAATAAGATGGAATTACCTGGCTTTGTCTGAAATGGATTAGTTTAGTGGTGATTAGAATGTAGCAGGATTTGTGATAATCTACAGATTGTCAGGTTTTGCATGTGGCAGATTTTGTGTTTGAGTCTTTGGCCTCTCCTGTTTACTTAAAAACAACTTGCTGCTTAGTTTTTTATTGCTGTATTATTTATTTAACATCTTTTATTGCCGACTTGGAGCTCTGCTTTCAGCTCCAGTGCAGGCAATGAGACAGAGCTCTTTCTTCCAGCTCAGGAGTTTTTGGTTGGGTTGCTCTTCCTTCTTAATTCCTCCTCCCCTCTTGTAAGGCCTGAGCTGAGTGTTCCATGTAAATCCAGTCAGAAGTGGTGAGCCTGCTCTTCTGAACTCTCCAGGCTGTCTGCATTGTTTTTAGAAGTTATAAATTGGGAAACTTCCAAATGCTTGGCATAACAATGTATTCCTGGGTGTGTGATAAGCTTGTGCCCTTGCTTTTCCCTTTACAGTCTGAATACAGATTAGGCAGCTTTTAATGGGGCTTTAATGAAGTCCTGAGCCTTTGGAGAACTTGAGAGACAGGCTGCATGTAATTTTTGGCTCTCTCTGTGACTGAAACTTTGCAGGCTGGAATGGAGGTTTGGAAGAGCAGGGTGCAGATGTTGGATCCCCAGGCCAACAGTTGGTACCTCAGAATCATCTGTCCCACTGGGGGCATCCAATGTTTGGGACTCACACAACTCTGGGAGCCTTGAAAAAGGCTCAAAACAAGATTTCAGAAGGTTCCTTTAATAGCTTTTCCTCGACCTTTCAAGTGCCCCCTTAGGGGTCGGAATCCAGGTTACTTGATTTTAGAAACCAAATTTTGCTTAAAGCCCTTTAAGCAACAGTAAATAAGTGTGTTCATATAGCAGAATAACAACTGTGAACAAAATTATTTCATTGAGATGAATGTTGCATGAAAGTGTGGCATTTATTGACAAATTTGAATTGGCTTTTGAAGGACATGAATTAGAGGTGTAGACCTACATTTTCTCCTTGAAGGCACTTGATAAGTAAATGCACATAACTGTGGGGGCTCTATAGCTTAAGTTTGAGTAAATGCAGTGTATACTTTGTTCATCTCTGAATAGTAATTGAGTCCTGGACTGCATTTATAGTGCTGAGGGTAATACAACTACCATGATGTATAATAATGCTTAAGAGCTCCAGGGAGGCTCATTTACATGATAGCCAGGGAAATGGGCTTGCCAGGAATACGAATTAAGAGCCTAGTATTGTGTGAGTTACAGAATGGTTTTCAGGTGGGAAAATCTGAGTGAACTCAAGTTATGGGAAAGGAGTGTAAAAAAGGCATTTAAAATGACTGTTAGAAAGATGTGTTGGCTTTTATTTCTCCTTTGACTGAGAATAAGGGGAAGTCTCTTTCTCTGGAGGTGCTTTGAAGAGGCATTACATCAGCCTTTAGAGAACTGAGTGCCTGTTCTGTTTGTAAAGATCCTGACCATATCCAGTTTTACTGGAGAGAGACCCAGGCACACACCTCCAGTGGGAAATCCAAGGCTTTCAAGCTCTGCAGTCAGCTGGGAAGGAGGGATTTTGCTTAATGAGTTTGCATTGTGTAGGCACAACTTTGGTTTGTGCTCATTCATCAGTTGGGTGTCTGATTTCTTTTGATAATATTGAAGAGCTTGAGCCTCTTGCAGGTTTTGATTTGGTGATAAAAGAACTTAGTGGTCTTCCCAGGCTCACTGGTAGTTTGCAGGGCTTTTGCTCAAGGTGGTGTCAGGTGGGTGATGGCAGAAAGGCAGATGGGAGGAATAAGACTTACAGATATTTAGTGACTGACATGAAATACAGCATAAAATGCACTGTCTGTCCTTTTGCTTCAGAAGGGAGTCACTGCCTGAATAAGCTCATCTGTTTTGTGCTGGCAAGAAAAGCTTTTCCTGAAACTCATTGGAAAAACTTGGTGGGTTGGACTGGCAGTGAAAGCAGCTCCTTGGGGAGGAATGATCCCTTGTAGAATAAAAGGCAGAGAGTCAAGATGGATACAGCAGTTCCTCTTGAAATGAAGGTGTTTGCTTCTTGTTATTTGATGGGTATATCAAAAAAAATGAACAGGTCTGATAGTCCCCACACTGCCATTGAGATACTGTGAATTTATAACCACTTGTCACCTAAAATGTTGAATGAAGTGCAGAGGGTGAGAGCTGGTTTTCTTTCCAAGTGCTCCCAAGCTTCATTTAAAATGGGGACTCTGAGGGTGGGCATTTACAAATGCCACTTTTCCATGGCTCCCTGTGTAGTGGGAGACAAGCTCCTTTAGGAAATGATTTGCATCAGTCCTGCCTTAGCTTCAGTCTGACTGCAGACTGCAGCAATGGGCTTCCTTAGCTGGAATTGGCCTCTGAAAGCTCCCAGAGGTGCCTGGTCCATCATATTCATAAAGATCCTGTGCAGGAGATGCTACTGGAAAGATAAGTGTTGCTCTGTCATAAAGCTGATGTGAGTGCATTTGGGTGTCTGGGGGGAATGCACTGGCTGAGCATAAAGCACCTGGGTGGTTTTCCCACCCTGGAAAGATTTCAGCTTTTACAGCTGCACTCTCCTTGTTGATAAAATATATTGATCCAGCAACATCATCATCCTGAGCTGTGACCTGTGTCATTAAGCAGCAGCTGGGAGGTGCTGTAGCAAGGCAGTGGTTCCTGTGGGTACAGGCAGAGGCAGGAATTGCCACCTGGCCTGAGAAGCTGATTCAGAGGTTTCTGTGGCTGTGTCATGATGACAGGATGTGCTTTAACCAGGGCCACCTGCATTTAAACTTTCACGGGTGTTTTACCTTTAAGAACCCCCAAATTTTCCATTATCAGCATGCATTTGCTACTGAGGGGAAGCAATATTTCATTCCTAGTGGCTGGATGCTGATGGGACCCTGCCTGAGCTGGTGCTGGAAGAAGAAACAATGATGATGCCTTGCAGCAATTCTGAGTGGTTTTTGGGGGGACATTTGTGTCTCCATGTGCTTCAATATGGCCAAAATGAAATTACATGTAGCTGGGTCTTGGGCTCTTCATCTTATTTTCTTATCTCTAAGAGACCAGAGCCATTCAAAGCAGGAGAGTTTCTGGACTGAATTAGGTACTTTGGCCTATTTTAAAAAAAAAGGGAGTTTTTCTAGAGCCTGGAAATCAACAGAGGTCAGATTTCACAGGACTGCACAGTGTACTTTTGCAGCCTGTACTGAGAGCAGCATCAGTGGCTGTAACACCCCACCAGGCCACTGGCACTGCTGGCCCTGGAATGTGCTGTGGCACGTGGGAATGCCTGCAATGGTGCCCACAAAGGGCAGCAAACAGGAGGCTCCCTGGGAGGTGGGAATGTGGAAGGTCTGCCAGGCTGACAAGTGACTGCTGAGGTGAATAAAACCACCCAGGTGATGTTGTGCAGAAATAACTTGGTTTAACTTGGGTTCCCACGTAGGGTGCAGTGGGGGCTGTTCCCACAGCAGCCCTGGGCTCCTGGGAATTTGGCTGTCAGTTTTGAGCTGGGCAGAAATCTCGAACATCCCCAGCAGAGACATCCAGGCAGCCTTATTCCTTTCTTCTCGGGATTTATGGTGTGCTGGGAAGTTGGCTGGGAGACCCAGTGCTGCTGTGGCAGCCAGTCCCTGGAATGGGCTCTGATGTCAGGCTGTGGTAGATGGAGGGGCTAAAATAAAATATCTCTTCCAGCTGGCAAGTGCCTGAATAAAACAATCCCTTTGAAAGTGAATAGTAGTCACCAAGATTGCCTTCCTACTGTACCTTAATTGGGTTGTACAAGCAGCCCATAATTTGCAATGTGTTTCCCTGCTTGGGTTCTTTGTCTTTCAGCTCCCTTTTGTGCATCTCTTCTGCAGCTGTAATGTGCTGTGATGGTTTAGTTCCCTTCCTGTGACCTCATCTCATGACAGATAAATTCCTACAAGGGTTTGCATGAGATGAAACAGAAATTATATTCCTCTGTGTGAACACGGCCTTTCCTTAATTGTAACTAATTTGTGGTTAAGGCTACAAGAGAATTGCAATTTTCTGAAGATAACATTAAGGGGTAGAGAGCTTTGTGTGAACATACCCTGCAATAATTATGTGTGAATGCCATAGGAGGGCTAGAGGAGTTTTCTGCAGACTGTGTGTGGCCTTTAGATTTGGGTAGTGATCTTCACATGGCCTCAGCATCAAAAGGGAGTAAAAAAAGGTCAAATTGATTATTTTTGAGGGAATGTCAATTCTCTGCTGTGCTGGAGCACATTTGACTTGAACCAAAGTTTCTGTTTGGGACCTTGTATATTCTCATTTTAGATCTGAAAGAACTAATTGATATTTACTGGGCACAGGGACTGGGCTTGCAGAACATTGTCCACTACATGCTGAAACACCTTCTCCCAAAATATATAATATAGCAATGGTTCCTTGCAAGAACAAAACCTGTCAGTCTCCTTGTTAGCTCAGTCAAGTGATCACAGGCAGTTTCTAGACATAAAGGAAGGACTGCAGATGCTACACCTTCATTATTATTCACACAAACCTGTCTTTCCTTCTGCTCAACATTTAATGGTCCAGTGAGCAGGACAGCAGCATCCTGGAAAGGAGAACCATCCCAGCCCTCCATTCTCCACGCTCTGCTGAAGTTTCTGTTCATAGAAGGACAAGGGCTCCTGTCCCAGGCTCTTGCTCTCTCATTAGCATTTCAGCTCCTCACCAGAGCTGGCTCCTGTGCTCCTTGGACCTTGAAGGATTTCTCCCGTGTCAGGGGCAAGCTGTGAGGTATAAACACAAGATATGCCTAAAACCCACAGAAGAATTGTCCCAGGGGTGATGGAGAAAGGCAGCTAAAGGTCTGTTGGTGTCCCTGCCTTGGAGAGCAGAGGGAGAGCCCTTCTGGTGGCATTTTTGGGTGGAATGGATGATTCCCTCTCCAGTCTTTCAGTTTTAGTGGTGATTGAGCTGTTGGAGGTCACAACAGGGATGGCAAAGCACCATCATGGAGCTCAAAAGACTAAAGGTCATCTGCAGCTGTCCCTGTGGTTTATCTTTTCCTGTGCAGGGGGAGGAATTGCTCAGTATTGGCAGTGGTGCAGAAGCATGAAAAGGAATTAACCTGGGCACTGCATTGTGCTGATCTTCATCCAGGGACCATAAAACATCCAAAGGTGAATTAATAATGCCTCTTTATAGCTGGCTGAGGGAACAAATGGGACATTACACCCCTGGGTCTGTGGGGAAAAGGAGTGGGGATATTGCTGGGTTTGCAGTGAGGGGGAGCACCAGGCTGCTGGGGGAGAATGATTTGCTCTCACTTGTCAGCTGTTGGTCAAAAATACTCTGAAAAAAATAAGTCATGCCTTAGATGAGGGCTGGCACGAGGCTTCCAGTTGGAAGGTTGGGTTTAGGAGCTGAGGGTCTGGTGAAAGGGCAGATTTTTATTTTTTTTTTTCACTCCCCAAATGATGCAGAAACTCCTCCCACAGTGATCTATGCACCAATTCATGGGGTCTTTGCTGCAGGGTGTTATATATCTATTTAGTGGAGATGACATGACTGTTCTGCTCTCAGACTTTCTCCTTTAGTTGCCGCCTCGTCTTAGGAAGCCACTCAAAACTCAGCTTTTAGGCAAGGAAGGATTCACTCTTATTCTCAAGTGTCCCAGATAGGCTGACAAATTGAGTGTTTTTGTATCAGCTGATGGACAACATTCTTTACAAACCAACTGCTGTAAGGACTTGGAACCCTCTGTAGGACTATTTCTTCTCGAGCTGATAAAATAATGGTGTTTTTAGAGGGAAGAGTTGTCAACAAGGAGGCAGATAGCAGCAAAACAGGTCAGATAGCAGCAAAATAAGTTGCTGTCGGAGAGGAACTCTATTGTTTACCCCCAAGATAAACCTCTGGTAAATGTGGAAGTGTTTTTCCACTCCTCTGGCTCGTTCCACTCCTCACTGCTCATTGTCCAGCTGTGGCACTTAACAAGTGGAAAACACAACTGCTTTTCTTGCCGGGCCCCTTTTGTTTGTGCTGGGAGGTGAAGCAGCCGGGAGGAGGCTCAGCCTGGGCTGGTCCACAGGGTTTCTATGGAAACTCTCAGCTCTCCAGCAGCTTCTCCAAAGGGCACAAGCTGTGGATGCCTCTGAGTAATTATGTTCACATGCTCCTGAACATTATCCTTGGACACCAGCAGATGCCTGCAATGGTTGCCTTGGTGACTGCATTTTCCATGTTGTGGACAGCAAGAGGCACGTCAACAACGCTGAGCAGGGATTTCTGCACATCCTCCTGCTGTTGGTGGAGGATCTGCTGAAATCTCGAGGCCCTATCTGAGCTATTTCCTTCCCAAGGGAAGGTTTTAGTGCCTCCAGAGCTCCTTGGAGGCTCAATGTGTTGAAAAGTTCTCTGTCTGAACGAGGACTTTAATTTAAGGGATTACTTAATGTCCTGAAAAACCAGACACTTCATAGGAAATCTATTGTTGATTAATAGTTTCTCAACTACCTTAAAGGAATTAAATGCTTGTCTGGAGTACCAGAAACCTTATTTTGTCATTACATGTCAAATATTGACAGATATCTGCGGCTTACACTGATATGCAACAAATCTCTTCCCCTTTGATTCAATAAACTGCTTTTAGTCTGTTAGTTTTCCTCTGCTGGAGTTGTTGTAGAGTTTCGTGGGTTTATGGGGCAACATAACAACAAAAAGCACCAGCAAGACTTTTCATTGTTTGTGGGCTGTCTGATAGAAACTATTCTGTGTTTAGGTTTGTATATGAAGTGTAGCATCCAGCTGGATAAAAAAATGGGTGCTTGCTATGAATGTGCTGAAGAGAAAGGGAAAATACAGCTCTTACTACTAAAACTGTAACAACTTAGGGAGGCAGAGAGAATTCTTCAGACTTTTTGAGCTGACATCTCCATTTTGATGACTGTGGGTAGTCAGGTGCTTGTTGACTTCTTATTCTATTTTTACAGCATGTTTGAATTTGACCCCATTTCCTCACTGGAACATCCACTCCTTTAATGCTGTGTTGTTTTGGGTCCTGGCTGGGGAGGAGAAGTTGGAGGGAGGGTGCAAAGTGTGTCAGCTACTGAACCAGAGAACCTTTAGAGGTTTTGCCAACAACCTACAAGTGGAGCTGGATGTTTTATTTGCAGGTATCCCCATATTGCAGAGTTCCCATTACTCCCTTAAGATGCTACTGAGAATTGTGAGGCATTGGGCTGATTCCAAGGGGATGAGGTTCAACCAGGCCAAGGGCTGGGTCCTGCTCTTTGGCCACGACAACGCCATGCAGTGGTACAGGCTGGGCCAGAGGGGCTGGAGAGCAGCCAGGCAGGAAGGGACCTGGGAGTGTGGATTGACAGGAAGCTGAACATGAACCAGAGTGTGCCCAGGTGGCCAAGAGGGCCAATGGATCCTGGCCTGGCTCAGGAACAGTGTGGCCAACAGGTCCAAGGAAGTGATTCTTGCCCTGGATTCAGCACTGGTGAGGCCACCCCTGGAGTGCTGTGTCCAGTTCTGGGCCCCTCAGTTCAGGAAGGACATTGAGGGGCTGGAGCAGGTCCAGAGGAGAGCAACGAGGCTGGGAAAGGGACTGGAGCACAAGTGCTGTGAGGAGAGGCTGAGGGAGCTGGGGCTGTTCAGCCTGGAGAAGAGGAGGCTCAGGGGAAACCTCCTCACTCTCTGCAACTCCCTGACAGGAGGGGGGAGCCAGAGGGGGGGTTGGTCTCTTTTCCCAGGCAACTCTCAGCAAGACAAGAGGGCTCGGTCTTCAGCTGTGCCAGGGGAGGTTTAGGTTGGACATTGGAAAGAATTTCTTTCCAGAGAGGGTGCTCAGCCATTGGAATGGGCTGCCCAGGGAAGTGGTGGACTCTCCATCCCTGGAGGTGTTTAAGGTGAGACTGGATGTGGCATCAGTGCCATGGGCTGGGAACCACAGCGGGGTTGAATCAAGGGTTGGACTGGATGATCTCAGAGGTCCCTTCCAACCCAGCTGATTCTGTGATTCTATGAGGGAGAGGAAGAGAAGCTGCAATGACAGAGAAGGAAGGCAGCATGTCTTGTTAACTCCTGAAAGGCTGTGGCATTTGTCCAGGCAGCCCCATGAGCTCTGGAGTAATTCATGTGAGCCTGTGCCTCTCATCTGCTGGAAGTGCCTGAGGGCACCATGGGCAGTTTGATCAGTGTTTCCCTCCTTCCCCAGAGCACCAGAGGGTTCCAACCCTGTCACTTCTGTTTGCAGGAGCACATTTGAGCCCTGCATGTGCTGGTGGTGCTGAGCAGGAGCAGCTTCCTGGGCTGACAGGGATCTGCCAACAAAATAAGAAATGCTTATAACACGTGTTGTGGGACTGCCAAGAGCCTGTGGGTGTGGGATGGTATCATTCTCCTGCTGATGCTTGGGGGAAATGGAGAAACTGTGTTGCTCCTGATAATTATTTCTGCTTTTTAAAAGAATTCAGCAACCTGTCCTATGTGTTCTTGAGGGGTCCTGAGTTACACTGCAGAGGTGATGGGGCTTTGGAGTGGGAGCTGCAAGAGGTTGGGAAGCTTTTAGACAGAGTTGTGGAAAAGCTGTGTTTTAACAGTGTTCAGTCAATTAAAAATAGGGGGGAAATTACTAAAGTAGAAATGCAAGTTGATAAAATTCAGTGCATGGGCTTTAAAATAGATCACAGTTCAAATTAAAGGTTATTGCCTTATAGCACTCTGTACAGTCCCATTGAATTCCATACTGGATTCCTTGCTAGGGATCTGTGGGAGCCTTTCTCTAAGGTGACAAAATTAAATGTTCCTTGTAGCTTTGGTATGGAATGGCAGTGGAGAGAGCCTTTGGACAAGTGCTGACAAGCTGGGAATTGAGGTTATTCAGCAGCTGGGAGGAAAATGCTGAGTGTTTAGCCCAGATCCTTTCTAGGTATAAATGTATCTTGCAGGAGTCACACACCAGTGTTAAATAATAAGGGTGCTTCTTAACTGAGAGCTGGAATAGTTTCTCACCTGCTGTGGACTGGACTGGAGAAAGGGGCTTGAATTTCTGTGAACTTGGAGGTTACTTCAGTGCCAAACGACAGGTTTTTTTCTTCTCTACATGAAGAAAGAAGCTGTTATCTGAGAGGCAGCTTCTGTCTCCTGTGCACAGTGGCAGACTTGGAATTGCTTCATCAAACTCTTCCCTGTGGTGAAATCTCCCTCTTGTTGTCCCCTCCCAGGGGCCAGGCAGAGGGAAAACGTTTGGGTAGTGGCTGTGAATAATATCGTTCCCAAATCTAAATGGAGTCTCTTGCTTTTGATTCCCTTCTGCAGGGGAAGAAACCAAATATTTTCAGAAGTGATCCTCTAAGTTCTGAGGTTATTTTGGAGTGTTCTCCTACCCATAACCAATAATGGCTAAAACAATATGACCTGAGGAGTGTTTTTGAGGGTGCCATGTTCAGTGTGGGTCTCCTTCCAAAACCTCATTGGGGGCCACTTCTGAAAAGTGTGATTTTTAAGATAACTGGCTTTCTGGTGCTCAAAAAGAGGTGTTGAAGGGCTCCCATTCTGCATTAAGGGGTTGCACAAGGTGCACAACCTGTTGTCATGCCTCACCTCAAAGCTTTGTGAGAGGTGCTCGTAAAATGGTTCTGTAACAACCTTTTTAACCAGACACTTCTCACTTGGATGCAGCTGTTAATGATAATCTTTACTGACAAATGGGAAAAATCAGACACTGAGTTTATTCCTGTGGAGTTCAACAAGACCTGTGTTAATCCAGCCCTTGCATCCCTTGACTTCCTTGCAGATGTTCCTCCTTTCTATGGGTAAATAACCACGTGAGTGCACTGCAGCAGGGAGTGCCTGTTAAACCTGGGACAGGGACGGGTATATTTATTTTTTTTTATAAGCAGGACTGTCCTTCTGCCTTTTACTGGCTCTGTGAAAGCTTAGTACTGGCAGGGCCCATTAATTTTTAATTTAGTCCTCTCTATGCTGCACTGCTATTGTGGTTTATGGGGATATTATGCTGAAAGGAAGGCCTGTAAAACAGGGTTTTAAAGTTTGAAAAAGGCACTGCTGTCATACATGATATGCAGGCTGTAGGAGAAATGAGGGGGTATTTATAGTACAGCTAATATTAATTATTTTTATTGTGATGTCAGCCTTGCAGGTCAACTGAGAAGTAGGATGCTGTGGAAGCCAGAAATCCCCAGACATTCAACGAATACTCATATGAAACATTGAAATGTGCTTAATTTGCACTGCTGGTTTTGTGTAAAATGGTTTCTTACAGAAAGCCACATCAACAATGTGATATATTATTGTGAGGAAGGATTTCATTCAGTCCCACTGCTGTGGAAACCCGTGTACTTTATCAAAGCCAGAGCTAGGAGGTCCTTAAAATAAAGAACTACTGGGAAAAAAACCCACTTTTTGGTTAGCAATTTGCTGATTTTAATTGCTAACCAAATCTCCCTGTTGCTTGTGCTCTGTCAAGGTTATTGGCAATGTGGAAATCTTCCTGTTGTCTTCTAACTTTGATGCAGCACAAAGTCCTCCAGGGGATATTTATGATTCCCCCTGCTTGGTTTAAAAAACTACCTGTGAGGGGGAGCTGACAGGAAAATAGTGACTGTGATTCTGTTAAGCTTTGGGAAGAAAGCTTTGGAAGATCAGGAGAAAACCCTGCAGGCCTTGGAGGAGCTGTTCTGCACCCATCATGTGGGATGCATGAGAGAGGGGCTCCTGAGTTCCCTGGAAGATCTGCTAAGGCAGATGTTTAAGAGGTAAAAATTGCTCCTCCTGAAATCTCCTCCTGAGATGAGGGTTTCCTAAAAACTGGAATTCTGGTGTTACCCCACAAGGACCCCTCAGAGGGCATTTAACTGGGCACAGTTAAATACAGTCAGGGGGAGCTTCCCTTGCTTTGCTTTGGGATTTCAACCAGAGCTGTGCCTGAGCTGGGAAGGGAGGCTCAACTCTCTAAATAATCCAGGGAATGGTTCTGCTTCAATCTGCTGAAGAGTTAATGGATTAATGTTTTCAAAATAGCTGTGCTTTGTGTGCTAGAAACTCACGTGGTATCATTCTCCTGGCTTTGGAGCTGGTGGCTTTTTCAGGGCTTCAGAAATTGAGAACCAGCTTCTACTGACATGTGGCATTGAGCTCATCCATTTTCCTCATCTGGAGATCCTCAGTTTGTAGACTGGGGACAAGGCTGGGGTTTGTTTTCTCTGTATTAGCATGAGAAAACAGTTGAATGTGGAAATAAGGAACACTAGAAACACTTCAGAGCTGCCTTACTTGTTCTCCAGCCTGCCTAGAAATATGTAACTTGCAGCAAGAGCTGGTCTGTCCTGTGCACTGCCTGAAGAGCTCAGCTTAAGAACCAGCTGACTTACTCTTGTTCTTGAAAAGGTTGCTGACAGAGAGGGGGTGACTGATTTGAAAGGCTCGTGCAGCCTGAAAATTGCAGCATCTTAAATCCCCGAAGCTTCCCTCCCTCAAAAAAACACAGAAAGATAATGAAAACTTGATGAAGCACGGGAGGAAGTTCCTAGTCAGCAGACTGCAGTGGTGGGGAATCGGATTTCCACAGCTCACTAACCTCTTAAGTGTTTAATAAATCCAGGAGATCTGTTCCAAGGATAAGGTGGCCCTGGTATCTAACCAGACAGGCTCTACCTGCTGTCATCTTTCTTCGAGCTGACCCCGCACAGCAGGACCAATTACCCAGCTAACAAAGTGGAGACAAGTGTCTCCTTTTGTGCCATCCCGTCCCCTGAGCCGATGGCATCGTGGTTGCCATGGCAATATCGCTTGAGGGACCGATAACGGGAGTGGCTGAGATAAAGCGGCTGAGAATGGGGGGATGGAGGTTTTTCTCCTCCTTTTCGTATGGATTTCGGGAGTTAATCGTGTGCCCTGGCATTGGCAGGTTGAGGGATGGGCTCCTCCGAGCAGCCTCCGATCACTTGCTGTGGTAAATGGGCAAGCTGAAAATGTGGTAGAACCTAAAGGCACGTTGGGAAATGAGCTGCTGTGTGGGGTGGCTGTGCAGAAATACCTGAAGGGAAAAACCCCTCCTTTCCCTGCAGTGCAGGGGAAAAAACCTCTCAGGCTTTCCTGCAACTCGCTTTTTAAGCTGTCACACTCGGTGCAGGTGACACTTTGTGTTTCAGTGTAAGAATTCGTGTCTCTTGCTCCCTCGGCTGCTCCTGAAGGAATTGCTGCTGCCCAGGGAGTTGTAGATTTTGGCAAACAAAGAGTTACAAAGCTGAGGTTTTGCCAGGACAGGGTAACTGGGGAGCTGATGGAAGCTGGCAGTCGATGCCCTGATCATCTGGCTGGTGGCAGGGGTCCCAGCTGGCACCTCAGAAGTGATCTTGAGGGTGAGCTGCTTGTCTCTCCAGCCAGGAGAATCCCTATGGAACATACAGATGTGTGCTTTATTTTTTTGGAGAAGTCACCTGCTTGACCCTGTGGCTGGTGATCAAAGTATTTCAAGTTCTGAACCATCTTTCAGCTTCTGAAAAATATTGAACTAAAAGGCAAGTCTAAAGTTCTTCCTTCTTTTTTTTTTTTTTTTTTTTAAGGCTGTCTAAATACAATTATGAGCAGTGTAAACTCCTGACAGCTGACTTGCATATTTGAACAATTCAGCAAAATTGGAGACAAGTGGAAGCAGCTTTAAGTGAGGCCTTGATGTTCAGGTTCAGGACTGGCAGTCAGCCTGATTTGTTGGTACTAACTTGTTCAGGGATCTTGGGAAAATTGTGTCCCAGCTTCCTGCCTTCCTTTACTTATTCAATATTAAAAGCACTGACTGATTTTGAATGGTTTAATATGTCTCAGCTTAGGGAGGATCAGAAATACCATGTCCTGATGCTGCATGTAACAAACTGTCCTAAACCAGGATTATTTTCTGTGCACAGAATGGGCATATTTTATGCAGTTTTGTCCTGGTTTTGCCCTGTCAGCCCAGGGATTGATGACCATCTCTGTTCAAGCCTGTGTTTCCTCTGGCTCAGCACTTGTAGCTGTAGTTCTGGGTCAGAGCAATGTTACCTGGACCAAGCAACTGTTGGTCCAACTGGCCAAGCTCTGGCTCAGCACTGGGAACCTCAGTTCTGTAGAACTGGCTTCCAAATGATTATTTTTTTTAACAAATTCTGCCATAAATGGCATTTGTGCCCATCAGGGATGTGAGATGTAGCTGTGTGAGGGCACAGACCTTGACTGGCAGCAGCAAAATACTGATTTGCATGGGGAAGGCAAATCCTTTACACAGTGCACATAATGCACATTGTAAAACTGTTACAGTAACATTCACTGCAGCCATGAAAACAATTTTACAGCAGATTAAACACACTTAGAAAAGGGGGCAAAATGACTGAGAAGGCAATGCTGACACTAAATTAGGCTTGAGTCAGCAGCAAGAGAGCAGAAGAGAAAATGAGAAAATATTCCAACTGTCCTACTGTGTATTTTTTTTTTCCCAGGCCAACTCCATTCTGTGTTCATCTGTTCTGAGGTGCTGTTGAATTGAGAAGCTTTGCTGCTCTCCACATCATGCCTGTTAGTGGGAAATGATGGACCTGAGATGAGCATTAACTGGAACAGTGCTCAGGGGGCAAGTCACTCACATTGTTCTTGGACAAATAGTCCTTTATTGGATTTGCTCTTCCTTCTTTGTCAAGTCCCATGAGCTGTGAGTGCTTGAGAGCCTTGGGTTCATCTTTCAGAGGATCACTTGGTTGTCACCAGCATTGTGTGAAGGATTTGAGGTGTGTTATCAAGTGTGTGCTGTTCCTATGCATGGCTTGGAATGTTTGTCAGGCCAAATTGTTTGTGTCAGTGAGGCACAGAAGCTCAGGAAAATGCTGGGTTTTAGTCTAGACATGGTCTTGAATGGTTGCAGGCTGCAGGAAAAAAGAGTTCTATGCTCAAAGTCACTGTAAACATGTAGGAGATTGTAAATCACAAATTCTGGATGTGCTGAATGCTGGCTTTTGCCTCTGAAGTTGTGACCACACAGGCAACAGGGTCCTAAAATGCAGAGGAACCACTGCCCAGGTGATGGAGACATTGCTGAAGGCTTTGAGCAAGTCCCCACTGCTGATTAAACCTGGAAGGTCAAACACATTTGCTTCAGCTGCTTGGTTGTGTCTATAGAATTTTCATTAATGAGCTGTTACTTCTTGACTTTACATGTGTGTGATGGTTGATTATGCAGGATTATCTTCCTGCAGCACACAGACACCTGCTAAAAGGGGAGTAATCTTGTTAGGAGCAAAATCTCATCTGATCGTTAAACACGGTGTGCTTACAACCCACTTGTCAGCTCTGCCTAATTCAGCATGCAGGTCTCTGTCAGAACCTCTATTGATTCATTGGGATTGCTTGGCATCTTTGGAGATAATAATCTTGCATGTCTGACAAGCTGCTGGGCTATTTCAGAAGCAGAGTTGGTCATAAATGCTGCAGACTCTTGTCTGGTTGGCTTTGTGTAGGTGTCCTGTCTCCTGTGAGCCTTCTTGTGCTCCACAGCAGCTGGCACAGGACTGCTCCCTGCTGAACAGGGGTTGGGACAGCTCTGTTGGGTTCTAGACTTAGCTTGGGTGACAGTGAATGGGGATTCTTTGCTGGTTTGTGTCCCAAAAGTGGATAAATTTGTGCAACAAGGGCCTGGCCCACCAAGCTTTGCTGCCGGGAAGTTTGTCACTTTTCCTCCCTCCCTCTTTGCTTCCAGCTTGGATAGACAATAAACATCTCAGGTCAGTGAATTGTACTCATAAATCAGCACAGGAGCTCTGAGGTCACTGATCAGAGCCAGGGGTTGTACCTGTATGTCCATGTAGGGTGCTGGTGCCATAAACCCGTAGGATTTCATGGATGTGCCACCAAAATGATGATCCAAGTGCTGCAATGACATCCACGATGCTCTCTGCATCCCTGTGCTGGTCCCACCTGCTCCCTGCTGCCCTGTTTGGCCCTGGTGTGTTTTCCTTCTTGCCCCATTGCCCAGCCCAGGCCCCGGGAGGTATCACAGGGATGTCCCCAGGGACAGCAGGGCTGGTGTCACAGGGTCACCAGTGAGAGCTGGGCTGGACAGGTGGGAGAGGAAAAACATATTGAAAAGGACAGATCCCAGGATCATCCTTGTTTCCTTCTTCCTGGAGGAGGACCACCCCCAACACCAAAACATTGGGTTTGTGTTACAGCAGAAGTCTGGCCATGGTGTGTTACAGCAAATGGACAATTGTGTGTCTGCCTCTCAACTGACATGTTTTGGGTGCCTCAGAACTGTGTGGTGGTCTGTGGAGGGAGGTGTTTCATGGGTGAAAACATCTGGGTGAGGGGATGTTGGACGAGGCTCTGAGCACCCTGGGCTAATGGGAGGTGGCCCTGCACGTGGCAGGGGTTGGAATGAGATGAGCTTTAAGGTTCCTTGCAACCCAAACCTGGGATTCTGTGGTTCTGAGTGAGATGTGGAGTCTCTGAGATGGGGGAGAGCTCACCCAAGGGTGTCAGTCAGGTTGGGGCTCTGATTTGTGTCATGTCTTGCCAGCTTGAGATGTCTCTGAGTCCAGGAGCTCCCTGGAGTCGTGCTGGTACCCACAGCAAAGGCTTTGAGGGAAACATTGCCATGATGCACCTCTATCAATGTTTATGGCAGCTCAATTAGCTGATTAAAGGGGCTGTTCTGGTCTGTGCAAGGTGGATGTGTAGTCCTTTTTGTTTTGTTGAAAAGGATGTGGGTTTGTAGCTTTTGAACCTTTCATGCTGCCCTTGTTGCTATATAGTGCTGCTTTGTGGAAGGAATGTTTGGAAGGTTTGGATATATGTATAGATATAGATATATATCTATATGTATATAAAATGCCAAAAAATATATATAAAATGCCAAAAATTCCCAAGGGAGGCCAGGATATGGGAGAATGCCTGTGGAAGGTCTCCCTGTGGAACCTTGCTTGTGAATGGCAAAGGACAGAATGTGGAAGGTTCTCTGAGATGCAGGAGGGTGCATCCCTTGTAAATGTGGAGGAGATGTGCTCCTTGTTGTAACTGTGTTGGCTTGGACCTGCCCAGGGTCCAGACAAGCTCTTCTGTGACAGGGCTCTCTCTGTCTCTGCATTTGCATGAGTTTATTTGAGGGTGTCTAATGGAATACTGCAGAAGTTCTAACTCTTGAAGGATGAGAGGAGGTTAAATGAAAGTCGAGAAGTTGATTCTATCAAGATCATCTGGGATTTTCCAGTCTGGCAGATTCATTACTTTCAGAAATGATAACTGATTGTATCTGAAGAGGTGAAGGGAAGAGTGATTTAAATCATGTCCATTACCTGTCAGCAAATAATGCTGCATGGAGCTGTGAGGAGTGAAATGAGTGCATTTGACACTATTGTTAGCTCTCCTATTTGACTTTTCAATGAGAGCTACTGCCTGTGCCTTTTTTTTTTTTTTTTTTAACACACATATGCTTCAGGAAAATTTCAATTTTCATGGCTTTTCTCTTGGTAGGGAGAGGTACCTGTGGAACGTGTACAGTGAGTGCTCATGGATAAGGAAGGCCAGGAGAACAGTTTATGCATTCAATCTTACTGCAAACACCTATCCCTGCAGTCACTGATGCAATATTCTGATTGTTAATCACGTTTCTATACAGCAAACAGTTTTCTGAAGTGTTGTTTGCACTCTATCTCAAAGCAAATATGTATTTCTGATTTGAGAATAATGCCAAGTTTAAGTAACTTCTGTTCCCCTCTTAACAAAAGTCATTGCTGTTAATTAGTCGTGGCAAGAGAGGAAATGCTTATTTGAGGGGATAGTTTACTCTCATTGCAGCTCTTACTGTGTGTTTATGGAGATGTTTAGGAGCTGGTGCTGGAGGAGAGACGTTAGTTCTTGGAATCTCCTTCTGCCTTTTCCTCAGGGTGATGAGTATGTTGGCAAACCAGCCAAAGCCTGGCTGAAAAGAGCCATCAGAAACACAGGTAATTCCCAGTGGGATGGGATTATCCCATGGTCCAGCAGTCCAGGTGCTGGCTCTGGGTGGGAACAGGAATTTCGGTGCCTCCAGGGAGTTCCTCAGCTGTGGTGTTGTACCAGAGGCCATTTAACCTCTCTGCAGTTGCCTTTGCTGTTCCAGTGTGCCCTTCCAGCCCTGCTGGTCACCTGGATTTGCCAGGTTTTAGGAATCTAATTTGTGTGGGATTAGACTCTTAGTCTTCACATGTTACACATGCACACTGAGCTCCACGTAAGATGAGGTGAAAGCCCTTTCTGGAGTTAGTCAGGACCTTGGATTCCATCCTGAAAACTGCACTGTCATCCTGAAGGACTGCTGGGACTTGCCTTGGAGCTGACACATTCCATTTGCCTCCATGCTCCACCTCCTGTGGGTGAAACTTGCCTCCTTATTCTTTGAAAAATTAAATTTCTGTGGTGCTGCTGTGAGACTCATTAAAAAGTAGGGCCTGAAATACGTTCCAAGACTTTTATGGGAATAGCCCTCAGCAGTCGGGAGAAGGTCGTATTTTGGTTGATTTCCTTATGAAATGAAAAGCACAATATTTTGTGCTCAGTGTTTTGAGGGTGTAAAACTTGTTTACAACGTGTGGAGCTTGTGGAGTATGTGCAACTTTAACAGTGTTTCTGGGCTGAATATAGATAGAGAAATACTTTTGAGTTGTAAATAGAATACAAAACACGTTTTGGAGAGGTAGGGATGGGACAATTCCCCTAGAGAGACCAAAAAAAAAAAAATAGGAAGAAATCTTGGAGGGTTTCCTTTGCTGCCAACCTACTAAAATGCCCAGAATTTGGGGTAGAGACTATCTTGGTGCAGTGGAGCAGAATTTTCCCCTTCAGCCATAGCAGCCTCCCACGAAATGAACCCCCTGGCAAACCAGACCTTCTGCTGGATTTTGAAATACCTGGCACGGGCATCTGGTTATTTAAATGTGACTACTGGGAACGAGGCACGTGCCCAGTGACTTGGAGATCCATGGGAAGGGTTGCAGGCTCAAATCTGCAGCGTGGAAACGCTGCCAGATGTGGCAGCAACGGGGAAGATGAAGTTTGTAGGTTGGTTTTTTGAGGGCTGCGTGTTTGTTGGCAGGAGGGGAAAAGGAACTACAAAGCAGTGACTCCTCTGCCTTCCTGTGCTTCCCATGGGAGCAGAGTTGCTGTCACTGCTCCTGTTTGTGGAAGTGCTCCTGCTGTGGCAGGTGTGCAGGTAACTCTGCCTTGGGGTGGCATTTCCTGAGGAAGAAGGGCCTCCATCTGTTCAGGGGAGCTGTGCTGAGCAGTGTCACCCTAATTACAGAGCAGCCTCTCTCCTCTGGGTGGAAACAAAAGCACTTCTCTGCTCACTTCATAATTCATTAGCAGAGCTGGAGAAGAGAAAGGGGCAAGGAGATGTGTTTTCTCAGTGGGGCATAGAAAAGGGGTGTCTTGCTTTTGTGGCAGTGCTGAGACCCTGGAGGGGAAGCCCTGACTCATGGGGAAAGTCCCGTTGGCATTTTTAAGGTGAGATGCTGAAACTTCAGCCTCTGAAAAACTGGAGAACATTTCCTGGGCTTGTTTGCAAACCAGCCTTCATCCCATTACAATAAGGAGAGGATGTTACTCGAACTGTTTTAGCTGGAACATGTTCCTGAGCTTGGTTTTGAAGTGCCCTGCCCAGATTCACCAGTTTTATCTGAAGCAAACTGGCACACAGGATGTGAGTCATTACTAATTGATACCTCTTCCCTGCTTTGGATGCTATTTAGCACCATGTGGGATCAGGAAAGAGTGGTGGCACACAAGGAATATATAAATAAGAAGCAGTTGTTCTCCTGCCCTTGGGAGACTTTTCTAACCAGAACTGCTGAGCCCCTGGGAGCTTCTTGGCTGACAACCTGTTTTGCACTTGTTCTCTTGTAGCAGAAATTCACAGTTAATGGGTAATGTTGAGAACTCTTGTTTCATCCAGAGAGCTCAAATACTTGAAAACATCAACTAACTTGACTTGTGAGGTGAGATTCCAGGGTAGGATTCCCTATCTGGGAGGTGACAGACTATTTCTGATTTAGGAACACTGACATTCAAGTCCTGTGACTTAGGTCTTCCTAGTGAAGTCCAGATTATCTCTGTCATGTTCAGCCCCAACTTTTCCAATGAAGTGACCAGAAATAGCAATATTTGAGGTTTATACCTTTAGGAGTATTCTTTATATGTAGACAAACAACAACAGAAAAACCAAAACACCCACACATCTGTCTGTATCCTTTCTAACATTTGAAGGATGATAGAGTGCAAAGGTACCAAATACCACAAAACTGGGGATGAAATTTTGGGTTTGAATGTAAAGAACAAGGCAGTTTGTGCTGGGTGGCTTGTTCTAGCATGGGTAAGAAGAATCATCATGTCTGGCCACATATGGCTGGAAAATAACTTTCTCCTGAATCTGGTACAGCTTTGTTGTAGTTAGGGAACCTGAGATGTCTGGCAGAGCTGAGGGGGATTTATTTACATGCAATCTTATTTTCAGGCTTCTTCTTGCTGTTTTGACACCTCTTGGCAATTTTCCTAAGTGCTTAAACTGCACATTACTGTGAAGAATGTTTTTAAGGAGCTACATGTTGAAATTGGGTAAGGCTTATTTACTGTTTGACTTCTGGCTCTGACAGCATTTATTTCTCTGAACCATTCCTGCTAAATGAGTTATTTTTCAGTTAGATTGAGCAGGTTCCCACACTTGCATCTCCTTTTCCATTTGCATTTTCTTCCTTTGCTGTCGTGTCCATCATGCAGCTCCCCAGGTGAAGGATGTTTGTAGAAGTCAAATGTTGCCTGACATGGTTTGTGCAAAAGGAGGGGCAGAAAATCAGAGGAGGCTGAGGAGAACTTTCCAGGTTGACTGATACAGGCAGCTGAAGGAGAACAACTGTATTTCATTTTACTGTTTGTTTTCTAATGAGTATTGGTGAAGCAGAGTAAATAGACATGGGCTGAAATAATGATATTTCTAGGAAGAGGCTTTGGGTTGTGTTGATTAATATTTCTAATGCAGTGGGTTTGAGATCTTTTAATGCACAAATCAGCAGTGTCCTTGAGAAAAATGGAGTGACCAGAGATGCTCAGACTTCACCTGAGAAGCAGGATTTAATGGCCAGGGAGAGATGCAACTACTCCAAGAATGACTCTCTGGGATTTTAAAAAACACCTAATTTGTCTCTCAGCTCCTCTTGCCTTGGATGCAAACTGAAGAAAGGGAGTTGGGCATGTTTTTAATCTTGATTTAGACTTTTGCTGCTTCTGGAGTTCTGAGCTAAAGGTCCCTTTCAAAGCATTCAAATAGGAGGGGGATTAAAAACACACAGATAATCTACAGTGGCCTTTCATTTGTCTGTAGCATTCGGGTGTTGCTCTTGTCTTGTGATAAAGTAAAAGGAAATACTAGTGCTGAAATTAAGTCTTCAATTCCTGGGCAGCATTTCTAGGCCTCTGTCTCCCCTGACTTTGGACAATGAATCACTTCAGTTCTCTAGTTTTTGTATTTGTCTCTTAAAGAGTTGCAAGATTTTTGTGTTTTTGCCAGAGAATGACTTTAATTGGGATCCCATTGATATGCTGATGAAGCTAAAACTGTAAACTCTGGTTGTCTTTGCCAAAAGGAGTTTGTCTTGATTTATATTTGCATCTGTCAGTTGAGATACAGTTGTAAAGACAGAGGATTTATGGGCTGTTATATCCATTTGGGCTGCAGTTGTGACTCCAAAAGAGGTGCTGCCTCTTTAAAAACTGCTTTGCTTAGCAGAAAAATATTCAAACCCGAGTTTGGAGTGAGGGAAAACTCCCCTGGTAATTGGAAGTTTACTTCCAAACAATCAATAACAAATGCCATAAAGTACCAATCTATTCAGAAAATTAATTGGAGATACTTAGGAGGAATTAATAATGAATGTTCAAATGATAGTTCCTTTTTAACTCTGCAAGATTATCAAGACAAAGTAAACATCAGAGGAATTAGAGTAAAGCAGACAAACTGTGGGGGAAATTAAGGATGCAAACTAGGGAACTGCATAAATCTGCATGTTATTAATTGAGGGAGAGTTCCTGAAATTATCATATGGGCTGAATATTAAGTATCATAAATAAAAATGGAGTGAAGAGATGCTGTGTGTGTGGGGGGGGGGGGGGGAATAGCACCATGTATGGGAGGGGCTATTGCAGGCATCCCTCCAAGGATGGCAGCTTTTCATGTGCTTATTAATGCACATGATGTGTGTGATGCTTTAAATGTCTCCTGTTTCCTGTGTATGCAAAAAGAAATGATCAAAGGCTGGAATAAGCACAGCAAGTAACTTTTTATTTAGAAGCCTCTATAATTCCACAGCTATTCTATTTTGCCTCCCACACCTCAGGGTTTTTCTTGAGGAATTTTAGCTCAGAAGAAAGGAAGTAATTCACCTTTTAGGTGGGTTCTGTGCATGCTGAAAACAGCTTCTCCAGGACACGCTCGGAATGTTGCACATGCAGAAATTTTGGAAGTGTTTCAGGTGTTTTAAAGCATTCCTACTGATCCAGTGAAATTTCCTGAATAAGAAAACCTTTACCAAAGCCATCTCCCTGTTTGAGAGGGTGGGGAAAGCACGTTTTACAGAGGATCTCCTCTTAGAATTCACAGTAAAGAAAAACCTAGAGTATGTTTGAACTAATTGTGGTGACCCAGGTTAGACCTGTGTGTATGACATGCACAGCTTCATCTCAGGGTAGACTTCAGATATAGAATAAGTAAAGGCTACATTTTATAATCTTCATATAACTGTTATTTTACCTGATGCCATTAAATATCCTGGAAATACTCGAGAACAGAGTTTAATAGCTGATAAAACTCCTGAGATTGGGAGTTTAACTGGATGGCTCTGAAATGAGTTGTAAAATTGCTGTCAGTTGTTGCTGCACTAAAGTTGTTTGGGATCTCTGCTCCTCATCAGCCTGTCTGAGGAGTTATCTAAAAAACCACCAGTGGCAGCTTAGGGGCTGTTTCTGCATCTTCATGTCTCTCTTCCCTTTCTTCCTCCTTAAGGCACAAAAAATGTTCACTGAAATGCCCAAGGGCTTGGATTCATTTCCAAGTGATAAAGTTGCATTATTCATAAGGTAGCATATTCCAATTTATCATCCCCAAATAATGCTCCTCAGATGCACATTGTGAGGTATCCAACGATGCAACTCTCATACTCAGAATTACTTCCAGCTGGTTATTGGTAGCGAGAGCCTGAAATTGGCCCTACCTTAATTTGTGTGGGATGAAATAAGGTGAGGGTTTAAGCTTGGCCTCTCAAAATTAAACAGAACTGATCTGTGCTACGCTTAAAATCTGAGTGAGAAGATGAGCAGGGATTTTCAGGACTGGTCTGAGCTTGTATTTGCACTGCAATAAGCAGCTGGTTTCAGTTTGAATGTCACCCTGCGTGGTAAATGCCTGACATCTGTGATCTCTCAGAACTGGTATTAAATCTCCCCACAGTATATGTCTTTTTTTTTTTTTTTCCAATTAAGTTTGAAGCATCACTTTCATTCTTCTCAAGCATCTATTGAAGGACTAAACTTGCCAAATGTATGGCTTGCTCCGAGTGTTTAGGGAAATCTTTCTGGCTTTATGCATTTCCCTGGAAAAAAATTGCTTTTGTGAGAAGTATTGTAATCGATTAAACAGGAAATTAATGTGTGGATATGTTAGTAAGTGTGAAGAGATTACATTTCTGCTGTCTCACTTCTCATTAGGAGCTTGAAAAATGACAGTGGTAAGATATTAAGAGAAGTGACATCAGGATTCATGAATAAGCTTCAAGGGAGGGTGGGGAATAGGGATGGGAAATAATCCAGGAGGACCCCTTCTGATTGGCATCACTCAGCTGTGAACCTGCTCTCCTCTTGTCTGGCTGCTTCCATCCCCATTCAGGGCTCTAAAATTTGGACACAGACCCTCATTTTCATGAGCAAAAAGGCAAATAACTCAGCAGGTTATTGGCTGGCTCCCCACCCTTGTTTGACAAATTGTGTCCCAACGTTGTCAGATTTATTGTTGCTTTCAGAAGGGGATCCTGCCTGTTGCTTCCTCTACACATGGAAGCCAAACAGCTTTGGAGTGACATTGAAAGCTCAGGTTAAAAAGGGATGGTTGTTTATGCAGGGGAAAGTTTCTAACTGGGCACCTTGGTGGACAGTGACTCCTCTTGTAAGAAAATACTGGGCACTACTAATGGAAACAAGTTGGAATACCTTAAAAAAAATCCCATTTGAAACAGAGCATCTCTGAGATTAATAGAATGGAGAGAATTCCTGAGGGCAGTGGAATGTACCTACAGGAAGGAGGTGACCTGGGAGTAACAACCCTGCAAGATTTGCTCTCCAGATCCCTTTGCTGGAGGTGCTGGCCAGTGAAATCCATCTGTGGGGCTGCTTTAGGGGGGAAACAAGGAACCAAAAAGCATTTCCCCTCTGTTCTGTTCCCCTGTGACCCCTCTGCAGCATCTCCCGTGCCTGTGAGGACAGAGCTGACCCGGGCTGGGTAATCACTGTCCCTGCTTGATCCCGGGTCGGATGGGCTGGAAAACCAGGCACAAAGTGCTGCCTTTGTAATGAACCGCTCCAAATGAGTACCAATTAAAGCATTAAAGCTCTCCCCCTGACCCAGCCGGGCAGGTTTTTGATTTTTTGTTTGGTTTTTTTTGGTGGTGGTTGTTAAATTACAGATGGCAGCAAAAAGCAGAGCCATTAGCAGGGCAAGTGTGTGGCACACACAGTGTCACTGCTCCTGGGAGGGATGGAGGGGAGGGATGGGCTGCTGGAACCAGGGAAAAACGCTGGGATTTCACACTCCAGTGTAATGCTCCGTGTTAACTGCACTTGGGTTTATAATCCCTTAAAAGCAAGCTCAGTCACGGGGAGTTTCTGCTGGATTTTTGAGTGGAAAATACACTTAAACACTGCCACTTTTTTTTTTCTTTTTTTTCTTTTTAGTTTTAAATGTCTCAGAAAACTCTGATTGGTTGAACTTTACCAACTAAACTTAACCAGGCTGGTGACAAAGAGCCACAAAAAAGAGTCCATGGATGTGGGAATCAACTCACAGATCAACCAAGTCCTTACCAGTGATGAAAATTCCCTGGTTGAGTTTTTCTGCTGCTTTGTTGACCCTGTAGGGTTGCACTGATGCTTCTCTGATGCCCCTTGGTTTAGATCCTGGGCTACTCTGATTCTTTATTTCCAGTTGGATTACTAATTCTGAGGGAATGTTGGACAGTGGGGAAGGGAAGAGAAGCTGCTTGATTTTTTTATTTTTTTTTTCCCAGTTTGGTTGCAGTCAGATTTCTGTGTCACGTAATGTAAAATTATTAAAAAATACCCAGAGTTTTTCTGGGCACTGCACAAATCCTGGTGGTTTGGTCTGTGTGGTTCCTTTAAATACATGACTCCCCAAAATACTGCCATGTTCCTGTGTTCACATCACAGAGTGTAAAATTTTCAGGAATACCTCATCCTGCCTCGGGAAAATTAGGCAGCTGAGGCCACAATACACACCTCTAGCAGAAAATACTATAGAAAATATGCTTTTAGTGAAACCAAATTCAGTAGTGTGAGCATGGAGTTGTTCTAATGTGTAGTAATTGAGCAGGGATTTCTAATTCCAAAGAAACTCCTCATTTGTGAAAGCTTGGAAAGGCTTAGCAGGGGCAGGAGTTGTTGTAATACAGGTAAACAGCCTGTTTTGTTTCCTTTCCATCTGGGAATACGTTACTTGTGTGAGATTGATTATTTTACTGTTATTATTAATTTTTTTTTTCCCTGCAGCTGCCTTTACCAGAGTGTTTATTTGGGAGAAAAAAAAAACAATTTACAAATCTTCATCTGCACAGAGCAAATGTTTGTAGATAAATAACTGAACTGAGTTGCTTTCCCTTTGCTGACACAATATCTCAGAAATAATGGGCTGAATAAATGCTATCAGAGCAGAATGCTTAGCTCAGGCCTTTGCTGCTACAGGCATTGATTATTGCAATGTTTTGTTTTGGGGATTGCTCAGTAATTTGCTAATCCTGCTCTAAATACAGCCTTGTATCTGACTGCAGCAGGGAAATATTGCATTCTACCCCTTCAGCCTCTCTTTGCTGGTCACAGCTTTGTTTGTAGTTGATTTTGGAGGTTGTTTAAATTTAAACTTTGCCCTGGGTGCTTGTATTTTCTCATTTATCAGTTGCTGAGTTGCTCTACAAACCCATACATTCATCAGCAAATGGCTTTGCTGGGTTTTTTCCAGCAGTGGTGAGAAGCAGGAGCCTTCTCCAGGTATTTCCTGCTGTTCCCCTTGACTCCTGAGCTGTCTGGGAGAGTTCATGGCTGGAGCCTTTTCTGGACTCATCCAGACCTGCAAAGCCCCCCATCCTGAGCAAGGGGTTATCTCCTGTGTTGTGTGTGGCTCTGGATTTGAGCTGTGCTGGAAACCCACTGGGTTTGGACCAGCTGGAGAGGTTTGAGGGCCTGGGAGGGAAATTTTGATTGTGTTCTTGCAAGGTTTCACTGCTACACAATGGTTTCAAGTATTTCAAGGGCAGCTTATTCTACATTAGCTAAAATGCAGAGCACTCTCCCAAAGCAGACTTTTAAATTCTCTTTAGGCCCCTTGCTGCTGTTCTCTCCCCAAACTCTGTGTTCTTTTGGATGATTAAAAATTGCTCTTATTGCCTACAAAACAGATGGGTTTCCATACCTGCTGTGCCATCCAGCAAATAAAGCACCTTTTTTTCTGAGCTTGGATTGCTCCCAGTTTGGTGGGAGTCAGAACTGTAATTTTCCTGTTCTGACATATTTGGTGCTGAAATGGCTTTTGAGCTGGTGGCACACGTCTTGGTGTGCAAAAGTAGAGACTGAAGAAGCAAATGAAACCCCAGATTGAAGAAGCAAATGAAACCCCCTGCTTTGAAAATGATTCTCTTGTGCTTCTCCTGAATACAGTTTGTTCTCAGGGTTCTTTCCTTGCCAACACTTCCCAGACCCAGCTCTCAAAGCTGTGTTTTTCTGCCTTTGTCTCAACGTGGAGCTTTCTGAGCTGACAATTAGGCTGCAGTTCAATTTTCGTGGAGGGTCTCAATTCCTGACCTTGCCACGATTGCAATGTCAAAAGGAAGGCAGGGTATGAAAACAAGTGATGGGATCACCATGGCAGCCCAGCCAAAGCAGCACTAGAGGAACACTTCTCACTTGTTCAAGCATCAGTCCTCCCAATATTTGATCTACTTCAGATTCTAGAGGCATTTGTGGCAAAGTTAATGGCATAGCTAACACAGATTTTTGAAAAAGCAACAGCTGATTTTTGCAGGTACATCACAGATGCTGATTTTTGCGTTTATCTTATGCTGCCTTGACTTTTTTGGGCATTTTTCCCCTCAAATATCAGCTGCTGATCCAGTGATCTAAAGCTTCTGACGGGAGACCTGTTTGTTTTCCCCTCATCAGCCTGATTTTACAGGCTGGCAGTGCCTGTTTGGGGTTGGTGGTGCAGGGCAGAGCCAGCTGTTCTCTGCTGTGCCTCTCAAAGGATCACTCAGGGGAAAGCAAAGTTCAAAGCCAAACTGGTTTTCCTCAACAAAAGCCACAGCAGCTGGTGGTTGTGCAAAGCATTTTGGCTCTGCTCTGACTCTGCAGAGCTTTAGAAACCTGTGCTGAATTATTTGGGGGGGTGTGGTGGTTTGAAACTCCCAAGAATCTAATTTTTAAGTTCAAGCCCCCCCCTCTCCCACAGTTTGCCCCTGTGAGAGGGTTTAGTGATGGCATGGACTTGATATCTTTTTCACCCCATGTGGAGAGTTTTCAGACAAAACACAACCATTCGTTATTGGGGGAAGGGAAAAATATTTACAAAGGTTTATTTACACCCACATATATATTTACATTAAATTAAATTTCTCCTTGTCTTAGAGGCTGCTGCTCTGAGAGTGGAAAGGATCTTTCCTTCTTCCCTCCTGGACTTTTATTTGGAGGGGAGAAGAGATTTGATCCATTGTAAATAAATACTTTTATGTCATGGTAGAGATAGCTAAGATTGTATATAATGTATTGTAGTATTTATTTTGTACAGTAATTGTAATATATATTCCCTTCCCCCATTTTGAGTCTCGTGTAGTGTCTGGAAAACTCATCTCACACCAGGTTGAGATGTGGGAGGGGGCTTGGACTAGGGAATTGGATTTGGGGGCTCTCAAACCATGACAAGGGCTTTGGAAAGGCTTTAAAACAGAAGTTGTACGTTCCTTGTCACCTGATCTACTTTGTTAATTGAGGAATGTGTTAAATGAGGATGGAACCTCAAGCCAAGGGGAGAAGAGGCAGATTTTGCTGGTCCTGCAGAACAAGGCACTGCAGAGGTGTCCAGCTGCTGCTCAGCAAACCCCCCTGGTTGTGTTTTACAGCCCAGCTGAGCCTTGGTTTATATCTGTATGACCTTTATCCTTCCCTGTTCAATTGGATTTTTAGGGAAAATCTGAACTCTCTGTTGTGCAGGATAAACACATCACCTGTATCCCAAGACCTGGATTTCAGGTTTGAGTGTTGGTGGAACTCCTGAGGAGTGAGCTGAGAACAAACCCATGGGTTCTTTCTCTCCCCTGCAGCTGCTCAGCTGGTGAGCTGCAGCTGCCCCCTGAGAGGGATGCTCTCAAAAACTTCATGTGCAAACAATAATTAAAGCAATAAATGTTCCCAATACAAATTGTTTACAGCTGCCTCTGAACTTATTTATTTTCCCTGCTCCAAGGGGGATGGGGAAGGGAGAACAATGAGAGTGAAAAGCATCTTTTTCACAGGAAATTCTCCGTGAGTGTCTTTGTGGTTTTAAAGGACAACAGTAAAAAAACCCACCATAAATACAAAATGCTTTGATTCTGAAGTGGAATTGAGATTCATTTTTCAGCTGTAAACAAAATGGGTAAATATCAAGAGAAAACAAGTGTGTTGGTCTCAGTCCTTTTTCTCCTTATCAGATGCTTTTCACTCCGTGACATTTCACTGAATACTCTTTTTCTTCCTTGAATTTCCAATAAGAGAATCTAGTGTGTGATTGGTATTCTTGGAAATTGGTCCAACAGTCTTTCCAGGTAAGTTGGATGATTTGAAGTGAACTCAGCTATTAGAGACTGACATTTCCTCCTCTAAGAGCTTGGCTGCCTGCAGAATTCTAACACTCAGAAGTCTTTCAGCGCTCAGATTTCCAGAGAGGTTTGTGGTCAAGGGATATGTGGTGAGGGAAAAGTCTCATCTGTAAGATTTGGGGTTATTTTGATGAAAAGTGTCTTAATGCAGAGGGCTTTTTAATAAATAAGGGCTCACTTCTGCCCTCCTTGCTCCTGATGAAGAATAGCTAAAAGAGTGAGTAAAACTGGATTACTGGCACATAAAAGAGTTGCCAAGTGTTAAAGAAAACGGCCAGGTCTGTTGCCATGGCTAAAGAATGGGTCAAAGTGATCCTGGAGTGCAGGAAATAAGTTCATTGGGAGCTTTGTTCAGCAGAAATCAACATCAAGCAGTTGGAAGTCAGCTGCATGATCTCCTGGAAAGATGTGATTCCTATAAAGTCTGTGCTCAGGTCAGGAACCTCTTCAGACAGAATCTCCTTGGATTTTTCCAGTTGTGGCAACTGAGTAGGAAAATCAGACCAAACTGGTGGTGGTTGGAAGGAGGAGGGATCAGAACCACAGCAGAGAACAGTAAGGCAGGAATGGCAATGCTGCAACAGGAAGGAGCTGAATGGAGATAAATAAGGAGTTGAGACAAAGAGAAAACAAGTGTGAGGGAAATACAGAAATTGGAATTGCACTACCAGAACAAGGGAATCTTACCTGGGGGTTAAACACTGCAGGGTACAAAACCAAGCACAGCTCCTCCCCTCTATAAAACCCCCACATTTGGTTCATTTGATAAGAGAGATGAATTGTTCTGAAAAGGTGCATGGTTTTGTTTTTGTAAGGGAAATGCAGCTTAAAATGGAAAGGATGCAGACCAGGGAGAAGCAGGTACTGAGTCTGCACTTTACAGTGAACATGAGATGATAAAGAACCAAATCAAAAAGCCTTTGCTGCAAACCCTTTTCTTTCTAATAGTGAGCGAGCTGACAACCATTCCTTCATGTTAGATACTGTCCATTTTGTTTAAGAGGAGCTAAACAACTGCCTCAAATCCCCAGGAACAGAGATATGCTGTGACAGGAGATGCCAAAGGGCTTGTTGGCCCCAGCTGTTGTGACACTGCTGATAAGAGGGAAGCTGTGCTTCAGCAGAGTCTCCTCAAACACAGCAAATTACCCAACAAGGGGAAAAGTTGCAGCAGAATTAATCTCTACCTGGAAAACAATTTCATGCTAGGCTAAACAGGGATTGAAAAAAAAAAAATTCCATGGGCTGGTTCCCAAGCCAAGCCTTGGTCTTAGAAAGAAATAAGACAGTCAGTTACCTCCAGGTGTGACTACAAATCTGTCTTATTTATAAGACCTATTTTGGGATGGTCTTGTAAAGATCTATGGGACAGTTTGGCTACTGATTATAAATTTATCAAATACTTTGCTTCCTGCAGTCACTTTTTGGGGACAGATGCAACTTGAGTGGGTGGGAAGGGAGGAATAGTGGAAGAGTATCCAGAGGGAGTGAACTGGGAGTATATATTAGTGCCTGGCAGGTGAGGATGTGCCACAAAGCCCAAATGCACACACAAATGTTTAAAATGGAGTTAACTCGTCTCCCTGTTGTCTGAAGGGCTGTGCAGGGTGTTTTAGCCTGTGGCTGAATGTTTCTTCTTTATAACACACCCTGACTTCAAGGAGCACACAAAGAGCCTGAAATGCAGCACTTGAGTGGATTAAATGTTCCCTGAGAGGAGCCACTGTGGGGCTGTTCTTGTGCTGTGCTGGATGGAAACGGCAAACAATCCATCCAGGCTTGCTGGAGGGAAATGGCTTTTTTGGAGCAGTTAATGGGGTAATACATGTCTGCATCTCGTGCATTTGATGAGTTCTGTGGTGAAACAGCAGCTGGGAGTGGGTGCTGGCAGGAAATGTTCAGGTAGAGCAGGAGGCCCTTTAGTTTGGGAGCTCTGGGACTGGTCCCTGCCGTGCTGAACGTTCTCTGATCTCACACGAGGCACTGAAAGGAGGGGCTGTAAAAGCTTTTAGTGGTTCATCTGCAGCACTGCAGCTTCTGGAAGGTAACTGGGCATCTAATGGAGCAGAACCACTCAACTCCAGGTGACTTTTGGCCGTGTTAAGGTAAATCCCTTAAAGCTGAAACATGCCTTAACTAACCACACGTTGTCAGTGTTTGAAAGGATGGGGGTGTACCTTGGTCAGCACCTGAGAGCACCCTGAAAAAGTTCTTCCTTTGTTTGTTTACATCAAATGTGCCTCAATATTCCACGTGTATTTGGCTACTGATTATAAATTTATCAAGTACTTTGCTTCCTGCAGTCATTTTTTTGGGGACAGATACAACTTGAGTGGGTGGGAAAGGAGGGATGATGGAAGAGTATCCAGAGGGAGTGAACTGGGAGGATATATTAGTGCCTGGCAGGTGAGGATGTGCCACAAAGCCCAAATGCACACACAAATGTTTAAAACCAAATACATTTGGTGCCTTGCCTCACCAGGACTTTCCTGTGGAGGTTACTCAGGTTGACAGGAGGGAGTTTTGAAAATGAATACAACAGCTCTGAGAATGTGCTAGAAACACTTATGATCTCCATCTTTGATTCTGTTGGAGCAATTTTTTTTTTTTAATTGACAAGTACTAGAGTTTAGAAATTGAGATTTTTTTCGTGTCTCACTCTGCAGAATTTTCCCAGTTTCCTCCTTAAGAAGTGCCACCAGTTAGAGACGTGCTCCCTGCTTAAATGTCTTTCTTTAAGTCTGTAAAATAGATCAGGGAAAACTCAAATGAACTTCTGAGTGCTGCTTGCTGAGTGACAGTGACTCAACAGCACAGAAAAAAAAAACCCTATTATATGGAGCATGGCCTTTGTTCCAAGGAATAAGTTATTTTAACAAGAGCTTTAGAGCTTTCTCTAAGGCAAGTGAAGAAGCTTCATCTCCTCAGTTCCCTGGAAGCAGACTGGATTTAGCCCTGCTTGGCTGTGCCACATATTCCCCCTGGAAAAATAGGGTTGAGATTCAGAAAGTCAGTGGCAGAAGTGAACAGAAGGTTTTACATCCTCGTTCAGGTGCTTGGAAGGATGGAGTCTGCACACCTGGACCAACCTTCAGGGCTTTAAGTACTTTTTTTCATGAGTGCTGAAGCTTTCTGGCACTCTCAGAGCAAGGAAAAGTAAGATGAAGTGGCCATTCAAGTGTTTAAGCTTGGAAATGAGAAATAATGATTTTTGGGCACTCCAGGGAGGATAAATCAGTAGTGTATCTAACACTTATCAAATCTAGTTGATACAAAGCACCTCTGACTCAAACTGTACTCCTACAATGCAGGCTGGATGGAACTTCCAGGGATAAATCGGAATCCAAGCACCTTTTTCAGGGCTGCAAAAGGAGTCCAAGCCACAAGACCCTGCAATTGGGATCCCATGGTGGTACATACTGGCTTGAAGAAGATAAAGACAGTGTTTCCTGACAGGAGTTTAGTTTTAATAGATGCCCTTTAGGTGCAGTTGGACATTGTGTGCATATTTAATATTCTTGATTTTCAGCGACATTCCTGATGGGACACAACTGGCCTAAAGTTTTCTCCTCCTGGCTGGAGGTGTTTGTTTCATCTCTCCTGTCGTGTCAAAGCCGTTCCTGGCTTTAATCTGGATCTGAGTATTCCATTAGAAACATCCCTTTTTTCAGTGCTTTATGATGAAGAGAGCGAGCAATCATTAATGCCTCTGATGGGTTATGTGAGGTCCCTTAATAAAACACTTGCAGCTTTTGATAAATTACCAGCCTGATGTCTTGAAAGCCTTTTTTTTTTTTTTTTTTTTTTTTAATCTTGTCCAGAATTCCTTTCAATCATTTCACATTCTGTTGCTGGCACTCACTTCAGTCTCTCTTTTTCCTTTCTAGGCTCTGGCCCTTGAGCTGCCTGTTTGGCCTTGGAGACTTCTGACACAGAGCAATTTCCCTGCTAAAATCTTCTGCAAGGTCTTGGCAGGGCTTAAAAAGAGTTACTTCTGCTGCTTCTGGGTGACAGAATTGATCCTGATTTTGAGAGGATGTACCAGGCTTTAAACTTTTCTGTCCTCTGCAAGAAGACACTTTGAAAGGACAAATGCCTTATTCAAATCTCTGATGATTATGCTGATGCCTCTGTTTTGGTACTTAATCCTGTAATTTTATTAATTAAGAACAGAGGCAAAGCAATAATGGGAGTGGTGGTGGGGGGGCACTTTAAAATAGAAGTTTTATTGGAGTCAGCAGCTACCTCTGCTTTTCTGCTGTAGTAACAGCTTTGTTTGCCAGTAAAATGTGTGGCAGGTTCTCTTAGAGGGAGATCTGGGGCTGGAAAGAGCCTTCAAGCTTGTGATCCTTTCTGCACCACATGCTGCTTCCTGGATATCTGGGAATGGAAAGGTTGGGTTATCTGGGAATGGAAGGGTTGGGTTATCTAGACTCCAGTCCTTTGTTCTTTGTGCAACTCATGAGCTCTGCTCGTTTTGCTGTGCTCTGTGCCAACCTCTGGGCACTGTTGCCTGTCAGAACTCCAGTGCTCATTCCAGGGAATTCCCAGGTTTGTCTGCTTTAGCTTGGACAGGAGACAGCAAAGGATTGGGGCCCTTGGAGCTCAGGGAGAAGCCAAACAACTCAACCAAAGCATCTGACCAGTCATTCAGGTGCTCTGCAGTGAAGCTGTAGAAATTCCTGTGTTGGGTTTCCAAAATGTTTGCCATGTGACTGGGCTCATTCCAGCCTGGGATTGCCCTGGCATCCAACAGAGCTGCAGCCTTAATCCTCCACATTCAGAAGTGCCTCCCTTGGTGCCTTTGGCAAACCCTCTGCACGTTTGTCTTGCTTCCTCCAGCTTGGTTTGGTGGCCAAACTCTAGCCCTGTTTCTCTGTACCCAAAGTTTGGTTTCTGAAGAGTTTCTGATCCAATCCTCCTGCTGAAGCAAGAGGCAGGAGTGTGAATTCAACTGCAGTGGTCCCATTTTTGCCTGTTTATTCACTTTTCAGCAATGCACTAAACACATTTATTAAGGCTCTTGCTCCTTCCAGCAGTGGAACTGAAGCATTAGCTGGGGATGGTTTCAGATGTGCTTTTTAACAACGAATCTGGGGGATGTTAATGGGACTCAGGAGCTGGAAGACACCAAGAATTACAAATGCAGATGGGCACAACTGGATGTGAGGGGTTATGGGCCTCATAACTTTATAACCCTTCATAACTATGGGCTTTGGATGTATACAGAGATCCAAAGGGGATGAGCCTTTCCTGTCCCCTTCTCTTGAATACACAACACAAAGAAATATGAGGTTTTCAGCAGTGTCTCACTGGAGTGTTGTTTGCATTTATTGCAATATAATCATGTAATCACTTCAACAGATGTTGCCTGGATCTCCCCAGGGTGCAGAAGGCACCAACAGAAATCCACCCTGTGTTCAAGTGGGCTTGGTGAAATTTTGGAGGCATTGCTTGCCCTGTGACAATCCCCTGGGCTGAGTTTCCTAAGGATGTGTTTGCCAGAGGGGAAGCAAAGGCTGTGGGAGGGCACCCCAAGGCAGGGGTCACTCTGTCCCTGCCCCTCATCTTTCTGATAACCCTTGGCAGGGGCAGGGCAGGGGGATAAATGCTCTGACCTGGGGTGCAACAGCTAACAGAGTGTTCCAAGTGTGATTTGAGGTGGTGCAGGAGGCAGAATTGATTAATCAACAGGTACAGAGCAAAACAAGCACGTCTTGTCTGGTTGAGAGGAATTAATGGTTGGTTTTATCAGCATTTTTCTCTTGAGCTGTGAACACCTGTGGTTCAGACAGCTCTTCCCAGCCATCCTTCTTGCCTGAGTGCCTTTGTCTGTCTTCACTGCCTCTGACACTTTGTCTGTACCTGAACTCCTGTGAGGTTTTGTTGAGACAGCAACATTTTCTTATTTGCTGTCGGTTCCACCAATCTCTTCCAAAGTTGGGTTTAATAAAAGCAGGTTTGATGCTGGTTAAATGCAGTGGTATGTGAAGTCTCAGCCCTCTAGAAATTCAGGAATTTTTGCTGTTGGTTTCATCTGGGCCAATGATTTCCTTTTTTTTTTTTACCTACTTACCCCTCCCCAATTCCATTGACCTTCTCTGCTGTGTAGCTGGAGGTGACTGGGAAAGCTGTGCTGCATCTTAATCTAAATTTGTCTGCAAGTCTGGCTTGTCTGATTTTTCCCTCTGTCACGCCATCAAATTTTCCTCTGTATAGTTTATTGCCTTTGTAAATCTGGCATTTAACTGTGTAAGCTTAGTAGGGATGGAGCTCGGTGTGCCAAATAAAGCTCTGCTGTGATTTTACACTGCTGCAGTTTCTTGCAGGAGGGGAAAAACTTTTTGGCTCCCTGGGAAGGATGGCCCAGCACTGTGTGTCTGTTGTTCCATCCCAAGGAAGGGGGTTGGAACTACGTGATCTTTAAGGTCCCTTCCAACCCAAACTATTCTATGATGGTGTTTACATGTATTTAACATGTCATTGAAAATGATTGGCTCACGTTAAACCTCAGATTTTTTGTTCTCTGTGCTCAACGTGCCCCAGGACTGTACAACAGGAAAATATCTGTGGGTTTTTTCTGTTGGCAAGTGTTGTTGTTTTGGGATATTCAACCCCATCTTTCTCTCCAAGGCATTACCAGGTTGTTGGGATGCACAGAAGGGAAGCACTGCAGCTGCCCCCAAACCCATGGGGAATTATTCAGGTGGTTTATGGGTGTCATTGGAAGGGACTTGCAGAGTTATTTTTTGTGAAAGGGTGTGTATTTATGTATATGCATGCAGGAAAGATGTAGCCCTGACTTTGCAGCTTAAAAGGGGAATTTTAATGTATTAATCTACAGGTTTCTGAGTAGCATTATCTGCATAATAATAATAACAGTGAAAAAAGGAGGAAAAAAGAGAGGGAAGGGGATGGGGGGAGGCTCCTCCCTCACCCATCACTGCCAATCCTGCCCTTTTATAAAACAAAGTGGTGTTTTTAAGTTGAAATGTCCTTGCTGCTTCCGTACAAGAACTTTTAGATTCAAAGTCATGGATCTTTTCCTTTTGTACTGAAGTCTCTATAAGCTGTTGGTAGTACCAGAACTTATATCTAACAAATAAATAACAAAATCATTCCCAGTGTGATCTCCAGCTCCTGCCTCTCCCCCAGCTCTGAGCTGCCTGTGGCTCCTTCCCCCTTTCTCCTTGGAAGACTTTGCTGTAGGTGAAACGAACTGTGAAATTTTGGGGTATTTGCATATTTTTCATTTAGAAAAAAGGCTGTTTTGTCAGGTTTGAAGGCTGAGGAAAATCACCTGTGTGGAAATGGAAACCAGTTTCAGGGTGAGTGATTGGAGCTTTCTGCAGAGGTTGCAGGTCATCCCCGTGCCTTCCAGTGCCTTCACCCCCAATTTCCCTGCCCTGGGGCAGGAGATGCTGCTGCTTCCACCCCTGGGAGGTTGTCACTGGTGCCACTGAGCTGAGCAGAACGTTTTTTTAGGTGTTCAAATCACCAAAAAAATGATGCCTCCCTGTTTTGGTTCTTCAAATATTACAGGGCTGACTGGTTTCTTTAGGACTGACCAAAGAGCTCAAGAAAAATCAGAGCTTTTCCAAATCCAGTCAGGTCTGCTGGAGCAGTGGTGGAGTGGAGGGAAGATGAGCATGTCAGTGCTGGAAGCTGAGCTATTTGTATCCCAGAGGGATGAATATGCTGATCCTTGGGAGGCCTCCAAAGCCAGCAATGCAGAAGAAGACATGCCTATTTATTTCCCTTGCTGGAGCCATAGTCACACTCCTGTGAACTGATTTATAATTCAATCTGTGTCTATTTGTTTCTCGACAGAAGAGGATGAAATAATAGCAAGTTTTCTTTATAGGCAGGAATAGATGGCTGTGGCTTACCACGAGTGTAAACTGGGCAGGATTTGGGATGTTTGGGATAAATGATGCTGCTGCTGTGTGAAACCAAATCCCAGAGTCCTGGAGGGAGTCCAAGGTTGTTCTGCTCTCTCAAGAAGTACAACAGGGCAGATTTTCCTTGTTGCTAACAGCAGGAGACAGTGGAAGTGGGATTATTTAAAACTGGCCTGGATCCAGTGAATCACAACCTGTTCTGAGGGGGTTTGTGTTTGGAATTGGGGCTCCTCGATGGCTTTGTGCTTTACTGAGTGGGTGTGTGATATACAGCAAGTCACCAACCCCCTCAGAGCTCCAGTTCAGCTGATCAGAGGAAGGACCATCTTCAATCACAGGGTCAGGATTTCATTCCTCAAACCAGCAAATCCTTCTCTGCCTTATTCTGCTACGTGTCACAGGAGGGAATTTGACCTGTGAGTTATCTCTGCATAAATCTGAGCATTCCATAGTTAATTAGGGAACTGGAAACAAAGTGAATCAAACAATTTCTCTTATCTTTTCTGCCTCCCATTGCACCTCCCATCTTTTCTGAACTTTCTCAAGTACAAGGGACAAGCAGGTCGAGAATGGGAAGAAAATTAGAAGCACTTGGCCTGGTGCCTGCCTTTACACTGTGTTGATTAGGTTTTAATTGGCAATTCTTGTCTGTAATATAAGATAATTGCAGAGATTTCCAGGAATAGTTGTAGAATAGGAAGAAAAGACACATCTGAGTTCTAGTGGAGGGGTTTAATTAAAGTCTTTATAAAGTGCAACAGATGGTGCTTTGCTAGTTGGGAAGGCAGGCGTGGGGCCCCTCTGTAGATATTCCATGATGGTCAGAGCTTCTCCTGCCTCCTGTTGTCCATAACCTTCACCAGTGGACTTGAACAGCTCAAGGATAACATGCACTTCATGTTCTGGTCCAGATTACGAAGGTCTTGTTCAGGAGGTGAAGTCAGGCAGCCACAGAGTGACATTCCTTGTGTGTGTGTGGCAGGACTGCCCTTCCCAAGAGGAGCTTTGCTTTCACTGAGCTCTGCAGTTGCCCTCAGCTCCCTCCAGAAGGGCTTCCAGAAGTGAGCAGGCACATCAGGAGCTGCACAGGTTTCTCCAGAGACACTCCTGTGGGATGGAGGAATGAGCATCTCTTTGTGTTTTGGACAGTGGTGCTCCCCAGTCAGTTCTGTGTGATCCAACAACCTGCCTTGGGCTGGAATTCTGTCAGTGGGAAACTGGCACAGGGAGACCATTCACAGGGGCCTGGAGTGCCAGGGCAGGGGGGAATGGCTTCAAACTGACAGAGAGAAGGTCTAGACTGGATATTAGGAAGAAATCCTTCCCTGTGAGGGTGGGGAAGGACAGGAACAGGTTGCCCAGAGAATCTGTGGCTGCCCCATCCCTGGAAGTGTCCAAGGCCAGGTTGGATGGGGCTTGGAGCAACCTGGGCTAGTGGAAAATGTCCCTGCCCATGGCAGGGGCTGGAACTGATCTTTGAGGTCTTTTCCAACCCAAACCATTCTGTGATTCTGTGAAACTTAGAAGCTTTCCCCCCCCCCCCCCAGTACCCAGTGCTGCAGCTTTGATAACATCCAGCCTGTGCATCATCAAAGGGTTACCTTGGGAAAGGAAAAACTAATGCACAGTGAACATTGCAAGGGAGAATCCTGCTTTAGAAAGAGTTTGTCTGCATTTTCAGGTTCTAGCAAAAACCTTAAAACTGCAAAACAAATAGCTGGCAAACAGGGAATATTTCACCTGGGTGTTGAAGACAAAAAAGCCATTTGTGACCCTACAGGGTGAACTTGCTGGGCAGTTGGACAGATCCGTGAGATGATAAGTGTGTTTTGAAGCCTCCTGCCCCGCGGATGCTCGAAGGAAGGGGTCCATTATCTCCTGCTTAGATGAGTTTTCTCACGTTTTAACCTCGGCAGTGCTGCTGCAGGAGGGTTTCCATGGGATTAACTCCTCGTCCATCCCCTCTCCCAGCAGCTCGGTGTGGTTTCCCTGCGGGCTGGGCACTGCTTACCTGGGAGGGATCGGGTTACCCCGAGCTCCGACAAAGGCAGCGCCGGAGCTCGAGAAGCGTTTTAAACATAAGCTCTGAGTTTTTTTGACAAGCTCCCATGGCTCGTGCTTCGAGTTGGCTCGTTGTGTTCTGTAGCCTCAGGATCTTCCTGAGAGGTGAGTGGGGAAACTTTCTTGTACGGGCAGAATTCTTTATAGCTTTGGTTTGTTTTTAATTTGTGCTGATGCAGTTACCTTCTCAGAGCTCTAAGGCATTAAAGATGGCACTTGTTCAGCTCATTCTGGTCATAAACTCTGGCTGCACCATCTTTTTTTATGCACAGTCTTTCTCTCCTTCAGGAGAAGGTGAGGGATGCATTCAGCAAGAGGTTTTAATTTGCTAAAGAAAGAAAAAAAAAAAGAGCATCTCAGTGTGTTCAGATAACAATAATTAATACCAAGGTGCTTATTGGGGTGTGGAACAAACAGAAACAAAGCCTGGAAGTCTCCTCCCCACCTTGCACACTCAGGTTTTGTTGCCCAGGCACTTTGTGAGGAACTTCATGTGAAATCCTCATGGTTGCCATAGTGAAGATCACTTTTAAAAAAACAAAGGAATTCAGTCGGACAGTTTTGTATCAGAATCTAAATCTGATGGTGGGAAGTGCAAAAAGGGAAATAACTCAGTGTTTGCTCAATTCTTTAAGTTCAGGTTTTGGATATCTTGTTCTTTGTCAAGGATTTATCACCATCCTCTTGTAGAACATGAAGTCAAGAGACTTCCTAAGGTGGAGGGAGGGAAATCTGCCTTTACTGTGTGGACTGAAGAGCTGAAGCAGAGAAAGAAGTAGAATCTTGGTTGAAATTATGAAATTACACAACAGTGCAGCACCTCCTTCACCCCTTGGCTCTTCCCATCTGAGCTGCTTTCACTCTCTTGAAAACTGAGTTTTTCAGCCTTCTGGCAAACAGAATATATGCTTTTCTGAAGCTGATAAAGACATGGAAAAGGCTCTCTGCTGCTTATAGAGGGCAGATGGTTTGGTTTGATAAAGTGTCTGAAATTGGGATTTCCCTCAGAATTTTGTGCTCGGAATATTTACCTAGAAATCTTAAAAGAACAGGTTTCAATTCTGGAAGAGGAACCTTTACTTAATTTTAACCACCAAAACTTGAGAATGAGTGTGATAACGGGCAGGGAAGTAGTGATATTCCACCATGGTGTAATAATAACTGGCCATTTAGCTTGAAGTCTTGATGTTTGTTCACTGTACCTTAAATATATTTCTTTTTCTTCCTTCCAGGGGCCTCTTCCCCCTCAACAGGTTGCAGCATGGACTGCCAGAGCCTCTGTGTCATAAACTGCAGGCAGGGACATTATTACACAGCTGGAAACTGCCTGGAGTGTCCAACAGGTTTCTAGTGAGTCCCTTTCCTTCCCTCCTGCTCAGCACTTACACTCCTGAAATAAGAGAGTTAAAAATTTGGGACATTTCACGTTCAGAAAACTCTGAGAGTTATCTCATAATGTATCTTATCAGGGGGTGAGGCACAAAAAAGCCCCACATGGTGTCATTTCTTACATATGAATAATCAACTGGTCAGGAAAACCACACTGATTTAAAATGCTCTGCAGGGCTTTCTGCACTTCTGAAGGAGGGTGGACGTGGTCTTTTCCAACCTAAATGTTTCTATGATTCCATGACAGCAGAGTTCTCAGGCACAGTCTCAAAGCAGGTTATGGAAGACAGGTTTTGTACAAACTGAGTTCAGGTTGCCACATCCTCTATCACAGATTCTGTCCTTGTGTGTGCAGTGCAAGAGATGCTCCTTGAACTCCTGCATGCCCTTTACAACCCCCTGAGGTTCTGGAAAGCTCTGATTCACAAATCCATATTTCTGTGACCAAAACCATTTGTCTGAGCAGTGGGTGAGGGGGGGGATGTTCCTATGTTTAAACAACACCCATCCTGGCTGATTTGGGATGGAATTTCAAAGAAATTAAAGAATGTAGTTTTATAACTTCCCTATTTTTGATCCAGTTGCCCTGGAGGTCAAGCAGCTCCAAGGAAATGCCCACTGGGAACTGCCAATGAACTGACTGCTCAAGGAAACATCACAGCCTGTCAGGTGAGCTGAGGGACAGGGCAGGAGAGCAAGAGGTGAAATAGTGCTTCTTACACCTAGTTGGAATTATTTGATTTCAGGCTTCTTCCCAGATTTTGAAGTCTGCTTTGAAAGTTTTTCAGGAAGCTCCTGCCCTCTTTTTATCTCTGATTTGGCTCAGGGAAAGCAGGTTGTCCCTCCAGGTATCCGTGCATTGCTTATCCTTCCTGGCAGGAAAAACCACGCGTGGGGACTCTCAGGAGCACAGACAGCAGATATTGAGAATGATCCAGGATCTTTTCTTCCTGAGGATGCCTGGAGCTGCTGTTTCATGTGGGTCCTGTGATGTCCCTGCAGGTTTGTCCTGATGGATATCTCAGCCTGGAGAGCAGAGCTGGCTGCAGAGCATGTCCTGAGGGATATTCCTGTGATCCACACACCGGTGTCCAGAGGAGCTGTGGGCCTGGCCAGTACTCTCCAGAGGGAGAGCTGGAGTGTCAGGAATGTCCAGAGAGATTCACCTGCCCAGATGGACAGAGCAGACAGGTATAGAACAAGCATGTTCTGCTCCAAGGGTAAAATTGTCATTCCTCTGCACTTGCAAGGTCTGAACATGAAGGTCTTGTCCAGAAGGGACAGACTCCCCAGGTTTAATAGTAGGATATGGATCTTGCTTCATCAAAGAAAAGCATTCCAAACACTCCAGTGGTGTAGTAGGTCTCAGACCATCACAGAATACCCTGAGCTAGAAGGGACCCATCAGGATCATTCAGTCCAACCCCTGGCCCTGCACAGACACCCCAACAATCCCACCCTGTCCCTCAGAGCATTGTCCAAACCCTCCTTGAGCTCTGGCAGCCTTGGGGATGTGACCAAACCCTGGGGAGCCTGTTTAGTGCCTGACCACCCTTTGGGGGAAGAACTTTTTCCTGATACAAGTGGCCTCTTTTAAAAGAAATAAATACTTTTCCTCTAAATTCTGACAATATTATTGCTCAGCTTATCTGCCACCATGAACACCTTCAGCTGAGGGCTCAAAGCTGGGAGTTGGAGGCACCATTTCTCCTTCTAGAAATCGTCCCTGGGGAATAGAGGGGAAGCAGTGCTGGGAAGGGAGAGGGCAGAGAAGACAAAATTCAGTAGTGGGCTTTTTCTTGGCTCGGAAAGAGCCCCTGGGAAGGGGCAGAAATGGCCCAAATTAGACCTCCTGGTGCCATGAATTTGTGGGTTTTTTCCCCCTCAGCACTGCTTGGCTGGTCTCTGTGTCACCTGCTCTCCTGGTTCCTCCTCAGCTGAAGCCCCTCTGCCTTGCCAGCCCTGCCCAGCAGGTAAGTGCAGCTCACAGGCACCTTTTGCAGGCATTAAAACCTAGAACTTGGACTGAAAGGACACTTGGCTCTGTTAAAACTTATCAATATTGGGGCAGAGAGAGGCTCCTTGTGTTACAGTCAAACTGGAGGTTAAAACTGATTCCTGAGATAAAGCAGCTGCTGTTCAGAGGAGCTCAAGAAGAGAAGGGAGTGGAAGTGAGAGAACACCAGGAATTCCCCTGGATTTATGGGACAGGTGCAGCTGGTGCAGCCCTGGGATGGAAAGCAGGGTGTGTGAATGTGCAGATGTTGCTGAGCAACGAGGGGAGCTCCTGCTTTCCCTCCTCACGCAGCAAGCAGCTCCCTCACGCTCTGATTTTTAACTGATCATCTGTAAAATTGATTCACACACAGTTATAGCTTTCTCCACTTCAGGACCTCGATTCACTGGCTATCACATGAACCCATTTCTAGTGAGAGCTGTAGGCATTAGGAATCAAATAGGGGAACACTGATTTTCTTACCTAATTTCTCCTTCTGCTTGACACTCTCAAAGAAATCCAAATAAGCCCATGTTTAGGAGATTGCAGTGTGCTGTTGGAGGTGTCACTGAGGTGCTGAATTAGGCAGCAGGGGAATAGACTAAGAGGTTTTTGTTGCAAAACCATTACATTTTGGAATTATGGCTCACTTCAGTGAGAGTGCAGGATAAGCCTTTCAGAACTCAGTGGCTCTTTGGTGTAGTTTCCCCATAAAGAGAGAGTTTTCTGCAGCATTAAAATCCTGGCATGTTCCTTGTACATCCCAGAGAATAAGCCCAGTGAGGATTTGGTAGTTCAAGGGCAGCTTTTTTGCTGCTTGTTTTCTCTGATAAATTGTGGTGGTTTGTTGTCCCCCAGAACCCTCCACATAAATCATGTCCCATTCTCCAATAAGGTCCTTGCTAATAGAGTTTTGGTGCTGCAAGTAGCACCAATATTGCAAATAATTCCCTCCACGTACCTCAGATTTTAATTCACAGTTCCTAACCCACCTGACCCCTTGCAAAAAGGCTTTAGGGGGGGTGTGCTGTAGCTGGCAGCCTGGAAAAGGGTGATGTTCTGCATGGGAAGGTGGTTTCATCAGCAGCTCCAGGTTGATGAAACCTCCTGCAGAGTCACTGAGCTCAGTAACTTGATTCTTAGGTCTGTAATTAGAATCCCTCTTATTAAATAATGAAGATTTCCTGTACTCTGGGTACCTGTTGTCCAGCAGAAGGAGAAATGGAATAGCTAAAGAGATCATGTAGACCAAGATCTCAGGAGTTCATGGCTATAATACAGGGATAAGAGAACAGAATAGAGGATTTCTGTTATTTCCAGTGCCTGGGATTTTTGGTACAGAGTATCCCGTGCTGGAATTAAATGCTTCAGTGTTAGAATTAGTCCCACTTGTGTTCTTAAATCTAAGTTCCCCAGCCCAGCTGCAAAGCCCTTAGATAAGGAATTTGAATCCCATCACAAGCAGCAGAGGCCTGAGATTCCCAGCATTCTTTTTCATGGTTTGACTGACTTTAATTATATATAATCTTTGTATTTAGTGCTGCCTGTGTGAGCAGAGTGTCATTGCTATGCTGGGACATAGCAATGGATTTCAGCATTCACAAGCCACAGTTAAGTCCTCCTTTCTTTCTCTTTTTACCCCTCAAATATCCATCTGGAGTTTAGTAAACCATTTGATTATCAAGTTCTACAAACCCTTACTTGGAAAGAGTAATTAATTCTAGATGGATGTCAGCATTTCATCACTCAGGAGGATTTTAAGTGAAAGGTGGTGTATTGAACTGGGGAGAGCAATGTGGCCCATAGAGCAAGGCCCTTAATCCCCATGATCTTGGAGAGAGCAGAAAAATTGGAGCAGAAAGAGAGAACAATTAACTCTAATGATGCTAATAAAACTAAGCAATTTAGCTTGAAATTTCATTATACGTTTTGGATTTTAAAATGTCGCGGTGTGTCAAATGTTGGAATTTTCTCAGTTTTTACAAAAGGAAGAAATACTTTTCAGGCAGGGAGAGTCTGAGTTGTCCAGAATGTCACTTCTGAGCCACGTGGTGGGATTTTTTTTTTTTTTAATTCTCCACAGGTCACTTCTGTCCTGATGGCCTCGAAGTCCCTCCGTGCCCACCCGGGAGCTTCAAGCCCAAAGAGGGACTTGACACATCCAGCAGCAGCTCCTCGTTCTTGCCAGGTCTGTGTCATAAAAGATCCATTTTAGGCAGCGAGAGGACTAATTCTCACTGTTAAATCCCTCTTTTTGAAGGGTCTGGCAGTTACATTCTTATTTCCCGGGCTCTGGCTGGGGGAGACCAAAAGCTCTGGATGAAAGGAACACCCGTGGGATTTCTGTGAGTCACCAGACTGGTGGTGAAGCATTCAGGGATTACAAAGCTGTTCCATCCACAAGTGCTCACCATCCCCTCATTTCACTGCAACTGCCTTCATGGATATGGGCTCTGGCATTTTGATATCTCCCTATGTAGAGACTTCAAAGAGGTTGCAGTGGAAGGAAAAGGTGATTATTGTACTTTCAGTAGGACAGAAAACCAGGGAGCAGCCTGAAAGGATGTGCTGATGTCACCCAGCAGGTCAGATGTGCAGCCAGAGTCAGAGTCTGGCCTGTTAAAGCTCGTTCAGCTGTGCCAGCTTTGCATGGGAGACACTTTCTTAACACTATTAGTCAACTTTCACAGCACATCTCCCCACTCAGACTCATTTTCAAACTCCCTTATGAGTGAGAACAGAGGAGTAACACACTTAAAGTAAGTTGTCCACAGGTTTCCTTTGGAAAAGGGGTTCTTTATTTGGGTTTGAATCAATCCCAACATCCTCAACCCATTCTTGCAGCCAGGGGAAATGAGGGTACAGATTAGGGGAAATTTTTTATATTACAACAGTGAAAAAGCACTGGAATTTCTGCCTTTAGAAGCTGGAGAAGTCCTGCCCTTAAGAGTTTAAAAGTGCCAAGCAGATGAAAGAGTGTGTGAGGTTCTAAAGCGCAGGAAAGGCAGGAGGCACAAGGCTCCCACAGACTTCCAGCTGTGATGTTTCCTTCTAAATATTTTTGTTTTGCTTTGGTTTTCTAAATCGGTAGAACTTTGTTTTGTATACAGTGGGGCTGAGTCATCCTCGTGACTGGGAAACATTGGAAAGCAACTAGATTTTGCAATTTGGTAATGGTGGAAATGATTTTAAAGGACAGGATAACAGAGGTTTGTTAGTTTTCTCTGGTACTGAATCTTTGCTTAGATGTGGAAGGGGAGACCTGAGTTTCTGTTGCAATAATTACATGTGGCTGAGGCTGGCTTTGAGCACTTCAGGCTGTCTTAGTGCCTCTCACAGTGGTTTAAAAATGCCTCTGAAAGTGCTGCACAAATATGAAAATAGAGGGAGATTCAGGGAATGAGCTCAATTCACTAAAATAAACCTTGGCCCAAGCCCAGAGTGTTTTATCCAGGGTCACAAATCACCAGGAGCAGAAACCTGGAGTTCAGGTGCTCAGCTTCCCTTTGTGTCTACTGGATTATTCCCCTCGTGTGCTAAGAAAACAATTATCCCTTTCAAATCAATCCATATCTTTTTCTCTCAGATAATTTCTTTTCTAGCAAATGACTCAGCTGCTAAAGTGCCTTGACTGTTGAATGGTATTTTTTCACTCACCAGCACGCTCTAAGAAATCACTGCCTTCCACCCACTTCTGAAATTAAACCCAGAAGTGCATTTCCCTGGTGCAGCAAACCTCACATCTCATCAAGACAGCAAAATTCAAGAGACAGGGCCCGTGGCATCTGAAAAAAAAAAAAAAAAAAGAACCATGGTAGGAGCTGCAAAGTAAATTAGAGTTTAAAAACTCTTTGGGTTTAATAATGTAAGCTGTGCTGCTGTGCCTGTGCTGCTCTGTGTAATGATGTTGTCATCTCTCCTCGGGAACACTTGGCAAAGGTGGGATAATGCTGTAAAATAGGCAGGAGACATGGGAATAAACTCTGACAAGCCAGAGGATGTTTCAAACCTGCTTCCATGAGGGAGATGATGGCTTGGATGGTGTCAGCCTGTGTCCACCCTCTGCACTGCTGAGGCTTCAGTGGGATACGCTTATTTCTCAGTGAAACCAAGTGTGTCTGGATCACACTGGTTGCACAGCAGGTCCAGGGGCCAGCCTGGCCCTGGAAAATAGATAATATGCTGAGGTTAGAGATGATATGCTTAGGTTGCCCAGAGAAACTGTGATTCCCCATCCCTGGAAGTGTCCAAGGCCAGGTTGGATGAGACTCAGAGCAACCTGGGCTAGTGGAAGGTGTCCTTGCCCATGGCAGGGGTTGGAACTGGGTAACTTTTAAGGTCCTTTCCAACCCAAACCATCCTGGGATTCTCTGCTGTAAATCTGTCCCCTCACTGATCTCACTGAAGTGTCCAGGAACCCACACTATTAACTGTGTTTTGAGCTCCATCATCTTCAGAAAGTGTCAAAGAAATGGAAATTTTCTGTCCCTGTAGCCGTGTGGGATGGATTCAGGTTATGTAAAAAAGCAGTCCCTCTGGATTTGCTGGGTGTGCAGATCCACATCAGGAAGCTTTTGTCAGCTTAAGGGAATTTTGAATGAGTCCCACAGCTCAGCCCCCTCAGGTGTGTTGGTTCAGCTGCTGTGCTCAGAGCTGGGGGATTTTACAGTCTGAAGAAATTCAAATCCTGTCCTACTGAGGTTTTTGAACCTTGTATTCATCTGGGCTCTGCAGTGTGAACATAAGGAGGAAATAATGAGATTTTCCTGAGGGCTGGGAAGGAGCAAGTGGGTGGAAGAAGAGGGAGAGATGACACTTAAACTTGCTTTGCACCCTGAGGAATCCTAATCTGGGCCTGTGCCTTCCATGTGGGGAGGGGGAAGCCCAGATCTTAATGAATCCTGATATTTTTTGGGTGCTGTAAGGCTCTATTCCAGCCTGCAGAGGCACGTTGCAGAGGCTGGAGCCTCTCCTTGACAAGCATTTGGAAGGCAGCAGGGGTCCATCCTGGAAGTTCCCCAGGGAACAGCCATCCTCAGCCAGTTTTGCCTTCCCCTGGAATTGCTCTGTTTGCTTTGTTTGTTGTTAAAAAGCAACCACTGCTGTGCTAAATTCGAGTTTCCTTTTCACCCAAGTTAAACATTTGGGAACACTTTGTAATGAAATGCATTTTGTGAACACGGGAACACCAGTAAGGGATTGTTGCTTTATGATGTATTGATCTCACTGATATTCCTTCAGGTTACAGTACAAGCTCCTTGTGTTTAACACGTGGGGTTTTAGGGATGATCACAGATTGAACTGGTATCCCTGTGTTTGTGCTGAGTGTCTCCAGCCTGCAAAACCCCTTCATCTCTCTGTATTCAGGATGCAAACGTGGAAATAGCTCAGCTTTCATGGAAACCCCAGGCTCCCTTACAACTGAGCCCCAGGCACACCGTGATTATTAAATATACCTGCAGCAGAGGGTGTTTCCAGGCTGATGTTTCTGTTTATTTTTTAATGTATCTTGTTTTTATCTGAACTCAGAACACGGAACAGATGGTTTTACAGCTTCCATGAGCCACTAACACTCAGCTAATCCAATACCACCACCTCCTGGCTTGGCAGGAACCTTATTCCTGCTGTGAGTGAACCTCCATCAAAATTCCTACAGAGCCACAGAATATTCTGAGTTGGAAGCACATTGGTGAAAGCAAATGGACCAGATTTTGTAGGACCCTCTGACCTCAGCAGGTCATGATCCTTCTGTGACCTCAGACATCTCCTCTGCCTTTAGGAGCTGGGCTGTGTTTGAAGTGCCCTGCTGGGTATTTCTGTCCTGCTGGAGCCACTTTTCCAGTCCCGTGCCAGCCAGGGATGTACAATCCTCTCCAAGGACAGGACGAGGCCTCGGATTGCAGAGCCTGCCCGGCAGGGAGGGCTTGTACCCAGGCTGGCTTAGCCCAGCCTGACTCTGAGTGCTCACCAGGGTAAGCTTGGCTTGTCTTCTGTCCTCCTCTGTCTGTCTGGGCATATATTTCACCTCCACAGTTTCAGCTTTGTGAAGGGGGGTGGATTCCTCTTCTGTGTCAAGACTTTATTGCAGTTCTAGTGTGACAGAGACTGTTCAGGGGGAAGGGACCACAGGACAGGTGGTAAAAACAGCCAAGGAGGAAGCCAGGCCACACATCCCCTGGCCATGAACAACGTGACCTGGCTGAATAACCCACTTTTCTCTTGGTGAAAAATGTCTGGCACAACCAGCCCGTTCCCAGTGTTCCACTGTCAGTATTTCTGTGTTGGTGGTGCTCAGTTGTGTTCCTCTCAGCCATGGTAGCCTTTCCCCAGCTACTTCATCCTGATATTTTGGCAGAGTTTTATTCCTTCTTGCATCCAACCCCGTGTCCCAGCTGCCCTGCTGTGTTTCCAGGTACGTGTGCCCTGTGGGATCATCCAGCCCTCACTCTCCCAGCAATGCCTGTCCTCCAGGAACACTTGGCAACGACTTCAACCTCTTTTCCAAGTCGCAGTGTGAACCGTGCCCTGCAGGATTTGTCTGTGGAAGAGGTGTGTGGCCTCAGCACAAAGTGAGCTCTGGATTTTGGGGGTATCCCAGAGCCCAGCAGTAAATCCCAGAGCAGGTCAGTGAGGTATCACAACAATGGGAAATAGGGAAAAGTTGCCCTTTAGTGACTGCAGAGATTGCAATAACTGGGTAAGTTAATTTTACTCTGAATTTTTTCTCTTTATGCAATCCATGGTAACTGCTTTAACTTCATGACCTCAAAACTGCAGTCTTCAGTTTATTTCATTTCTATTTATATTAAAATTTTAATATGTTAATAATTGTGGTTCATTCCTGGCTTCAGGAATTTGGTGGGCTCTGATAAAATCACCCACTGGCTTTTTGTGAGCGTGTTTTTGGCACCAACGTGTTCTGGTGGGGGGCTGGATAGCAAACTGTCCCTTCTGTATAGTCAGCATTTTATACTATATATAAATATTATTTATATTAAATTATATTTCTTATTTTACCATTTTTAGCTTATTGTTGGGTGAAACCTTCACTTAAATGTCTCCACCAGCTTTAAACAGGGCACGGTGTAGGATCCTTGAGTCGATGAATAATTGCTTTAGTAAAAAATCCTGTGACAGAACAACCTCTCAACAGAGGGAGAAATTAATTGTTATGCTTTAAATTGTTATTATGCTTTAATTATTATGTTTTAAACAAAGGGAAGAGATCGTCATTGTCCCAGGAAGAACTGTTATTTAAAATAGAGGGAAGGCACAAACTGGCTGCGTGAAGCCAACATGGAATTGCTGCTCTGAACTTTGCTCCGGTGTCTGCAGGCACAGGGGGCAAGCAGAGACCCCCCACCCCGTGCCCGGTTGGTCACTTCTGCCCCCCTGGCACCAAACACCCGACCCAGCACAAGTGTGCCCCGGGCACCTGGAGCAACAGCACCGGCCTGGCCTGGGCACAGGAGTGTGTGCCCTGCCCTGCGGGCTGGTTTTGTGTGGGAGGAGCCCGAGTGCCCAGCGGGATGTGCAGCTCTGGGCACTACTGCCCCCCAGGTGAGGCAGCTTGGGGCAGCGAGGGAGGGGATGGGGTTCATTTCTGGCTCTGGGGGTTTGGTGGGCTCTGATAAAATCACACACTGGCTTTGTGAGTGTGATTTTGGCACCAAAGTGTTCTGGTGGGGGGGTTGGGTAGCAAACTGTCCCTTCTGTATAGCCAGCATTTTATACTATTATTTTTATATTATATACTATTATTATATATGTAATATTTATTATAATTATATAACTTTATAATTTATTTTATATACTATTATTTGCATATTTTCTATTGTATACCATTATATTATTATTATAGATAGATAATATTTATATATTATATACCTTTATGATTTACATGGTATACTATTATTGGCATATTTTCTATTTCTATTGTATACCATTATATTATTATTATATATAGGTAATATTTATATATTATAGAGCGTTATAATTTACATGATATACTATTATTGACATATTTTCTATTTATATTGTCTATCATTATATTATTATTATATATAGATAATATTTATATATTATAGAACTTTATAATTTACATTATGTACTATTATTGACATATTTTCTATTTATATTGTATATCATTATATTATTATTATATATAGATATTATTTATATATAATAGAACTTTATAATTTACGTTATGTACTATTATTGGCATATTTTCTATTTATATTGTGTACCATTATATTATTATTATATATAGGTAATATTTATATAATATAGAACTTTATAATTTCCATGATATACTATTATTGACATATTTTCTATTTATATTGTATACCATTATTATATACTACTTACAGTATATACTACTTACAGTATATACTATTTATATTATAGATTTATAGATTTATAGATTATATAAATATGTATTACATATACTATTATTATATACTATACTTTATACTATATATTTTATGTTTTATAAAATACTGTTAGATATTTATATTATATTCTATATTACATACTGTTCCTATTATATATAATAACATGTCTATTATATACTATTATTTACTTATTTAAATATTAATTAAACTTATTTAAATATTATAACATATACTGCTATTATTTTTATATATATATATAACTGGGCACACTTGTGTCATTTTTTTCTCCCCTTAATTTGCAAAGAACTGAAATGCCCAATCAAGTGTGTGGTGCAAGCACGATTCTAACTTTGAATCTTTCTGTAATATTTGCTAAATGTTGATTTATTTATTTATTTGTTACTCTCAGAGCTGTTCGTGCTTTATTTTGTTTTTAACGTATAAATACGTATTTACAAGCAAATCACGTGGCCAATAGCAACAAAAACCAGGAGGCCTCGCTGCCTTCCTTTATCAGGGCTGTGTTAAGAACGAGGATGGTTCTCTCCTCTCTGGTTTTTTTTGGGAAGGTTCGTGGAGGGGCACCCAGTTCCCCTGCCCTGCAGGCACCTACAGCACCCGCCTGGGGAACGGCAGGGGGGAAGATTGTTCTGCCTGCCCTGCAGGGGCTTTCTGCCCCACTGGCACCTCCAAACCAGTGCTCTGCCCAGTGTAAGTGCAGCACACGTGCAGGTACAAAAGAAAACATCTCCCTGTGGCGTTTCAGAACTCCTCTGCCTGTAATTCATATTGAAACGCTGAAGATTCCTTTTCCTTGTGCTGGGACTGGGTGGGCTGGGCAAGTTTTGTCTGAATCAGGCAGTTTCCTGCTGTAGAAATAGCACATTTTTCTGTTCAACCCCTCCCCAAATTCAGGCTGGAGGTTGTGCTGAGCTTCCCTTGCTGCCTTGGCTGCTGTTTGTGACTGTGTTTGTGTTGTGTTCTCCCCTGCAGAGGCTCCTATCGCTCGGCACGGGGGGCACAGGGGGCTGCAGACTGCACCCCCTGCCCGGGGGGGTACCACTGCCCCCAGCCTGGCACCGTCACCCCGAGGACCTGCGGGGCTGGGAACTTCTCAGTAAGCAGCAACAATCTTATCCTGGCATCTCTTGGGTGGGTTTTGGCATCAAGGGGAGCTCTGAGGGGAGGCTCTTCTCCTTCTGTGATGGGTCTGGGAATTTGGGGTGATTTGTGCAGAGCTTTAAACAGCATTGGCCACCTGTGCTGGTCCTGCAAGGAATTAAAATGCTATTCCAGAGAAATCCTGCTTTTGCTGTTATTCCCACCCCAGAGGCTTGAGCTGGCAGTGCCAGTCCATCTGTCCTGCAGGCAGTTGGATACTCCAGGTTCTCATGACACATTTTACCTTGGCAAAAAGCAGCCACCTCCACTTGGCTCCTGCTCAAAAAGAAAGTGTTTGATTGCAATGGAGTTACACCTTTGGGAGGTAAAACAGCAGGATGGAGCCTCAGAGGGGGACAGTGATGGCACAGCCCTTCTCAGAAGCAGATGCTGAGGTCTTTTCTTTATTGTCTGCCCCAAAACTGTCATGAAGAGTTCTAGTGATGTTTCTAGTGCCATGTTCATGGCAAGTGGGCTCATCCCTCCTGCCAGAGGACCCTGGTGCCTCCACCAGAGCAGTTTCTCTCACTGCACAAATTTGGGGGCTGTCACTGGAACCCTTTGCTGAGACTGGAGGGGAGATAAATGATGACTTGAGATTTGTGTGTGGCAAAGAGACCCAGATTATTTCTTACTTGCACTTGGAGTTCAGTGTAACAAAGGAAGAGGAGGGAATATGTCTGTGTTTCCCCCTGCACCTGCTGGCAGAGGGTGTTGGATTGACTGTTCTGAGGGTCAGATCCCTTTGCACAGATAATCCACAGGCAGGATGGGGCCTGATTCCTGTTTGTGAAGCACAGGCTTTCTTTTTTTCAGGGTGAAGGCGTGGAATTCCATGCTCTTGCTGTTCAGGGGTTAGAGGGAATTAGAAATGGAAGTCTTTGTGTTACCTGTGGAATTACTGAGCACACTGGAATGTTTCATAGGAGCAGAGTCTGCTGTAGAGTTGTTTGCATTCATTTCCTTCGGTTTGGACCTCAACACAACTTCACAGATGTGCAGAAGGATTCTTTTGCACTCTAAAACTGGATCCTTCCCTGTTGCAGGACCAAGGCTCAGCCTCCTGTTTACCCTGTCGAGCTGGACACTACTGCTCCAGTGAGCACACCAGCCTGGAGATGATGCTCCTGCTCATGGTGTGCCCAGCAGGTCTCCTGTGCCCAGGGGGGCAGGCAGATGTCCCAGATCCCACTGAAAATGCCTGTCCACGAGGATATTACTGTCCCCAGGGAGATACTGTGAGTGAATCTGCCCATGGAATTCACCATTCTCTCCAGCTGTACAGTCACAGTCTGCACTGGGATGAGTTTTGCTATGGAGAACCTTTCCTAATAGTTTTTTTTTTTTTACTGATTTCTGTACTCTTTGTGTGTTAACAGATCTTAGCAGTATTTGCCCTACATAAAGCTGTTAACAATATCATAACATAAAACTGTTAATAATATCGGGATAACGCTTTCTGAGATGCTGTGTGTGATTATTCTGAATTATCTTCACAGCTTCAGCTGCTGTGGGCTGCAGCAGTCATACCAGGATGTTAAAACCCCATTTTTCTCTTTCCTCTCCAGGGTTTGCATGCCAAGCCTTGCCCCAATGGCACCTTTGGTGAGCAGAGGGGGCTGAGCAGTGCTGAGGAATGCTCACCCTGCCCTGCAGGGAAATACTGCTACACAGATGGGGTGGAACCTCCAGGAATCCCCCACCCTGTAAGTACAGCCCAGGCTCCCCCAGCTTTTTACCCCACTGCTGATGGAGCAAGTTGGATGCATGTTTTCTGTCTTTATTTTGCCTCCTACCTGTCAATGCAGGCTGTGAAAGAGAGTTCAGAGGTCAGGAATTGGTGCTGCTCCTTTTCTGATGAGTTTGGGGATCTTTCACTGTGATTGTTTTGCCTCCTCAAATGTTAATAGCTGTTAAAAAAAGAAGTCTCTATTAAGTGTAAAAAAAAAAAAAAATGGTGTATTCTTTTCCACATGGATGAATCTGTGGTTTTATTGAAGAGCAAGGTGATAACTCTGTCCCAGTTCCAGCTCTTCCCCCAGTGTGAAAGAAGAGCATCTTCCACACAACTGTATAGATAAAATGTGTAGGGCCTGTCTCAATGACAGGATTTTACCTTAAAACCATCTCACCTAAAATAATCATCCTACATGGTCAGGATTTTACTGGTAAGACTTTAAATTTCCCTTCATTCTGGTTTTTTTTTTTTATTGCCCCACTTTCTTGCAGTGAAAAAGCACCAGGTTATTCAAATTTGAGATAAAAACTTGGATCTCCCCGTGTTGAATGTGAGCAGATTCCTCTTCCTCAGGCAGGAGACAGCAAAGCCTGACTGTGTGTTTTGCTTCCCAGACAGGGGATTGCCCACCTGGCTACAACTGCCCTCCAGGGACTGGATTCCCCTTCTCCTTCCCCTGCATGCCAGGCAGCTTCTGGGATAATTCCAGCAGAGAGGGGGAAGATGTTTGCAAACCCAGCCCACCTGGGCACTACTGTGACTCCCCTGCCATGGCAGAACCCAGACCTTGCCCAGCAGTGAGTTGTTTTCCTTGCTCAGCTGATGGAAGGAGCTGCTGGCTGGGGTCTGTCTAAAAGAATGGATTAAGCTGGGTTTGTTTTGCAGGGCTTTTACTGTGTCCAAGGCAGCTCCAAGCCCGAGCCCTGCCCAGAGGGCACCTCCAGTGCCAAGCAGGGGCTGTCTGGACCCTCGGAGTGCAGCCCCTGTGCCCGTGGTTTCTACTGTGCTGCCCCAGGACAGACTGGGCCAACTGGTCCCTGTGAGGCTGGATTTTACTGCCAGGGCAGAGCCCTGACCCCAGTAAGTCCCATTGGCAAGTTTTTCTCCTCCTTATCTAATTGTGCTCCACTGTGATTTGGGTTTTTTTTTTCCCCACTGTGGTGTTTTTTATTAACCCAGTGACTTCAAAAGTCCCAATTTAGTGCTACTCACACTCAAGTTTATGGCACAAGGACCCTCGTGGTGCCCTCAAAGGGAGTGTGGTGATGTCATGTTTTTCCCTCTCAACACTGACACCCCCTTAACTAGAAGGTCAGTGGGTGTGAATCACAGTGGGATTGCTCCTGTAAAAAGGTCATCCCTATTTATTCTCTTTGTGTTTGCTGCATTTCCCAGTTGTCTGCTCTCTGTACAACAGAGTAGGTCTCTTTTATTTTTTTTAATTCTATGTTACCCACGTCACTGTGACACCTTAAACATTTTAACCTCCCTTGCTCCACTCTTTGAATGATGCTTTTCCCAATTCCAGCTGCCCACAGATGGTGTGACAGGAGATGTGTGTCCTGCTGGGTCATACTGCCCACCTGGCTGTCCCTCACCCATCCCCTGCCCCCCAGGGACCTACAGCAACCTCAGTGGGCTGAGGAGCCTCCAGGAGTGCTTGGAGTGCCCCCCTGGGTGAGTGTTACCCACAGAACACGGCTTAGTTCTGTCCCACTGCAAACTGAGTGTTCAACCCTCACCTTTGTTACCACAGCCCATCCTTACCTTCAGCCCTGTAACTCCTGTCAAGCAAACAGGAACCAGGTCTCTAAGATTCCAGGGATTTTTTTGTATTGGGACTGTGCTATTTAGTGAAAAAAAAAAAAGGCATTATGGCTCTCCAAGGCTTTTGTTTTTCTCCCCCCCCATAGCCTGTACTGTGATGGGACAAACAGCCAAACTCCCTCAGGACCTTGTGAACCTGGTTACTTCTGTACAGGAGGTGCCAAAAATCCCCTTCAGCAGGTGGTGATGGAGGGACATTATTCCTTAGCAGGAGCCTTCCAGCCAGAGCCATGTCCCCTTGGCAGCTTCCAGCCTGTGAGTATGTTGGTATTTAATGTGTAATAACCTGGGGGGGTCATCAGAGCCCTTGGAAACTGTAAAATGTGTGTGTAGAGATTCATGAGGCTTAAAAAAAGGGGGGACTTGGGTCTTCTGCTAAGCTGGGTAATCACCACCCACTTCGCTTTTACCCTGCAACAGAAAAACTCTGTGCAGAACTGAGAACCTTGGGGTCAGGACATCAGATCCATCAGTCCAGGGCTGTTGTCTAGAGCTCATTTCACAGTTTTTCTTAAGTTTACTTGCATAATGCAAATTTAGCAGAGAGTTGCAGAGGCTTTGGCCTTGCAGGGGTGAATTAACATGTGTGTGTATGTCACTGCTGTAATAATTATTACTTTGGGGCTGTGCCTGCCCTGCTTTAAAGACACAAGATGCTGTTCAGACACCCCAAATCTGTTGCATTTGAGCTGCAGGTCATTCCTTCAGGGGATTTATCTCGTATCAGGGAGTCTCTGGGAGCTGGTAGGATGTGCAAAGTTTATTTATTCAATGAACCTGCCAAGCCCTCTCCATGTTCCCTCCTTAGGGCCGTGCTCAGTCTCTCTGTAGGGACTGTCCAGAGGGTACATTCTGCCATGAGCCAGGTCTGGCTGCACCCCAGGACTGTCCCAAAGGGCATTTTTGCTCGGCTGGGAGTTCCTTGCCTCTCCCATGTCCAGTGGTAAGAGTCAGATATGGACTTGTTCCTCGAGCAGTGATTTTCAGCAGGCTCCCAGTGCCTTGGCAGGGGCACTGAGTGGTTCCTTCTGTGCAGGGAACCTACTCAGACGTGGGGAGGGCAGGCTCCTGCAAGCCCTGCCCAGCAGGAATGTTCTGCAGCACAACTGGGCTGGCTGAGCCAGAAGGACCTTGCCAGCCAGGATATTTCTGCAGCCCAGGTTCCAGCACCTCCTCACCTGTGAGTCCCCAACACCTCATGCTGCTCAAGACCTTTTATCTCTACAAAACCTTCCATAAACCATATTAATTTTATTTTCCTTGCTCCAGGTGGGGCTTCCATTTGGAGATCTTTGCCCACAAGGACATTACTGCCCAGCTGGCACCACGCACCCAGAGGAGATGCCATGTCCTGCTGGCACCTGGAACGGGCAGAGAGGGGCCCAGGATGCCACTTGGTGCCTGCCTTGTGCCCCTGGGTTTTTCTGCAACATGTCTGGCCAAGGTGCTCCTGTGGGACCTTGTGCACGAGGTGAGACAGAGCTGGGAAATCAGAAACGAGTTGGTTTTGACTGGGAGACAGGACTTAAAGATTTTCTGCTTTAAGGCTACTACTGCACAGGAAGGACAAAGACTGCAAAGCCAGAGGATGGTGTCACTGGAGATCTCTGCCCTCGAGGACATTTCTGCCCTGCAGGCTCAGCAGCACCTTCCCCCTGCCCCAGTGGGGAGTACAGCAATGCAACAGGTCAGGGGAATACAGCAATGAACAGGTCAGGGGAATAGAGAATGAACAGGTCAGGGGAGTACAGCAATGAACAGGTCAGGGGAAT
>NW_020884916.1:3707887-3708037 GCF_003945725.1 Corapipo altera | reverse complement strand
AGAATGAACAGGTCAGGGGAGTACAGCAATGAACAGGTCAGGGGAATGCAGCAATGCAGCAGGTCAGGGGAATGCAGCAACGCAACAGGTCAGGGGAATAGAGAATGAACAGGTCAGGGGAATGCAGCAATGAACAGGTCAGGGGAATGC
>NW_020884916.1:3631120-3707877 GCF_003945725.1 Corapipo altera | reverse complement strand
AATGAACAGGTCAGGGGAATGCAGCAATGAACAGGTCAGGGGAATGCAGCAATGAACAGGTCAGGGGAATAGAGCAATGGACAGGTCAGGGGAATAGAGCAATGGACAGGTCAGGGGAATAGAGAATGAACAGGTCAGGGGAATACAGCAATGCAGCAGGTCAGGGGAATGCAGCAATGCAGCAGGTCAGGCACTGGGACTGTGCAGCTGCACAGTGCCCTGGGGGCAGATGGAAACACTGATCATGGGTTTTATCTGCATCTCAGAAGCACTTGGTAGCTGCTGGCCATTAAATAGTGTTTTGGGGGAATGGGGTAGAGAAAGGGGTTGAGGAAGGGGGGTTGTTGGTTTTTTTTTCCTCTGGTGTCACGTAGGGAATATATTTCCCTCTCATGTGTGGGGTTTGTAGCTGTGACAGTGCCCAGGAGGCTGTAAGCAGTTATCCAGCTTTCCCTCTGTTCCTCCTGCCACCTAATGGGGGGATGTGGAGATTACTGGTTACCTGGAGATGGGACGTTTGCTGAATCCAATGCTCCTGGGAGAAAGTGCATATTTGAAGGCCAGTTACCACAGGAAAGCTCTCAAAATAACTTTATTTCCATTTCTGCTTCCCAGAGCATTTGTGCACGTGGCATTTTCCTTCTGTTTCATTCCACTTTTCCTTTTATCTCCTGTATTTCCCTCACAGGTCAAGACAAATGCCTTCCTTGCCCTGCTGGGTTTCACTGTTCCGAAGGACTAAAACGTCGCTGTCCTCCTGGATTTTACTGCCCTCAGAAAACTGGGATCAACTTTTATCCTTGTCCTCCTGGGACTTACAACCCCTCCTACGGCCTCAGCCAGGCTGAGAGGTGCCAGCAGTGCCCTGCAGGTGAGGAAATGACTCTGGTTTTCCCTGTAGGGACACGTCTGAGGGGGTGATCTCTCTCCCTCTCTCCATTCCCAATTTTTCTGGTGCGTGTTTCCCCTCTAGGAAATGCAAATATAAAAATACACAGTAAAAGTAGGATCCCTGTCCCACTGGTGGCGTCCCCAGTGAGCTGCAGGTTTTTTTGAGGCTCTGCAGGAGAGTTTGGTTCACACTCAGGGTTTCCCAGAGGAGCCTGACCCGAGTTGGAATGTGGTTTTGTCCTGGCTGTGTCGATGCTGAGGGATTTGCTCTCCCAAAGTCTTCCCCTTTGCCTTCCAATCAGTGAATGCAGCACAGCAGCTCTCCTGGTTTTTCTCCCAGTTTACTGACGCTCTTTTTAACTCTGTGGTCTTCCAGGAATGTTCTGTGGAGAATGGGGATTGTCCTCTCCCAGTGGTCCCTGCTGGCCAGGATTCTTCTGCCCAGCAGGTATTGAATTTAGTGCTCACAGGGAAAAAGGAGTGAAAAAGCAGGAAGCTGTGACCCTTGTGATACTTGCTGTTAGTTATTCCAACACACTACAGATTTTTGGCTTTATTGTCCTCAGTTACAACCAGCAATAAGTCACATACTCTTCTGTCACCCATGGAAATGATTCTTTGGGCACGGAGGACTTGCCTGTGGATAGCAACTCATGTCACTCAGGATACCTTTGCTTTTCCTCATGTAGGAGCAGGTGTCCCAAACCCTAATGGAGCCACAAACACCAGTACTGGTGGCCCATGCCCACCTGGACACTTCTGCCCAGCTGGCACAAGTGTCCCACAGAGATGCCCCACGGGCACTTACTCAGACAGGTAAGATTTGGGGCTCTGCTCATCCGAATTTTTATTTTCTTTTTGGTTTCTCCCTTAGTCCTTTAAGCAACAAAATGCAGCTCAGTAAAGCTCATTACACACGTCCTTGCACTGATCATGAAAGCTCCCTGCTTGCTCTCACTCTGCCAGAGTTGAAGGCACCAGTGTTGTACCTGCTGAGCTGGCACACCTGCCAACACAAAACCTGCTTGTGTCCTCTCAGGCTCCACAACTGGCAGGACTCCAACTGCACAGCGTGTCCATCTGGCCATTTCTGTGGCTCCTCTGGCCTCACAGCCCCCTCAGGACCCTGCTCACCTGGCTACTACTGCCTGCCTGGGGCTTCCTCCCCATCCCCACCCGGTGAGCTGTGCTGGGGCAACACCCCCCCTGAGGGTTTGGCAAAGGAGTAGCTTTAAAAATTGCCACCTTTTCCCACAATGTTCCTGCCCCTGCCTCCTCTTAATCACCTAAACCCCTGTATTAATTTTGCTTGAGGGATCTGTCACCAAGGGTGACAAGGCTGCTGGTCTGTGCTCTCAAATGAGATGCTTGCACTGAGCACTGGGGGGGTTATGGGTGTCTGCCTGTGATGGACACAGCCTGTCATTTTATTGTGCCTCAGAAATAATGATTTCCAGGGAAGACCTCCAATTCCATGCCTCTTCTCCTCTCTGTGCTGTAGGTGAGGGGGAGAAGGGAGGCCCCTGTCCCGTGAGCCACTTCTGCCCAGCAGGAAGCAGCTTTCCCTCCCCCTGCCCTGCAGGGACTTACAACAACCTCACCAGGCAAGCTGCCTGCTCCCCTTGTGCTGCAGGGTACTACTGCCCAGAGAACACCACCAGCTACAGCACCAACCCTTGCCCAGCTGGCTTTTACTGCCCCAAAGGTGAGATGAGCCCTGGGGACAAAGCAATCCGTTGGCCAGGCTGAAACATCCTTCTTAAAGGCAAGAAATTATCTCTGTGAACAAAATGTTTAAGTGTCAGTCTGGTTCTTCACAGGAAATAATATTTTTAACCGTGGGATGTGACTGTTCCTTAACACCCTCACAGGCAAATTAAACAACACCCAGGGACTGTCCTGGCCAGGAAGGGCTGTGGGAATCAGCAATGAGATAAACTGGAAAAGATGGCATGAAGTGATAAAGCAGGATCAATAGATGGTGTTTGTGGTCCATGACGGGTTCTTGCTCTCTTTATTCCAAAGGAACCAAGTTTGCCACTGAGTTTCCCTGTCCCAGGGGCTACTACAACCCTGACCCCATGACACAGAGCCTGGATAGCTGCTTGCCCTGTCCCCCTGGGCACTACTGTGGCAAGGAGGGCTTGACAGCAGCCTCAGGCCAGTGTGATGCAGGTGAGTGTGGGGCAGCTTGGCTGTGGTGTTGCCCAGCACCTGGGGACAGTGTGGGTGGGAGGCTGATGCTTTTATCCTGCAGCTTTTGCCACAGCCCTTCCCGTGTGTTTGCTTGATTCCCTTGCCTGCCTGTGGGCACCCAGTGTGACTGAACACACCCTGGGCATCCACCTGAATCCTGTCTGCTGGTTCAGATGGGCCCAGGCTCCATGTAGGATGTGCCTGGTCACCCTGAGCAGCCTCTGTATCTGCCTTCTGAACCTGCCCAGGCAGCTGAACTGAGCCCTGTGACCATAAAGCAAAAGTACTGAACTCAGGGCTGTGAGATCTCCTCCCCTCTCTGCTGCTGTGTGTTCTATAAAAGCATCACTGCCTGGAAAACTGTGCTGTGGTGGTGCTAAATTTGGGTGGTGTTAACCTGTCCCCTGTTCTGTGTGCTCATGGCTGTTCTGGGCAGACATTGCACCCAAAGCCATCCCAGCTGGTTTATTCAGGATGGTTTCAGGGTCTCAGTCGTGCTTTCTCTTCTCAGGCTGGTTTTGCATCTCAGCTGCTTGGACCTCCCAGCCCTTCGACCTGGATAACTACACCAATGCCAACTGCCTGTGCCCAGCCACTGCCACTGGAGGGAAGTGCTCAGCTGGGTTCTACTGCCCCAGAGGGAGCCCAGAGCCCCTGCCTTGCCCCCCTGGCTTTTACTGCAATGCCTCAGGTTTGTGTCTTTGGGGAAACAGGAGTGATCTGTTTGGAGTGGAGATAAATTAAAGGCGTGTGGACAAAGGGATGTGTGCTATTTAAGAGCTTTTTTGGAGGACCCTAAAGCTAAGTTCTGCTTTGGGAGATAAACCTGATTTTGCCAGATTTTGCTGTGTGACCTTGAGTAAGTGTCTCTGGCTGTGTTCCCATCTTCAGAGGACCAGTGTGAACACACTCCATTACAGGTTCACAGACATGGAACACCAGGGTCTGCTGCCAGATTACCTGCACTCTGCCTCTGCAGAGCCTGCAGGTGCTGAAATACTCACTGATGCTTCATTTCCTCCCACTCCTTTTCTGTCCTTTCACTTTTTTTCCAGTGTGTCCAGCAGGAATTGTTTTATCCTGGTGCTTCCATAGAGCTGTGCTTGGGAGATGCCCGTGGTGTTTTCCAGAGGGAGGCTGGGGGCAGTTGTTTTCCCTGCTTTTCTCCCTTGGTCTCAGTGCTCTGAGTGCCACCATCCTCTCTGTGTTCCAGGACTGTCTGTCCCCAGTGGGGAATGTGCTGCTGGGTTTTACTGTGAAGGGGAAGCAGCTCTCCCTAAACCCACAGATGGTGTGACTGGGAACATCTGCCCTGTGGGGACCTACTGCAGTGAGTATCCAGCACGGTCAGGACTCAGGATTCCCTGTCCCATAATGCCTGAAATACTGAAAATTTCATGTCCTTTAATATCTGAAACACTGGTGGGTGATTTTGGGGGTGTGGTAGCCAACTTGCTGGCATCTGACCATAAAGTCCCAAATTTTTCCCCCAGTTCTTCCCCTGGCCTGCTCTTTGAAGGTGATAAAGTGATATTTTTGTCTCAATACATGAACTTCAGAATGCTATTGGCATTTTACTCTGTTTCCCCGAGTAAAATGAAGCTAATAATGTTTGTCCTCTCCATTCTGTCTTTGCTTCTGTTCTCGCAGCTGCAGCATCAGCAGTGCCCCAGCTGTGCCCAGCTGGCACCTTTTCCAACCTCCCAGGGAGGAGAACACTGTCTGAGTGCCAGCCTTGCCCCTCTGGCTTCTACTGTGAGGAGCCCGGGCTCAGTGCCCCAACTGGGGAGTGCTGGGAGGGTAAGTGGTGAATAAACTGCACTGCAGACCCACAGAGACTGTGGGGGAAGTGCTCAGAGGAGCGTGAATTGGACAAATTCAAAATAAATGTATTTCTGTGGGTCACTGGTTGAGAGTGGAAAAGCCATTTCCCTTCTGGGAGAGCTGACAGGAGCCAGAGGTGCTGTAATCCATACAGGCATCCAGAAAATAGGAGTTATATCCCAATGTTATTCTGTGCTTCCCTCATACAAAAAGTGGCTGCTTGTTACAAACTCCTGAGCCTTCCTATGGATCCTGTGGATCACAGTTTAAAGATTTGCTGCCCAGCTTGGTGGTTCTTTCTCTTCCCTGGTGGAGAACATTTCCTGCCTCTGTGTGAAAAGGCCATTAGAGGTTAAAACAACTCAGATTTGAAAGAAATGGTGACATCTGTGTGTTCTGAGCAATTTAAATATTGCCAAGGGAAAACTCTGATGTTCAATGGGAAAACTTTCTTTGAAGGGTTTTGGCACCTGAAAGGAAACAGAGAGATCAATGTTGTGTCCTCAGATGTTTTCCTGTGTCACTTGTAAGCTTTGTCCTGTGTTCTGGGGGCCTCTGGGTGATGAATTTTCTTCTAAAGAGTGCAGCAAGTGGAAAGCTTTGCTGTGTGTTTGTGCCAGCAGTGCTGTGAGTCAGATCAATAGTTATTTAAGGTCAGCAGGAGGTTTATTTTTCTGAGTGGCCACCGAGCTTTGTGTGCTGGGAGAAGCTGTTCTCTCCTAATGAGCAGCACCTCTGCAGCTTCTAACTCTGATTGAGCTTCTTTCCCTCTGTCTCCCTGCAGGTTATTACTGTGACAGCCAGCAAGGACCAGTTATTGATTTCAGCCTTTACCCCTGCCCACGAGGCTTTTACTGCCCACCAGGGACCAGCAGGAGCTCCCAGTACAGCTGCCCTGCAGGAACCTTTGGGCCAAGGCAAAAACTGAGAACTATCCAGGAATGTCAAAGGTGCCCCCCAGGAAAATACTGTGAATTACCTGGCCTTGCTGCCCCAACAGGTAAACTGCTGTCCTGAGCATCCTTGTTCCTGCTAGAGTCATGCCAGTGGCTGATGGTTAATGCAGGGCTTGGCCTCCAGGGTTCTGACCCCACCCAAGGTGAACTGTCCCATTTGACTTCCTGAGAAAGAAAAAAAATTCATTTACCTAAGCAAGATGTGAAAGAATGACTGCAGAAAGTAGAATTCCATGTGTGATGCTTCTTAAAAAATCCAGTGGGAGTTTCCCAGTGTCAAACCTGTCTGGCATTTTGTTTTTTACAATCAGTGTGTTTTTTCAGCCTGGTTCCCAAAGGACCAATCCTTTAATGTGATTGATGGGCAGGTTATTAAGTTGAGCAGAGAAAGAATGGGCAAAATACCCAGCAAGGACATCTCCATCTTTTTCAAGATTGTTTTTCCACATCAGTGCTGATGATTTTTGTTGTTGTTGTTGTTGGTCCTTGTCCTGCAAGGCCCTAATTCAGTGAAGCATTTTGACAGAATTCTTAATATTTCAGGATGTGTTGATTCTAAAGAGAAATGTGTGCTTGAATACTTGTTGAGGTATGGAGGTAGTGCTCAGTCAGGGTGAAGGGAAGTGCTTCTCTCTCTCTGTCAGTGTGGCATCTGCTGCCAGTTCTGCCCTCCTGGCACTTACAAGCAGCTCTTCTGCTTGCTGACCATTCCCTCACTGATTTTTGCACTGACTCTGCACGATGACAAATGTCTGCACGTCAGTCTGAGTTCTGAAATTTGTATTTATGTGCCTTTTGCTTCATATATTCATGTATTTTGCACAGATTATTCTGTTTTCTAGGAGACTGTGCAGAGGGGTTCTGGTGTAAAAGTGGTGCCCGGGTAAGAGCCCCCCAGGATGGAGAGTCAGGACACCCTTGTCCTGCTGGGCATTACTGTCCTGGAGGTGGGTGCTTTGGAATACAGCTTCTCTTTATTCCTGGGAAGCAGGAGGTGGCATTCCCTCACTCTGGGGTGACTGGTTCCAGGTGCAGCCGTGCCCTTGCAGTGCCCTCCTGGCACGTGGGCTGGCAGGGTGGGCAGGAGGAGTTTGCAGGAGTGCCAGCCCTGTCCTGGGGGATATTTCTGCAATGGCTCCGGGCTGGAGGCTCCCTCGGGGCAGTGCAGCCCAGGGTGAGTAGAACAAGCACATTCACATGCTCTGCTGTGGGCAGGGCTGCTCTGCCAGGGGTTCTGTGCCCTCTGGAACACACCCTGTGCTCCTGGTGCAGGTATTACTGTGCTGCTGGTGCCCAGACCCCCACGCCCACCGATGGCATCTCGGGAGCTCCGTGTCCCCCCGGTCACTTCTGTCCCCCTGGCTCCAGGGCTCCAGCCCCGTGTCCCCCTGGCTCCCACCTGCCCCACAGCCACGGGGAGCAGTGCCAGCCTTGCCCAGGGGGTCAGTACTGTGTCCCTGGTGAGGAGCCAGCGCCCTGCCCACAGGGTGAGTTGAGCTCCTGCTTAAATGTCTGGTTTGCCCTCGGTTTTCCAAAGGCTGCTGATCCTGATCCGTCCTGTCTTTCTTTGCCAGGGTATTTCTGTCCCGAGGGCGCAGCTCTTCCAGCTGCTTGTCCAGCAGGATCCTATAACCCTTCCCAAGGACAAACCAGCTGCCTCCCCTGTCCTGAAGGGTAAGAATGACAGAGTGACCTTAGGATTATACACATGAGTAGAGAGACTACTGGAAATAATTGTTTATCCAGCCACCCATGGCTGGCTGGATGTGGTGGGAAAAGCAGGGTGGGCAAAGTAGGATGAGGTGGGAAAATGAGTTATTTTACCACTTGTCTCCATGAGGAAGCAGAGCAGCTGCTGAGCTCTGTTTCACAACACCCTGTGGATGGTTATGGGACCAGGAAAATTCCGAACTCCATATCCATGGAAGGGGATTTAGGCTGTTCAGAGCACAGAAACCACCTGGCACCATAAACTTTGCTCCTGTCTGGAGTTAATAGAAGGTTCCCTTGGCAACAGGCTGGCAGAGGCCTGTTGAAGGGGAAGAGGATCTTGAAAATCACCTGATGCTGAGCCTGGCTTTTCCTTGGGGGATTTATCTCCAATTACTGAGTGGATTTGACCTTGATTAACTTTTACAAGTTGATGAATCACAGCCTGGATATGTTATGACTCAAGTTAAGAAAATTATGTCTCTGTGGCTTTTGCAATTATGCCATCAATTTGGCACAGGAGGAAACAACTGAGGATGCACTGATATGCATGAGAAGTTTTTTTCTGGTCAATACAGTGCAGCAGCCACATTAGACAAGCTGGTCCCACCACTGGTGGGAGGATATTTGTGGATAGAATATGACTAGGAAAATTATAATAGAATATTGCTAAAATATAGTATATATTCTACAATATATATAATATATATTTTATTACTAATATTGTATATTATTATTTTAGTAGATATTATTCTTTTACTAACATTATATATTATTATTTTATTAGATGTTATTATAGTACTAATATTATATATTATTATTTTATTAGATGTTATTATAGTACTAATATTATATATTTTTATTTTATTAGATATTATTATAGTACTAATATTATATATGTTTTTTTATATATTACTATGTATTATATATTACTAATATTATGTACTATTACTATATTTTGTATTCTATATATTTTATATATATGTATAAAAATATATATTATTTGAATAGAATATTACTAGGAAAATTTCTTCCTTCCTTTTTATCTTTTTTTTTTTTTTTTTTAAATCTCTCTTTGGACCAGGTTCTTCTGCCCCCAAAATTCCTCTTCCTTTTTGGAGAATGAATGCTCAGCTGGTCACTACTGCCCTGCAGGTACTGCTTCTGCAGCTCAGTTCCCATGTCCCAAAGGGACTTACAACCCCCAGACTGGGAGCAGCCTGAGGTCCCACTGCACCCCCTGTGACCCAGGTACCACAGATCCCTCAGCAGGGTGACAGGAGAACGTGTGACAATGGGCACTGAATGTGTTTGATGTTCTGGGGGTGGGCTTTGTGTGTCTCTGAAGTACCTTTCTGGATTTTTCTACCCTTACTCACGGCATTATTTTGCTTTTCAGGGCATTACTGTGGACTTGCAGGGCAGCCCCACGTTACAGGGCCCTGCTTGGCTGGGTTTTACTGCACTGGAGGTGCCTCCAGCCCAACACCTACGGATGGTCTCCAGGGGAACACGTGCCCTAAGGGAGCTTATTGTCCTCTGGGCTCTGCCTTCCCACAGCCCTGTCCTCCTGGTCACTACAGCAGCTCCTCTGGGAATGCTGGGATCGAGGGCTGCCTCCTGTGTGATGCAGGTACAAGGCTGGAAGAAAGGATTGATGAGATTTGAGCCATTTTGGGGGCTCCTGAGAAGCTGTGCTTCCAGAGCAGGCGCTCCTGAAGCACTGCTTGCTTGGAGAGAAGTATTGGTAGAGCACACAGAGGCTGAATCTGCTGTTTTCCCACATAAGTGGATACTCAGAGTGAAGTGCAAGCTGAGAGTTTCCCTTTCCAGCCTTTCTCTAGCTGTTTTCACACTCAGAGATGACACAAGGGCTGTTTGTTCAGGCATGGAAGCTCTGCACCTGCAGCCACTCCCAGTGAAAGCATCTCCAGGAGAAGAGCTGTGGGTGACATCAAACGTGGTGCTTCAGTGGATATTTCCTCACTCTGTACTTGCTGCTGTCTGTCTTGTGTGGCCAATATCACAGAATATTCCCACAAGGATCATCAATATCGTTATGGTCTTTTTAATTTATGGGCCTTCTTAATTTCAGGGTATTTCTGTGATGGGACCGGACTTGTCTCTCCAAGTGGATTATGTGAGGCTGGATTCTATTGCAGTGGAGGAACCATTTCTCCTAAACCTCCCAGGGTAAGCTGTGCTTGTGATATAAATACTGCAAAACATCATATCTTTGGAACTGAAGACCATAAGGGCACCTTAGTTTTTTGGGTCTGGATTAAACTCTCTTTTACTGTGTTATCTCATCAGGTACATCTGGTTTATTGATAGTGAAAGAGGCCAGAGATGACAAGACACACCTGGTCTTCTTTGAGCTTTACATCTCAAAGCTGGGCAAAAGTAGCTCTCTCTTTGCATGTTGATGCTGCAGAGCAGAGTGGAATGCCAAATCTGATTAAAATTACAGAGGTTGGGAGTGCCTGAGTTTGATTAGAATGCTGATTCTGTCAGCCTTCCTCTGAGGCAAAATACAGGATGAATTTGTAAAGATGGTAACTCGACAAGGCACTGGCTTTGTGCCACAGCCCACTGAGATTTATTATGGGCAGAATTCTGATCTTTTATTTCGGAAAAAGATAAGTGTGCAGCCTGGGAGACTGAGGGGTGAGCACAGGATTTCATACTCCACCAGTGGAGTCTGGCAGAGACCTTTCTGCAAGGGCAGCCTCTGGTTTTTCAGGCTGTAACTGTGGGGTTTCTCTTCCAAGACAACAGTCAGTGGAGGTCCCTGTCCCCCTGGCCATCACTGTGTGACGGGGAGCAGCAGAGCCCAGCCCTGCCCTGCAGGGACCTACAGCCCGTCCTGGGGGATGGCACAGTGCCTGGGGTGCCCAGAAGGCTTTTACTGCACGTCTGCCTCTGCAAACTACACAGCCTGTCCTGCAGGTGGGTGTGACTGCACCTCCCCAGCCTCAACCTGCTCAACCTCAGCCCTGATCCCTTCAGCTGGTGTGCAGCCCATGGGATGTTTCTGTGGCACACAGTGACAAATTGCAGGATGGAACCACAATCAGTCCTTCCCAGAAAGAGAACAAGGGAATTCCATGTGTGATTCTCCCCAGGCTGTCACCAGCATGTGTTAACTGTTATGAAACCATCTTTTCTTCCCTAGGTCATTATTGCCCCAGGAATACAGAATTTGCCACACAATATCCTTGTCCTCCTGGAACCTACAGTGAAGCTTTAAATCTCTGGGATGCTTCCAAGTGCCAGCTGTGCCCTCCTGGAAAGGTCTGTTCCAAGCCAGGCCTGGCAAGACCAGATGGACTGTGCATGCCTGGGTGGTTTTGTCCACCTGGATCCACGTCAAGCAAACCAGTGTTTCCTGGGAATTACTCAGGTATGAAGGGGAACAATAAATTGTGATGATGGTTGTTTTTTGAGGAGGATATTAGGGTCACCTAAAAGACCTAATCAGGTTCAGAGTGGCTTTTTCCCCCTTTTTATTTTCCTTAATTCAGTGCTGTAGTTCTGTTCTTCCTGAGCTCTCCCAATAGGATTTTTGCAATAATGTTTGCAATTCCTGTGTTTCATCTCAGGCTGTGTCTTTTCCATTAACAGGGATGACAGCCCCACCTTCTGGATCTGTTGGGTTGTGCCAAGCAGGAACCTTTTGTCCTGCTGGGTCATTTCTTCCTCTTCCCTGCCCTCCAGGTAGGGGAAGAGTCTTTTTTTTTCCTGCCCAAGTGTGTTGAGTTGGAGTTTTTGTACCTCTGTGCTCTGTCCCCTTTTGCCAAGATCCCCAGGGAAACCCAGTCATGCTGTGACTGGTTCTGATGCCCCTGAAACGCTGACCTTGGTTCTGTCCCCTGCTCCAGGTTGGTTCTGTGCCACCTCAGAGTTGGCAGCTCCATCAGGTCCCTGCCAGGCTGGATTTTACTGCACAGGGGGCTCCACACTCCCCAACCCCAGGGATGGAGCAGTGGGAAACATCTGTCCCCGAGGCCACTTTTGCCCTACAGGGAGTTATTCTCCCTCTCCCTGTCCCCCAGGTAGGTTTGATGGCAGCTGGGAGTCTTTTGGGAGTCAGATGGGAGTCATTTCTCCTCCCAGTGCCCAGGGAGCTGCTGAGCTTGTCTGAGCCTGTGCCACTGCTCTGCAGCCCCTGTCATGTTGTGCTGAGCCTTGCCTGTGTTCCCCAAGGGACAGCTGTTATCAGCAGGAAAACAGCCTCTAATGCAGTGCTGTTGCATTGGAAAATCAGCCCGAAATCTGCATTTAGAAAAGAACTGCAGGAGCCCTGGAGCCCTGGCCCTGGAGCCCCCATGCTGCTGTTGGGGAGGGGAGATCTTGGCTGAGCCATCCTGAAGGACAGGTCACAATAAGAGCCTCTGTGCTTTATCATCACCATTAAAGAGACAAAGGGTTAAGTGCAATGAGAGACTGTGGAATGGTTGGTTGTTTCCTGGATTAAATGTATAGCTACATTAAGCAGGTGACTGCACTGCTCAGACCAGAAATAAATCATAGAATTATAGAATTCACCTCAGCCAGCAACCAGGACCAAGCTCTCCTAGAGCCCTCTTCAAGGAGCCTGTCATCCAAGGAAGTGGTGGAACTGCATTCCTTTGAATTCCTTCTTATCCAGCATCCTTTTGGCATCTTCTGCAGGAGGGAGCTGGGGCCAGTGTAGTTAGACAGTTACTGTGTGAGCAGCTCCACAACCACTTCCAGCAGGGCCTGGGAAGATGTGACAGTGTGATTTTGGTGGGTTTTGATTTCCAGGCTCCTTCTTGGCTCGTGGTGGTGGGCAGTCAGCACAGGAGTGTCAACCCTGCTCCCCAGGCTGGTTCTGTTCCCAGCATGGCCAGAGCTCCCCAGAAGGATTGTGTAAGGCAGGGTGGTTCTGCCCAGCAGGCTCTGTGTCAGACCAGCATCCAGGTAGGGGATCTCTGGGGTCATTCTTTAGCTACAGTGGCAAGACTTTAAAATCTGACCTTACTTACAGTTTCAAGTTATGTTTGGAAATGGAGAGCCATTGAGATGAAAAAATGTTTTCCAAAAATTATTCCAAGTAACACATCTTAAAGTAGTGGGTGAGAGTGTGTAAATATAGCAGGAAAAATAGGGGATCTTACCAAGACAAAAAACAAGCTGAAAAATATCCCCAAAGGAGTTTATTCCTTGTGATATTTTCACCTTTGTTAGAAAGAACTAGTGAGAGAGAGATTATGAGATTGTCCATTCTCCCTTTCACAGAGTGTGATGGAGGGATAACTGTGGCTCAAATCCTGGTGTGTTAGACATGGAATTTAGTGGCCCATGAGCCAGTGCAGACAGGCTGCAGCCCCTTCAGCTCTCTGGAAGCTGTTTAGGGCAGCAATGCTTTAAAAAAAAACTGGGGTAGGTTATTCTCCATCAAGACTTTATCTTATTAAATATTCCAGCTCTAGGTTTGTGGTGCTGCTTTCCCCATGCAGCTGTTCAGGAATAACCATAGCAAGTGATGTAGAAGTATATTTCTTTTTTTTAATCCTAGATTATTTGTGTCCTGTGGGTCACTACTGCCCCACTGGCAGTCCAGAGCCCATACCTTGTCCCCCTGGAGAATATCAGGACCAGGCTGGTAAAATCCAGTGTGAAACGTGCCCAGCAGGAACGTGAGTGCCATGGATTTGCTCCTTTCTCTTGATGCTTTATTAGGAATTAAATGTGTATTTCCCTGTGCCTTAGGCTGCTCTGTGTTTGAGACACAAGATACACACTTTGATGTACAAAACTGGTTTTCTTGTTTCTGTTTTCAGATTGCTTTTCCCTTTATTCTGTCATTTTCTGTACCACAATCCATGTGTCATAGCCAACCCATCCTAGTAGGTCTGGCTGCTGGGATGGACAGGATGGTCCTGAGAGTTATATCTTAGTTTTCCATTTGTTTCTTTCCAAGTAATTTGCTTTTATGGTGTGTCTTAGACTGTCACTGTTGTGCAGAAGAAGTTTCTGTCAGAACAGAGGGAAAACATGGGCTGAGACATCACTTGGGATTTTTTTTTTTTTTTTGCAGGTTCTGTGCCCTAAAAGACCACCCAGGTGATCTCCAAGAGAACATCTCCCATGGTGTGGTCAAACCAATGGAATGTCCAGCAGGATATTACTGCCTGCCAGGAACAAAGGCTGCCCACCAGTACCCCTGTCCAGAGGGCACCTACAGCAACCAGACTGGCCTGGGAAACCCCAGGGACTGCAAACCTTGTCCTGGAGGCACCTTCTGTGCCAGTGCAGGTGGGAATCACATATTAAATACAGTCCTGGGCTGGTTTGTATCCAGGAGAGCCAAAAAGTTCCACCAGTGAGTGAAATGTTCTGTGCAGCTCATGTGGCTTTTAAGTTCCATTTGTAGTGATCTCTGGGATTCCTGGAGCAAAGTATCACTTGTAAATTAAATTAAAGGCAGATTAAGATGGGTTTGTTCCAGCAAAGATTATAAAACCAAAAGTCAAGCAGCTTGGGTTCTAGGACTCCTTTGGTTTTGGTTGTCTCTTAGTGGATAGAGCTGTAAGGATCAGCCCCTTCTGTGAGGGTGTGACCTGGGAAGCTGTTTGGGCTTTCAGCCCCCTGGGAATCAGTTTGTGAGTAAATATTGAGAGTATGGATCGAGCTTTTAAGTCCCAGAGCTACTCCCAGGCTCTGAAACCGTCGTGGTGACAGGGCTGGGCTGGTTTGTTTGGTGCAGGGGCTGGGATTTGTGTGCTGCCCTTGGCTCAGCTGGTTGATGCTCCTTCTCTTTAGGACTCCCAGCCCCGAGTGGTCCGTGTTTTCCCGGGTATTACTGCGCTTCCAAGGCACGTGTGCCCAACCCTGGGAGGGATGGCACGGGCAGCCTGTGCCCAGCAGGGCATTACTGCCCCCCAGGCAGCAGCAAACCCCAGCCCTGTCCCACTGGCACATTTTTGCCTCAGTCTGGGATGATTTTCCGGAATTCCTGTCTGCCCTGCCCTGCAGGGAGGTTCTGCCAAGGAGAAGGCCTGGCTGCAGTTTCTGGTGTGTATTGCAAACATTTTTGTTATCACATTAACACATTTTAATTATTTTATATTATTTTTTCATTATTTTTTATTTTATTTTATTAAAATATTATTATAAGATAACATATGATAATTATAATAATAAATAATATATTATATATTATAAAAACATAATATAAAATATAATTATTATAATAACATATAATATATAATCTATAATTTTATTTTATTATTATATTATTATAAGATGATATATAATAATTAAAAATAATATATAATAATATATTATATATTATAGAAATATAATATAAAATATAATTATTATAATAACATATTATATGTAATCTATAATTATATTTTATTATTATATTATTATAAGATGATATATAATAATTAAAAATAATATATTATAATATATTATATATTATAAAAATAAATATAAAATATAATTATTATAATATCATAATATATAATCTATAATTTTGTTATATTTTTATTTTAATTTAATTTTATAAGATGATATATAATAATTATAATAATAATAAGGTATGATAATAATAAATGATGTTATAAAAATATAAAATATAATTATTATAATATCATACAATATATAATCTATTATTTTATTATATTATATTATTTTATTATTATATTATTATAAGATAATATATTATAATACATAATATATTATAAAAATATAATATAATATAAAATATAATAATTATAATGTCGTATAATATATTATATTTATTATATTACATATTATATATTATTTTAATATTATTATGTTACATTTATTAAAAATAAAAATTAAAAAATACATATGTTAAAAAATCAACACTATTTTTGTCTCCCAGTTTGCTTTTTTTTTATTTTCCCGATTTTTAAACCTACCACTGAAGCTTTTCTTTCTGGCAGGAACATGTTACCCTGGGTATTTCTGTGACCTTGGATCCACTCAGCCAGATCACAGGCACTGCCCTCCTGGCTTTTACTGCCCTGAAGGCTCAGAATTCCCGATCCCCTGCAGCCCTGGAAGCTTCAGCTCTGGCAGTGGAAAACATCACTCAGCAGAGTGCCAGCTCTGCCCAGCTGGGTACTCCTGCAGTGGTGAGGCTCTGCTGCTGTGTTTGGGGGTCACACACACCCCCCACAGCTTTATTTCTTACACCCTGACCCTGAGCAGACAGAGGAAGAACAACCTCAGTGCCTCACATCCTCTTTGGGTAGTGATGCTCACTATATATTAATGCCCCAAACCATTTGTTGTCCAAAACTCCTGCTGGTTTCTCAGTTGCAGCCTCAGGTCACTCATAAAGCTTCTTGTTTGCTGTTGCACTTCTTTATTTCTTGGCTCAGCCACTTCTTCTCCGTGTCTGACATGTCTGTGGCCTCCCAGGGAAACAAACCCTCCTGGCAAGCAGCTCCTGGTCTGGCCAGCAGCCAGAGCCTGTGCTCTGAGACAGCTGCTCCTTCTCAGAGGTTCTCACCATCTGTCCCCACAAGGTGTTTATTTGCTCCTCTCAGCACTGAAATATTTGTGGTCACACTGTGACAGTTACGAATTCATCCATCACCTTCGGTGAGACAAAAGGGGCTTTTCCTTTCTCACGTGGGGAGCTGAAACAACGGGGAAGAAATGACTTGGCTGAGATAAAACACGAGTTTCAGCAGAGTTGGGACCACAACTGGGAGCCCCAGAATCCCAGCTGAGCATTTTAATTGAAAACCCCGTTTTCCCCAGGGATTTAATTCAGAACTGACTTACCTGTGCACTAAGATGTTCTTTGCCTGAGGCTGAACTTGAGACAATAAGTACTTTCTGGTACTTATATGAGAGAATAAGTACTTTCTGGGGTTTGCACGGTGTGTGATCTGGGCAAAACCACTTCTGAAGGACCGTGTTCTGCTGTTACTGCTCCCCTGCCAGACTGGAGTTACTCCTGTTCCTCATCACTATCCACAAGGCTTCTCCTGCCCCATGGGATCTGCTTTTCTGTGTCTGGATGACCAGAATAGGGAGGAGTAGGGGATTAGAGATAGATAGGATAGAGATAGAGATAGATGTTGATAAAGAAGCACGTTGTCTGTGACCTGAGCAAGGTGCTGTTCTTTGTACCCCAGGTCCTGGAGCACACACTCCTGAGCTGTGCCCTGCTGGGCACTTCTGTCTGCCAGGGACCAACCTCAGCACACAACATCCGTGTCCAAAGGGCACCTTTGGCCCCAGGACTGGTGCCACTCATGAGTCTGACTGTGAACCCTGCCCAGCAGGTGAGTAGGGACTGGGCACCCCGGGGATGTACCTGGGAAGGGTGAGGGAAACATGAGTTCACCTTTCAAGTTACAATGGTCTGTGCAGCTCCTCTCACTGAGGCTGTTTTCTGTTCATTTTTAGGCATGTATTGCTCAGCCCCAGGTCTATCCCAGCCCTCTGGATTTTGCTATCCAGGTTATCACTGTGCCAAGGGAGCTGTCAGCCCAGCCCCCTTCAAACACAGGGTGAGTGCCAGGCAGCAGCACAGCAACCCCACTGACCTGGGGGCAAGGACTGGGCTGTCACATCCTCCTGGCTTCTGCTGTCATATTTTCCAAGCATCCCTGCTCTTCATGAGGCTGCTCATGCCTCTTCCTGCTGCCCCTGAGAGCTCCTCATCTGCTCTTGGTGTCAGCTGGAATATGTTGCTGCCCCTGATAAATTCTGGCCAGACCTGTGTTTCTGTGCATTGCCCTGGAGCATGTGGTCTAATATCTCCTCCAGAAGTTGGCATCAGGGTTGGCATAGCCACACCTCAGCATCCAAGGCCCTTTTTATGCCAGCCATGGTCTTTGTTTTAACTCAGAGGCAGCAAACTTGTAGGACTCAGCTCCTGGGTGCCCTCCCCAGAGCTGTCTCTGTGTACATTGTGTTAAATCTCCTTTTCACGGCAGTTTTTCTCTGTGTTTTTCTGGTGCAGGTGGAATCCTCCAGCCTGGCTCTGCCTGGCAATGACATCTGTCCCACTGGACACTTCTGCCCCAGGGGCACGGGGTATCCTGTGCCATGTCCTCCTGGATCCTTCTCCCCCTTGGTGGGCCTGGAGGCAGAGGAGCAGTGCCAGCCCTGCCCAGCTGGGCACTACTGCAGTGGCACGGGGCTGTCTGAGCTGGCCCAGACGTCGCTGTGTGACCCAGGGTGTGTGTGAGACCAGCTCTTGTTGGTGACAGAGCACAACCATGCTGTGTGTTACAGCTCAGGGACACCCAAACCAGCAGATCCTGGGCTTTTCTTACCCCTTTGGTTGGGATATTGCATCTCCTTAGTGAGCTCAGTAGATGTTTCAGGGTCTTTCCTTTTCCCTCAGTTTGCCTGACATTCCACCCCAGGCTTATCCATGGTTTTTCACTGTTTTCAGCAAAAAAATTATCGCTACAAAAATCAGCGTTACAGATAAATTACTGCTGCAAATCCCTTATTTAACCTCATAATCACCCTTGCTGAGAATTTAACATTTTTTCCCTCCCGTGTTCCCTTCTCCCACAAGGTGGTGCAAGAACCAGGGACAAGGTACCATTTCCAGCCTGTGCAAGGGGAGTGCCCTGAGCAATATCTGTCCATCTCAGGACATTCCTCATGGCAAGAGGCTACAGAAACTTGATTTTATATGTGAAAGAGAGTCTTAGAAGTGATTTCAGTGCAGTGTAACAAGATTTCCTGGGGAAGGATTTCTAATAACAGCTGGCTCTTGAATCTAATGGAGAAAATCACAATTAAATTTGTCTAGAAGTCGAAGCTAAGCTCAGAATATGAGTGAGGGCTACATTTGGAAAGGCTAAAAATGGTGAGCCACCAAACCAGATTTCTTGGGAGTAAGAGGGTTTTGCCACGTCCTGTCCAAATTTTAAATGTTCCCCAAAAAATCCTTTAACCCAGAAAGATGTTATAGCCTGGCTGCAACAGTAGGGATTAAGGTTTGTGAGCTGGATGACAATGAATATCACATGTCTATAAATGACCCTTGGCTTCCAAAATCTGAAGTCACTGTGCCCAGGTTGCTTTTCAACGCCTCTACCATGGAACATCCATCACTGCCCATAATCTGCTATTCAGTCTGAACAGATCTTGCTTCCAGGCAAAAAAAAAAAGGCAGCTTTGCTGGTCTTTCCTTCAGTGCTGTTCCTTTTCCTCAAGGACCAGGAATTGTTTCTTCTTCAGACACGACATGGTTTGAATCCCTGTCTGCAGCAGATAATGGGATCACAGCTCTTGTTTCCTTGTTGCTCAGCTCTCAGAACCGTTGTAGTTTTTTTGTATTTCCTCATCTTTACTTGAAGTGAGGGCGTGGGAGGGAAGTGGTAAAGGGAAGAGTCACTGATGGCATTAAAGCAGAGGCCTGCAAAAGGACTGGGGATAAAAAGAGGCTCAGCGAAGGCAGCAGGAACTGAACACTTGGGCCCCGTGTTTTGAAGTAAAAATACTTCAGTTTTCAAAGGCTTTTCCTTCTAGAATGAGAACACTTTCTAGGTAGCTTAGTGTAAAAAAAAAAAAAAAAAAAAGAAAAGAGCCTTTTACCAGGATGTTCAGGTGGGCACCAAATTACAGATGGGGGGGGAGTTGTCAGCCAAACTGAAACAGGATGCATTTCCAAGGGATGTCTCCCCTGTTTAATGCCTCTGAGTGGGGCTGTGAGCTGTTTCAGTCCGAATCCTCTCTTCCAGGTATGTTTGCCTGGAAGGAAACTCTGCTCCCTGCCCTTCTGATGGGATCCATGGGTACAGATGTCCCAGAGGCTTCTACTGCCCCGCAGGCACCGGGCTGGAGCTGCCCTGTGAGCCTGGCACCTTCAGCCCCGTGCCTGGGGCAGGGACCTGCCTGCCCTGCCCGCCTGGAATGGCCTGTGGAAGTGCTGCCACTGTGGAGCCCCTCACCTGCCCCAGAGGTGAGGCTCAGGTGTGCAGGAAAACCCCAAACATGGACGGGAGGAGGTGGGATGGAGACTTGCAGGAAATCCTCCTGCCTGGGTCAGAGCAGGGGTTCCTTCAGGGAACGGGGTGTTTGCTCAGCATTCCCACCTCTCTCTCCTGTGTTCATTCCCCCCTCCATGTGCAGGTTACTACTGCCCAGCTGGAACTGCTGCCCCCCTGCCATGTCCTGAGGGGACACTCAACACTTTGGAGGGGGCACTGGCCCCCACTGCCTGCAGGCTGTGCCCAGTGGGGAGGTACTGCAGGGGAGAGGCCAACTGGGAACCTGATGGTGAGTTTGGTTAATAACCCACCCCACAGCACAGGGGTGGGATATTCAGGATGCAGGGAATTGGAAAATATCTCCATGAACAGAGTAAAGGCTATTGGAGGGCACCCTTCACCCTGTGCCTGTCACCCTTCACCCTGTGCCCATCAGCCACTTCTTTTTCCCTGTCTCATTCTTTTCACTGAGCATTCATTTTGGATGTTATTTTGGATGTTAGTGCATTGCTTTTCCTTCTCTCCCTTTGTTTTTTTTCTGCTTTCTCTTCCTTTGCTTTAACACTTTTATTGCTGCTCTTTCTGTCCTCTTAAACACTTTCCCTCCCATTTAAGCACAGAGGGATTGTCGCTGGGGCAAAATGCCAAGGTTGGATGCCTGGAAAGAAGAGAGGCAGGATTCTTCCCACAGGAAACAAATGATAGGGAACTAGTTAGAGAACTGATAAGATAAGCAAATGCTAGATGAGGTCAGAGCAGGTAAAGAAAGGAAGTGATAGAGACCAAAGGTTAATGAGGAGGAAAGGCAAACCAAAGGTGAACTGCCCAGGGTATCAGCAGTGATTACAATAGGATAAGGATGGGATTTGGCTTCTCTTCTCTGAGTTATCTGGCTATTTCTGAGGGTTTGAGGAGATGCCACCCTCTCTGTCCTGCCCTGGCAGGTCTGTGCTCAGCTGGGTACTACTGTGCAGGAGGAGCCACTGATGCCACTCCACGTGGGACACCTGCCTTCCCTCTCAGTGGGCCCTGCCCACCCGGGCACTACTGCCCAGAGGGAACCCATTTCCCCATTGCCTGCCCAGCTGGGACCCTGAACAATGCCACGGGTGAGTGGGACCCCCCCAGGGTCTGGCATGGCTCAGCAGCTGCCCCTTGGCTACAGCAGGGTGTTGGCACCCTCAGCCAGGCCTGGTGGTGCCCGTGTGTTCCCAGCTCAGGTCAGTGCTGCTGATGCTGTTCTGTGCTGGGTGTTCTTCCACCTCCCCCTCTGGCTGGCCCTGGTTTTTGGTTTGCCCTCAGGTGGTGCCTCCCCCCAGAGCTGTGTGCCCTGCTACCCTGGCTCCTTCTGTGCTGCTGCTGGGCTGAGTTCTCCAACAGGACCTTGTTCTGAGGGGTTTTACTGCCCAGCAAACTCCAGCTCTGTCAGCCCCACAGCGTTGCTCTGCCCCAAGGTACTGCTGAGGGGGTGAGGGAGGGGGGACTCAGCTCTGGGCAATTCCCACAGTGGCCAGGGGTCACACACCCCTCATTGATACATTGATTGCATCCACACAGAGTGTTGCCCAAGGTTTAATGACACAGCCCCTGTGTTTGGCTTCACCTCTGTGAAATCCTCTCCCTCCTCTGTCCTTGCAGGGTCACTTTTGCCCATCAGGGGCAGCCCAGCCAACACCATGCCCTGCTGGAGAGTACCAGCCAGCCACAGGCTCTGCATCCTGCATCCCCTGCCAGAGAGGGTTCTACTGCCAGGACCTGGTGACAGGAGACCCCAAGCGCTGCCCACCTCATTCGTACTGTCCCACAGGTGCACTGGAACTTGCATGCCAAGGGTTCAGGTGTTATGTGCCTCACTGTGATCCCAGAGATGTACAATTCATGTTTGAATTCCTGTAGGCCGGATGACAAGGAGGTGGCAACGAGCCAGCGTGTCCTGGGAGTCATTTGTCACGCTCTGATCCAGGTCAAGAGCCTTGTCAGACCACAACAGCCTCCCTGAGGTTTGTTATTGTCTCTGTGGTCTCCTTTCCAGGCACACGAGTTCCTCTCACGTGTCCTGAGGGCACCTTCACTCCTGGAAACATGACTGGCCTCTGGAATGAGAAGGAATGTCTGCCTTGCTTACCTGGTCACTACTGCAGGTTATGAATCATTTCAGTCTGGCTTGTTTTTCACTTTGCCTTTGAGATCCTTGGTTGGTGCTGGTAAGTGGGTGCTAAGTTCCTCCTGGCTTCTCCACTACATCTCTCTCATTCAAAGTAAGAAATACAAGCTTATCCACCACATCTCTCTCATTCCAAGTAAAGAAATACAAGCTTAAGACACAGCTTTTGGGTACAGAACTGTTGGATCTGTGAATTTTGGGAGGCATCTCAAAGCAGTCTGACATCACTGTCATGGTACAAAGAAGCATCTGGAAGAGAGATGGTAGGGGTAGCATTTATGGAAACGTGGAATTAATGCAGAAAGATCAGCCTGGTGGAAAATCATCCACAAATTCATCTAAAGCAGTTCACATTTATGGAATTTGAACTCAGAAGTGTCTGGCTCACTCTAGTCACCTGCATATGGAAAAAACGGGGCTGTTTTTGTCTCCTGTCAGTGTAAGAAGTTATTTTTCATTGCAGAGTTCACTGCACCAACACTTGCTCTGCCTCTGCCCCAGCTCAGCAGCAGTGGGTTGTATGTGGACTCTTGCTGTTCTCTCTGCTCCAGGCACGGGCAGCTGGAGGGGAAATGTTCTGCTGGATATTTCTGCCTGGCTGGGAGCTCCCAGGCTGCTCCCCAGGGCCACAGCTTCTCCTGGCGCTTCCTGGCCGGGTGTCGCTGGGGCCAGGTGTGTGCAGGGCTGTGTCCTGCAGGTGAGTCAGGACCTCAGTGCTATTTAGGGTATAGAATTATTGGCTTGCTTCTAACCAGCTGGAAAACACCATTATCTCGCATGATATACTGTGATCTCTTCTTTTAAATTGTCGTTGCTTGTTGGTTTCTTCTGGTTTTCCATCTTTTGGACCAATTTGTGTGCCTGACCAAAAAGGCACCTCGAATTTCTGGTGCTGAACTGATGCTCCAGAAGAGTTTGAAGGCTTTTGGCCTGGCTTTCTGTGTGCACAGCAGCCTCCCAGCAGCTGTGTAAATGTTCATTCTGCAACAACAGGAGGTTCTTGCTCAAACATTTTTGTCATTGGAGGACTCAGTGCCGTGGTCTAGTTGACAGGGTGGTGGTGGGTCGTGGGTTGGGCTCTGATCTCAGAGATCTTTCCCAACCTGGTTGATTCTGTGTGGTTCTGTGACTTGCATATTTTACTTTTCTCTCTTTCCCATCCCTTTCTGTAGGTTTCTACTGCCTGGAGGGATCTGAGGTGCCCATACCATGTCCTGCCAACACCCTTAGAGATCTTCCAGGGGCTGTGAGGAGGGAGGATTGCCTGCCCTGTCCACCGGGACGCTGGTGCAAAGCAGGTTGGAACTGGGGGATAAACCCTGAGGGGAAGGGATAGGAGTTGCTTTTTTTAAGAGTTGTGTGTGTCCCTGAACCTGGTGAGGCTGGATTTGAGGTCAGACATGGCATTTTGGGACAGTCCTGGCAGTGGGAGTCTCTAGTGATGAGTTCTAGTGTCTGCAGAGAAAAGAGGTATTTAACAGTGTTAATATAACATGCTGTTCCAGCAACCATGGGAAATGTTGGGGAGCCTGAGATCACAACCAGCCTCCAAATATCCCTGTCAGAAGAGGGGCTTGGATGGTGGAGGTGGATTTTGCACAGATTGTGCAGTAGCTTAGGGAGGACCCAGCAGATCACAGAACAAAGGTGTTCCAATCCTGTTGAAAATGGCTCTTTAAATCCTTGCTTTCTGTTTCTCAGGGGACTCAGAGGCCCATCCGTGCCCATCAGGACACTACTGCCCCGGGGGCAATGGCAGTGAGCACAGCAGCCCCGTGGCACCCCAGCAGTGCCCTCCCCAGACGTTCCGTGGGCAGCCGGGGGCTCAGAGCCTGTCTGACTGCCAGCCCTGCCCTCCAGGGTACCACTGCCCCCTGCCAGGTCAGTGCCAGGGGAAAAACAGCCCTTCCCCACCTCCAGAGCTGATCACAAAGCTCCCTGAGATGAGATGGTCAGTCATGCCCACAATTATCCCCAAAACTCCTCCTGGCCACCCAGCCTCCCTTTCTTCTCTCCTTTCTCTTCCTCACAGGTCTGACAAGGTTTGAGGATTATCCATGCCCTCCTGGGTACTGGTGCCCTGGTAAAGGGGACACTTTCCTTTGTCCAGCTGGCACTGCCAGGACCCAGCCTGGTGCAAAGTCACTGGAAGAGTGTGATCCCTGCTCACCTGGATATTATTGCCCAGACCCAGCGCAGACAGGGCTGCCCAACACCCAGGGAGTACCTTGCAAACCTGGCTACGAATGCCCAGCAGGTGACAGGACCTTTGTTTTCTTTATTTCCTTTATTCCCAGCCATTTCTGAGTCTAGAAGGCAGATCAGCAGGCACAGCCATGACATTTAGCAGTGACTCTGGTCCCATTCTTGCAGCAGCCCTGCCAGGACATGGTCACTCCCAGCCCTCCCTTCCTGTTCTTGTTTAGCAGAGATTGCCAAAGGAAGTGGTGTGGACCTAGAAAAGGAGTAGATATCTTGATGCAGGACTAGGCACTGAGGTTTTAGCATTTTCTGCTAAATAGCAAACTGGTTTCCAACAGATCTGTGCCCTTTTGTGAGCAGTAATGTTAATGGGCACTTAATAAAGCCCCCCTTTGCTCCCTGTCTCCCCAGCCCAGAGTCTCCTGTTCTGGGTATGTCACATAATGTATCTCTGTTCATCCTTTTTTCCCCAGGTTCAGTAAATCCCAAGCCTTGCAGGCCTGGCCTGTACTGTGGTGCTCTCACAGGTGAGCCCTCTGTGTGTCCTGCTGGGTACCACTGCCCCGAAGGATCCTCCACATACAACAGCCCTGAGCAGCTGTGAGTACCTGCAGTGTTGGTGCAGCCAGATTTCACTTCCTAAAAACTCTGAACTGTGCCTGGGATTGAACCTAAACCACAGTCTTTGTGCACTGGGCAAAAGCAAAGGAATCTTTGTAGCTGCATTCGCAGATTTGGTGACTGCTAAGACTGACTGGGGCCATTTATGATTTCTGCTACTCAGCTTGTGCCTGGAATCAGATGAGAACCGTTTTTAATTTTGCCCTCTGCTTGCACTGGTCATTGTACCCAGAAATCAAACTGATTTTTAGAGCTTTCTCCCCTCTCCCTGCCTTGTTTTGCCTTCCAGGTGTGTGTTTCCATACTACTGCCCCCCTGGCAGTGCCCACCCAGTGCCATGTGAGGGAGGATCCATGGCCCTGCCCCTGCCTGGTCTGAGGGACTCCTTGGAGAAGTTCTGCAGGGTCTGTGCTGCAGGGACCTACCGCAGTGCCCCCCTGCTCACAGCCCCCTGCCAGCCCTGCCCCGCTGGCTTCCTCTGCCCACCAGGTACCTGGGGCACTGGGGCAACAAACAGCAGCTCAGACTGGCTGCAGAGAGCTCTCAGTTCTGTGTGGGCAGAGCTCTCAGCCCTCTGCAGTTATAAAACCCTGCTGTGGGCTCCCACGTGGATTTGCCACCGGATTTGCCCCGTGAAAGAGCTGGGAGAAAGAAACTGAGATTTGTATTTAAATATGGATTTGTATTTAAATATGAGTTTATATTTAAATATTAATTAGGTGGGAAAATGCTGAATGTTGATTAACTTTATATATACAGACGTGTGTATTTATATCTATTTGTATGTATATATTTAAGTGGGATAAGCAGGTGGTCTCTGCCCCTCTCTTAGCACATGTTGGGGTCCCTAAGCAGTACCTTTTCTCTAGGCAGTGAGAGCTACCACCAGCAGCCTTGTCCCCGTGGCCACTACTGCCCTTCCCTGGCACCTGCCCCCCTGCCCTGTCCCCCAGGGACCCACGGGAGCAGCCACTTTGGGAAGCACAGAGGGGATTGCCAGCCCTGTCCTGCTGGCACCTTCAACCACCTCCCTGCCCAGGCTGCCTGTTTCCCTTGTGGCAGCTCCTCTTCCTCTCAGCCTGGTGAGTTTTTGTGTGTGTGAGTGAAGTTCCACCACTGTTAAGAGAAAGACTAACAAGGAAATCACCTGGAAATGTGATTCTCTCCTGTGGTTTCATGATGGAGCACAAGCCCTGGCATCCTCATGGTGCCAGTGCCCAGCTGCTCTCCCTCTGTCCCCCCCAGAAAGAGAATTCAGTTGTCAAAGCTGTCTTTTTTCTTTAACTCTTACACTCTGTTAGCCGAGGGGATTTGAGCTCCTTAAAGGAAGGAGGAGATGAGCAGCTCTACTAATTCTTGCTCTAGTAATTCCTGCTCTCTTATTGCTTTGGACTTTCACCAGGAGTACTTTAGCCCTGAACTGGGGAGCTTGTGTTAAGTGTAGGTGTGCTTTTGAGCCAAAATTGGGCACTGAGAGCATGATAAAGTGGGGTGAAGGTGGAAAACTGGAAGGTAGGCAGCTGTGCCCAGTGAAGAGTACCTTACTCAGTGTGTGTGCAGCACTGTCCCAGCATTTCAAATCAAGTGGATTTGAGATGTTGAAGCACAAAGAGGGGCTTGGCAGCCTTGACTGACTGAGTCCTTACCCAGTCCAGGGGCTTAATGTACAGATGAATGGAGGGCTTGTCAAAACTGCTGCAAATGAGCAGCTGGGCCTTTCTGCCTCTCTGCTGAAATGGGGCTGCAGGAAATGTCTGATGGCTGTGGAGCTGAAGGTAGGCTGGCTCCAGCTGCCTGCCCTCAGCTCTGCTCCAGCAGTGTCACTAAAATGAGCAGTGGGATTTGATGAAGGGTATTGAACACTGGAACTGCTCCTTTCCAGAGAGCAGTTTTTATTCCTCACCCCAATCACCCCTCTAAATCCAACCTCTCCTCTTAAGGTGCCACCAGCTGTACCTGCCATGGGCTGAACAGGGCTTTCCAGCAGTCAGATGCCTCCTGTATCTGCCAGGCAGGTTATGTTTATTATGATGAGAGAGGCAAGAAAGACCCTGACAGCAACAGCGACCAGGACTGTCGACCTCAGGTAAAATTTGGCTTCAAAACAAAATTGTTTTGTGATGTGCAGGAGGGGGGGGAGTAATTGGCCCAAGCAGTGCTTTGGGCTGAAGATACAAGCAAGTTCTTTAACTGGTTTTTTTGGGGGTTTTTTTGAGACCCTTGACCCTTCCTTGTAGGATAATGGCACTTGATTTCTTTACTAAGACATTATGAGGCTAAATTTAAATTCACAAGGCGTGGAGGCAAAGGATACTTCCACACCAGGGCAGTGGGGAGCAGCACTGTCTCATGTAGATGACAAATGCAGGAATTTAAGCCTTCTTATGGTTGATGTGAAGTTCTTCATCAGACTTGCATGAGGGATTTGGATGGGAGGGGAAACTGCCACGTTCTTTCTTCCATGCTTTCCAAGTTGTCCTTTAACCTTGTTGAAGGCTACTATAGGAACTTCAGTCAGTGATTCTCACTTTTTGACTGGATTTCTGTAGCACAGAGATAAAACTTGTCCTCTGTTAGACAGCCCAAGTCTTTGTTGGGCAGTAATTAGACGAGCTGACAATGCATGGGGCCAGCAAAGAACTGCAGGCACTCTTTATGTTGAAGGCCTGATGCCATGGGCAGGGAGGGAATTTTGGGGATGCTGTGAGTTAGTCGAAATACTGCCTGGTTTCTCACATGCTGTGGATGCTGTGTTTGCAGGTGGATGAACTCTGTGCCCCCGGGCAGGTCCGTCTGGCAGCCACACGACGCTGCGTCGTCCCCGCGCGCCACGACTGCTCCCCTGCGTGTGGGAGGGCAGGGGGAGAGATCCATGCAGAGCTGGGCATGTGAGTCACGGAATCCCAGAATCCCAGAATTATAGAATCCCAGAATCATAGAATCAGCTGGGTTGGAAGGGATCTCTGAGATCAAGTCCAACCCTTGATCCAACCCCGCTGTGGTTCCCAGCCCATGGCACTGATGCCACATCCAGTCTGTCCTTAAACACCTCCAGGGATGGAGAATCCACCACTTCCCTGGGCAGCCCATTCCAATGGCTGAGCACCCTCTCTGGAAAGAAATTCTTTCTCATATCCAACCTAAACCTCCCCTGGCACAGCTGAAGACCGAGCCCTCTTGTCTTGCTGATGGTTGCCTGGGAAAAGAGACCAACCCCCCCTGGCTCCCCCCTCCTGTCAGGGAGTTGTAGAGAGTGAGGAGGTCTCCCCTGAGCCTCCTCTTCTCCAGGCTGAGCCCCCCCAGCTCCCTTAGCCTCTCCTCACAGCACTTGTGCTCCAGTCCCTTCCCCAGCCTTGATGCTCTTCCCTGGACCTGCTCCAGGACCCCTCAATATCCTTCCTGAGCTGAGGGGCCCAGAACTGGACACAACACTCCAGGGGTGGTCCCACCCCCTCAGCCCCTCCTCACCCACCCCCTCACCACCAGAGTCACTGAGCCCACGAGCTCACAGCAGGGCAGGGCCGTGGGAGGTGTTTCTGGGGAAGTTTCCTTTGGTGGAGTCCCTTCCCATGGAGATGCCAGCCCTCAGCCCACAGTCACTGGCCCCATTCCTCTGCCTGGAGAGTGTGCCTGTGTCCCCAATACCTGGGGATTTTGTGTCTGGGGTGGAGGCACCAGAATGAACATGGACTGACAAGGTGAGGATGGACAGAGCTCAAATTTACTTCCAATTGCTTTGGGTTGAGCCCCTCTGAAGTGGATGATCACTCTAGTAGGTTTAGACCAGAAATGCGGATATCAATCCTTGTTCCCTCCCCCTTTAATCATAGTTTTATAGATATCAATTTTTATATAAATATATATAAATATAAATATTTATATATTTTTATAAATAACTATCATTTTTATATATATATAGGACACATATTCATGGTTTGGATTGGAAGGGACCTTAAAGATCACAAAGTTCCAACCCCCCTGTCACGGGCAGGGAGACACTGAAGCTGGTTCTTGTCATATCATTATCACTTTTTTTCCTCTTTCTGTATTGAAAATCTCCTCCTGACATGGACTGCAAAGAAATCCAGTGTGTTAAAATTGTACTCTGTTTCTGTCAACTGTGTTCTTAAAGCTGAGCTTTAGGGAGGGGTGTGTAATGCTCTGTTACAGCACTAAGTTGGTCACTATTAGACACCAACCAAACACTGTTAGATACTGGGGGGTCATGTTTTGGCCTTGAATAGCAGGCAAGGTACTGATGGGATGGACAAATAGTTTGCTCCATCCTGTTTTCCATGGACATGGAGCAGCCCCACTTGTTGTAATTTATAGGATACTGGATCTGTCCTGACCCCCAGTGTGTTGCAGCTCAGGGGTCATGACTGATCAGGGCCTTTTGTCCACTTGGCAGATGTCACTGCAAGCAGTACATCTCTGCTGAGGAGCTCTGTGACCAGCTGTGCCTGCTGAGAGCCCCACACATCTCCCTGGCATTTGGCACCAACAGGGAGCTGCTCCTGAGGACGGATGAAGGAGAAGTGAGGGTAGGTTTTGGGGGAAGGGAATGCTTTCTCAGTAGGCAGGTCTGGAGGGAGCTCTTAAAGATCACAGCTTGGGAAAGGGACTCGTGGGTCCTGAAGTTACAGGGTTGGTGCTTTACAGAGAAATGACAGTTCCTGAACTGTAGGGGAAAAGCCTCACTAGAGGAACCTTGTACAGCTGCAGTTAAGACTGGTCACAAACCAGGATCTGAGTCCAGTGTTGATTGTATCAGTGACCAGTGTTTCCCTCTGCTTCCCATAGGAAGTGGCAAATGTCCTGGGCCCAGATGAGCACGTGCAGAACAGCCAGAGGGTGCATTTGGTCCTGTTCAGCCCCAGTGGAGTGCTGGGTTTCATTGTCTCCAGCACAGATGTTCTGGATGCATTTCTCATGGGTAAGGCTTGAGAGCCCCTGAGAGTGAACCTGAATTCCAGCCAGACTGAGCCATTTGTTTCCTTTCAAGTTGGCCCAGTGGGAATTTATTATCAGGTGCTCCAAACTATTTAGAAATTAGGGAGATACCTTGTTCTGTCTGGGATTAAACAGTGAGGAACTGCACTGACTGCACAGTTAGCTCCCTGGGAATGGGTCAAATAAAGATTGCAGGATGATTTTGGATTTCCAAGAACTAGGAAGAAACTCCATTTGGAGGCAAATCTGTTGGCAACTGTGTGCTGGCTCCTGATTCCATTTGCTCCTCAATTAGGGTGGTGTGGCTGAGAGCAGAATTTGGCCTTGTGAGCTGTAATTGCCCACAGGCACAAAATAAATAGTTCTTCCTTGCCAAGGATTGAGTGTCTTCACATGCTGCTCATTTTGCAGGATTCACTGTGGTTTGTTCTGTTGCCTGGCAGGAGATTTCCCATCAAATCAGCTGCTGCAGAAAGGTCATCGATTCCAGAGGACTTCCTCCAAAGATCCCCAGGCCTTGCCCCTGGTTCCCAACCCTGTGGTGTGTTTGGAAGCAGGAGACACGATCCTTTTCCAGCTCAGCATCGATTCCCAGGGTGAGTGTTGCTGGGTCTGTGCTCCCTTTGCAGGTCTGTGTGTGCAGACCCATTCAGGGCAGTGAGTCCACGTTTGCCTGTGTGAGCACATCCCTTCCCATCCCTGCTCTCTTGCCCTCAGGGGATCCCACAACTGCAGTCTGGGCTCTGACAGGGACTTACCTCATGGTTTTCAGTTTTTGGTTGGATTTCTGTACAACAGACATAAAGGATGTCCTCTCTTAGGCAGCAGAAATCTTTGTTGGGCAGTAATTAAACTCAAATAAATGAGTTGACACTCATTAGCCCTACAAATGAAACACAGTTCTTTGCCAGCCCAGTGCCAGCTGTCCCAGCTGAAGGGGGTCAGAGCTGCTGACACTGTTCTGGACCCTTCCCAGATCGTGCATCCAGCCATTACCCTGTTTATCAGAAGCAGCATCTCTATAACAGCAACCCCAGCTGGGATTTTGGACCCTTCCGAAGGCTAAACCACCTCATCCAGGAGACTCACCTCAACCTCTCCTGGTAATACCTGCTGTGGGTGACAGTGCATGTGTTGTGTGTTACTCACTCCCAAATCCTGGGTGCTGTCCTGGGGTTTGGGAGTGAGTCTGAGATGGAATCAGTAGGTCCTTGGCAGTGAAAATGTCAAATATGTGTTCAAATCCATGTCTTTGCCATTATCACAGCTGGAGGCCAAAGGAAACTTGGATCAACCCAGTGCCTTCTTGGCTTCTCTCTTTCAGGTTTGCCCATGTTTTCCTGGAGTCTGGCACATATGTTTTCAGGGATAACACTGTCCAGGAGCACTTCCTGATTGTGACTGTGAAGGAAGCCAACGTGAGCTGTGACCCCAGAGCTGTGCCCTTCCAGCCCTCCTCTCTGTTCCAGCTGGCCAGACATGGGGTTTTGAAGCAACAGGATCTGAACTTGGCTCCCAACTGGGCTGCTATCACAGGTACAGCCAAAACACTGGGACACCAACCTTGAGGCTTAACTATGACCTTTCTTGTACTTCTTGAAGTGTGTTTAAACAAGCATTTTCTTTGAAAACACCATCAAACCACTGGCTTTGTCAGCTTTAATCCTGTTCTCCTGTGGAGCTCCCCAAAGTTCACTGCCAAGAACCTGCCTGTGTGGGAGCTCAAGTGGTGAGAGAGGGAAGGAGCAGTTGTGTCTCACCCCACACCCTGCTCCAAGAATTCAAGTGATTGAGGGTGCTTTGTTTTCCTTGGCTGGAAAGCAGAAAGCGACACTGTGTTTCCATGATAAACTAAACTGAAATTAAATACATCATTTCAAAGTTGACTGCAGGCTAAACACAAGGTCAGTTGAGGTCTTTCCTCAAAGCCAGACCTCTGGGTGAGTGCTTTGCACATACCAGTCCATCAGTGAGAGGCCAGTAAACAACAGAAACGAAAGTGTGGCTTGCAAGTGTGATCCTTGGCTGGGTCACCTCAGAAAACACTTTGCTCCTGGCCTGCTGCACCAACCAACAGGGGGAAAGCAGAAGCCCCTGTAATCAATGTGAAAGCTGCTAAATGTTGGTTTGGGGCAGGATACATGGTAGTTTCTGTGTTTCTCACTTCTTGCCATCCCTCTCTGCTTCCCCAGCCATCCTCTTTGTTCTGGGCTCCCTCACTGTGGTGCTGACAACCCTGGCCATAGTGTTCCAGCCTGCTGGCCCTGCCAGCAGCCCCCTGAAGGGCTGGAAGCCACGCTGGAGGAGCCTGGGTGAGCCCCACATCCCCCCAGAGTACATCCTCCTAAAGGACAGGTAAACCCCCTCTGCACGGTAGGTGTGAAAGTCTGGACAAGAAATCTGTCCTTCTGCTGGAGCTGGGCTGGTGATAACTGCAGTATCTGATTTCTCTGAGAAGAATGAGATGCTCTTCACCCTCTTCTGTCACTCCCTCTAGCCTTCAGTTTTATCAGATGCTTGGTCCTCGAGGCTCTGGAGGAGATGCTGCTTCTGGAGAGAAGGGAACAGCCCCCAGTGCAGGTGAAGTGCTGGGCCAACCCCAGCTGTTCTCCAGCTGCCTTCTTCCCACTTACTCCCCGTTTTGTTGTCCTGTGTTAACTCTCTGGTGTGAGAATGGTGTCCACATTCACCCAGGCACACACCCTGCCATTCTGGGTCCCTTTGGTCTCCTCAGTCAGGCAGTGTAACCCCCTCTGATTGGAATGGGGTGGAGGTTTCTCCCTTAGGAGTCAGGAGAGGAAGTGGCCAGCCCCGAGAAGCCCTTTAAAAACGGCAGCAAATTTAAATGACCGCTAAAGAAAACAAAACCTTTACAAATATTTCCCTTGGCTGCTTCTGTTGGTCCTTCTTTTCTCCGAAGGCACGTGACTCCGGGGCTTTGTTTGCTTTCTGGGAATGACCTCACCTTGGGAATTTCGGGGTGTTCAGAGGGAACAGCAGATGGCAGCATGAAGTGGTGCTGGGAACAGCAGCATCCTGAATTTTCTGGGCGAGTCAGGAGCTGATAGTAACGCTCTGTCATCCTCCCCCTCACCACCTCTTGCCTCATCCATTTCAGCACAAAATGCTGTTGTCCCCCACGGGCAGGCAGTGGGAAATAAAGCCCGTGGCCAGTGTTTCAGCGTGAGCCCTCCCCTGTGTTTCAGGAGAGCCCTTGGCACGGGGGGTCCTGGAGGATTTCAGTGTCCGCACCCTCTATGACAAGCTGGAGGATCAGAACCTGCACGTGGCAGCTCAGCTGGCAAAGCACAGGATGGACGTGCTGGGCTTTTACAACAGGATCAGCCACAGGATTCAAAGCCTTGTGGTCAGTGGGAAAGAAAGATTTGAGGGAAGGGAGTCTTGGAAATGTGACTTTCGTTAGGATAAATGGTTCCCCTGAAGCGACAGTTTATTGAGGGATGTGTCTTCCCCATTTCAGAGTGTTATTTTGGCATAAAATAGTTTTATATAGTTTCAATAGTTTATCTAGTTAGTTAAGTTTATCTGGTTAGTTTATATGGTTAGTTAATAGTTTGTATAGTTTAAATAGTTTTTATATGGGAGGCAGAATGTGGAATGGGTGGATTGCAGGGTGTAACATTGCTAGCAGAGTATAACAGAGTGTAACCCAGAGTATGACACTGCTGCTCTCTGTGAACAGGACATGGTGCAAGCACTGGACCCTGATGCCCTGAAAATCTTTGCCAGGCAAAGGATTTGTGGGCACAAACCTGCAGACAACAGCGGGGCAGCAGAGGGTGATGAACAGGGTGATGAACACTGTGGGAACACCTTCCAGCCAGGTGAGAGGACCAGAGAGCAGAGCAAGGGAGAGGAGGAGTGTAAGAGTGAACAGGTTAAAAACAAGAGCTGGCTTATACACACAGAGATCCCACAAGACTGTGTCTGTCAGTGTTGTCCTGGAAGAGCTGACTGTCTGTCTTCATCTCAATTCAGTGAGAGGAGAAGTCTGTCAGCTCAGGAGGAGATAAACACACATTTATTTGGAAATGTTGTACAATATGAGGCACCTTGTGAAACTTCCAAAGGAAGGCTCCTGCTCTTGGTTTTGGTCTGGGTGTAATTGTAGTTCTTCAGGTGGTTCTGCAGGAGCCCATTTGAATTGTTTATCAGGTTCATCAGGTGCTCCATGGCAGGAGGTGAGAGAGTTAATGAAAGCTCTGGAAGTGCTGCTTGGGAATGCTCCCTGCAGGAATGGAGCTGTGAAGGGAGAGATGGAGCACAAGGTCCAAGCACAGGATACAGTGCAGGTTGTGCCCTCCCTGGGCAGCCTGGCCAGTGACAGGAAATCAGGAGTGCAAGGGCAGGTGAGTTGCAGGTGTTGTTGTTCCATCTCTCACCTTTCTGCTGGTTTTTCCCACTCGCCCATTTCTTTAACTCTTGGGCCCTTTTTATCCCACAGGATCATGAGCTGCCTCAGCAGTGGGAGCTCTTCAGCAGGAAGGATGGTTTTTTCAGCTTCCCTGGGCATGAAGAGCGTGGTAAGGGCAGTGCCATGGCTGGGGGTGCCATGGGTGCTTTCAGAGATCACAAAGAGGGCTGACTCAGTGAAGTCTGGGGTAAGACAGGTGTGTATGTTTGCTAGGAGAGCAAATGTATAATTATTTCTTCCCATTTATGGTAGTTGTTTTCACTTTTTTTTTTTTTTTTTTTTTTTTTTGCTGAGGTGCCAGTTCAGGGGAGCCACTTCTGCCTCCTCTGTAAGAGAGAAGTGTAGGAGTTTTCATCCCCACAGACCCTTTACACCTTTATATCAAGTGCCAACTGTGGACAGGAGAATGGGAGTCATTACACTGATTAAATGCCAATATGGGGAGGTCAGGAAGATTCTATACCATCAGTTCTGTGCTCCCCACAGCCTCTGGTTGGGTGTTCTTTCTGCTCAGTGCAGTATTTCCTTCCTGCAGCCATCCAGCCATGAAAAACCTCTTCCTTTAGGTTTAAAAGCTTTCCCATTTCTCCAAGGTTTAGATCTCCAGTTGCCTTACCTGACTGAGTTGGAGGTGGAGGGCCTGGTAGCAGCTTCCCCCCTTGCCAAGACCCTGTGTGAGATCAAGCAAGCCTTGGTGAACCTGCAGGAACCTTCAGACCCTGATAATCCAGGTAATAAATCTTAATCTGACTGCAATTTCTGTTTCCCTGTAGTGGATAGAAGATTACCAAGGTGGAGAAGTTATCTCTCACCCCTGGTGCCTGATAAACACCAATATCTGCTGCAGGTCACTAGAAAGAAGTCACCAGAAGGTCAATAAGCAGACATCAATGCTTGACTAATTCCCACATGTGGATTTGTTTCCTTCTTTCTTCCACTGAATTAATTTTATTAATTTATTTGTTGGCATCAGAAAAGGTTTCTGGGGAAAGTTGTACAGCCAAGATCTGTGATCTTTGGAACCAATTTACCAGCAAGAGAGTTCAGCTGGTTTTCCTCATGTGTACTGGCTTACAGCAGTAAAGAAAGAGTTAAAATAACCAGGATTCTTCTGAACTGAACATTTTCCTCAAGCAGTTGCTGAATTTTTAGGCTGTGACGCTCAGAGTTTGAAATTAATAATGGTGTGGGTTTGGTGTAATTATGGGTGGATCATTTGCATTATTTTGCGATTCAGATCCAGGGGGTTTGCAATGGGTGTGCCATGGATGTGCACAAACCCTCGAGCCCCTGGGCAGGGATCAGTGCTGGCTGTAGGTCCTGGTTTGTACCCTGTGGGTCAGTGGTGGCACAGCAGCCCCTGGTGCTCTGCTCTGCATTCCCCCCCCTGCCCTCATTCTGAATTTCTCTGACAGACAGCGACCATCAAAGCAGTGTGAGGAGCTCAGCCCTCCTCTGAGCTGCTGGGGCTGCAAACAGGGCTGGAGCTCTGCTGCTGGGATGGAGAGGAGCTGCCCTGCTCACAGGATTGAAGGGACAGAAGCATTTCATCTCCTGCACAGTAAAATAGCCACCAACTCACTTCCTTGAGGAACCTTATCCCTGGCAATGGCTGGAGGTGGACTGTGGGGCAGTGTGTGTGTGTCTGAGGACAGAGCTGCTTTACCTGAAATATCAGAAGAGACTGGTATCTAATTAAGGATGTATTTAGAGAAATACATAATGGGTAATCCATATTCTGCTTGCTTAACCTTGAAATGCTTTCACACTGGTCTTAGATTATCAATAATTTGTGGTCTGGAGAAGGAAGCTGAGCTTCTTGATGTCACTGATTTTAGAGTTCTCACTGTTAAATCAGTAAAGAAGAAAACATAAAACCACAGGTGGCATAAACCCCCCAGTTTATCAGTGTATTCTGTACAGCTTTTGTGATATGAAGGATGTTTGTGACTTTTTCAAGTATTTTAGAGCCACACTTTTAAGCCTTGCCCAGCATCTCTCCATGTTTTCAGTACACTCATGCTGATCTCAGTAAGTCCTACTGGCAGACACCCTCAGGGTCTCTACAGATGTGATTTTTCTGAGCAAAGAAGCCAATTAAATTATTCCTGTAGTGGTGACTGCAGGGATCTGTGCAGCTGCTGGACTCCAGTGCTGGGAGCCTGAAATTAAACTGCAAACATCCTCCCTCCCGTTCTGCTTCTGCTGACCTGTCTCTGTGAGAGCAGGAGAGCCTGGCTGTGAGGGGGGCATTGTTTCTGTGCAACAGGAGCAGCATCACCTGCTCCATCCTCACAATATTCCTCAGCTCTGGGTGAAGTGCAGCAACACAAGGTTTGCTGTGAGCCAGCCCAGTCCCTTGGCAAACCCCCCAAGTGGGACTGAGCTCCCAGAGCAAAGCCTGCTCTCCTCTCACTGCAATATTTACTGACTTGCTTGTGTGTGGAGAGGTTTGTGAGCCTGCTCCTTCCTGGTTCCTCGACACAGACCTCTGTTTGCTCCTTCTGCCTTTGCATAACCAGGGGGGGTGTGAAGAGAGGGACACTTGGTTGCCCAGGAGGCCAGACAGAAGCTCTCAGGTTTGCTTCCACTGCCAGATGTGTCTGGTGGACCCAGAGGAGCTGCAAGGGGGGTTTTTTTTTTGGCCCTCATCAACTCATTTTGCTGGTTCCACGTTTTCTAAGCTCACTCCCACACACAAAACGTTTGTTTCAGTTCCTTTGCAACTTCACTTTGGGAGAATTTAGGTACTTTACTGACACTTGGAAGGGACTTCCAGAAAATACAAACAATGCAGAGCACCTGTACGTCACTGTGGTTGCCTGTTGTGGAATGTAGTAGTGAAAAAAAAAAAACCCTGTTGTTGCTCTCTTCACTGCTTTCTATTTTAGGTTATCAGCAGATATGCTTATAACAGTCCTACATGGAGGTAAGAGCCTGCAGTGCTTGCTGTCTCTGATATCCACAGGGAAACATGGTACCCAGCAGGAGATAAAGTTATCTCTGGGATTTGGGGTTGTATTTGTAAAAGGCAGGGTGGAAGGCAGTAGTAAATACAATTTGTCACATTTTTATTGCAGCAGTTTCTCAATGAAAATGTTTTGTTTTAAATAAAAAAAAAAAAAGGCATGATGTGGAATTTTGCTCAAAGTTTTCTTTATTTTCCCCACTGTGGTTTTCTTAACAAATACACTTCAGTTATAAGTAAACAACTCTGTTTCAAAATGTTTTGGGTCTTTTTTTTTTTTTTCCCTACAAACCAAAGAGTATCAATGAAAAGAGCAGAGTTTCCCAGTGTATCTCTTCATGCTCAGTTGATAGTCCCTTGGAGAGAACAAATAAAAGGAGGAGTGGTGCAATCATCTTGTTTATTCTGCTTCTGAAGTATTTACTGTTGACAACTCATTTTATAGTGTTTTATGGAATCTCCTGGAAGTCCAGCAGTGTCTGGAGTAGCTGTGAAGTCTCCTCACGTGTAAAGGGTGCTGGTCCCCTGGAACTGCTGATAAAAGTGGGGGAGTGCAGGGTCACTGAATTTGGTGTTTGGAGAAGGGTCTCAGGGCTGTTGGTGTTTCTTTTGTTGCCTTGGCTTGTGGCTCTCTCAACACAAAATGAAAAGGCCCTTTTCAACACTCAGTGTGAAGTTCAGCCTCTCTTGGAGAGCATCAAATGCTGCTGTGGCTGTGAGAAGGAAGGGCTGGTTGGGATCCCTGAGCAGGAAAGGGTGGTTGGGATCCCAGAGCAGGAAGGGGTGGTTGGGATCCCTGGGAGGGAAGGGCTGGTTGGGATCCCTGTGAAGGAAGGGCTGGTTGGGATCCCTGGGAAGGAACCTCTTTGGTTTAGTGCTGTGTGTGGCTCTGAGGTCTGAAATGAGCTCCTGCTGATCCTGTGTTCCAGTGTGAAACTGTGGTCAAGCGTCCCAGTGTGTTCCCTGTTCCTGATGGTGTTTTGTGGCACTTCCAGAGGCTGCCCCTGGCTGTGCTCATCATCTGGTTAATCCTTCCTCTGACACACTCAGATATGGAACCTTTAAATGCTGTGAGAATGAAAGGTCCAATGAAAATATCTAATGAAAGTATATATATAATGTCCAATGAGGATATTTTGAGGTCCTGAATCATAGTTCTCAACTAAAATGCTCCCAGATTTGGGGTATTTTTCGATGGGGATCATCTTTGAGTAGCTGACATGTCTCTTGTTTCATTGCCAAGGCTCTTTGTAGCTTCCTGCCCTTGAATCCTGCCTTCTGTGTGCTGTCAGGTGAAGGTGAGTTGGCAGATGTGCCATGGCCAGGTGAAGAACTTGCTGCAGAACCAAGATGGAAAGATAAAGAGGGTTTGTGCTCTGGAGTCCCAATTTTAGCCTCTGAACATCCTTAGCTCCCCTCAGAGGCAATGATGTTGAACATTTACTGAAGGCAGAGCTAAACACCAGAAACTGGACTCTGAAATTAAGGCTGGTTTTGAAAATGCTCCAGTGAAAGTCAAGATTGCCTTCGTGTAGTACAGAGATTCCCCAGCTCCACTTCCAGGAAATATTCTTTTGAAAGTTTCTGGCTTTAATACCATGGTTTTATGCTGTACAGGACATGAAGGTTCCCAAGAAGCTGTTTTCACACCACTGCTGAAAGAGTACAGCATTGTCACTCCAAAATTCCTGGGTGTGAGCCTGAATTAGATGTTTCTATAGCCTTGTTCTCAAACATGAGAGGAGAGAATAACCTATTACTTGTGCTCCTATGGGAGGAATAAAAGCCTGAAGTAAAGAGTTTTTTTAATTTATAGTCAAAATGGGAAGTCCTTATTTCCAGAACTAAAAAACTATAAATGAAGGAGAAAATGCCTCTTGATCTCTTTGCATTGTGTGTGAAGTCTCGGAGTTGTGGATGATGTGGTGTGTCCGTGGAAGTACAAGGATTATGTTAGATCTTATCAGCTGATTTTTCTCTCTTCTCTCTCCAGCTCAACTGAAGAAATGTGAAGATTCCAAAGTTCTACCTGGCAGAGGGAAAACTAGAAAATCTGGCAAAAAAAGCCAAGTTGCTTTTGGAAGTTCCATCCCCAGGTGAGCCCCTGAGCTGAGTGAAAGCAGTGCTGACCCTTTCCTTAGGGCCCCAGCACTGCCCAGGAGTGTGTTGTGTCTCTACCACAGGTAAAAGGAGTCGTTCCCCACAGGGCAACAGGAATGAAACTGGGGCTTCCACTTCCAGAGGAACTGGGAGACACCAGCAGTGGCAGGTGGAAGGAGTTCTTTGGTGCTGAGCTCTGGAGGCCATCTTTATCCTTGGTTTATTCCTTGATGACACACAATTTATGGTTGTCAGAAGCCTGAAATGGCAAATACTTCATTTCTGAGCACACAGTCCCCTGACTCAGAACAGCAGGGAATCACTCTGGAGCCAGGGAAATGCCCAAAGACTTTGGTCCTCACAGACACTGGGTGAGTCACAGACAGTGACAGGAGGACAAGCTGCAGCCCCAAGCTGGTTTATCTTTAACACAGTAGTTTTGTCTCTGGAAACGTTGAAGTGTTCAATTAACAAGTTCTTCTAATTTTATCTTTTACCTCGCAGCTTCCATAAATAACTTTATAACTCCTGAGATAGCTCCTATCTTCATGGGATGGACCCTGTCCCATCTTACACAGACCTGTTGATTCATCAGTCCTGCTGATCTGCTGTGCTGAGCACTTGTGTGTGAACCACAATGGGAAACATATTAAAACTGTGTGTAAAAATGCAGATCATCTTGCAGAGCCTATAGCCTGTAGAACTCTTCTTCCTCAAGGTTCCTGTTAAAAAATAGAACAGGTTGTAAAACCTAATCACCAAGAGCAGGACTTTTCTCTCTACAACACCCAGTGGTACATTGATCTCAGATAAATTCACAAGCAGTTTTAAACTTGCAGCACTTTTATGCAACTCTTTCATTGCTGAAAATATTTTGAATTAAACAAAAGCATCTCCAAAATGTATTTTTTTTAAACTGTGACCCCCAAATAAGCAGAGGGCTCTTGGGAGTCCCCAGTGAGGTTCACATGCAGTGAGAATCACCTGTGTCTGTTTTTGTGAGAACTGTGTGACAACCTTGGAAGAATTCAGTGTTTCATGGGAAAGTGGTGTCATATTTTCAGCAGGGAACTGATGCCCAAGGGAAGAAATTAAGCAGGATGAAATCTTGTCTTTGAGTTAGTTGGGTATCCAGTCATTAGAAGAACTGGAAGAAACTCAAAGTGAGGGAGAAGAAACCTGAAGTGAGGAGGGAGAAGAAACCTGAAGTGAGGAGGGAGAAACTTGGTTTTCCTTATTGCCTTTTACTGACTTGGAAGTATTAGACCCTGAAAAAGAGAGACCTGGAAATTCCACTTATATCTCCCAAAAGCAATAGTCATCGATTCCTCATCTCCCCCTCACCCATCTGTCAGCTGGTGGAAGTTCTGGTAAATCAAAGTCCAAAATACCACAAAGTATGCACAGTTCCCTGTGGGAAATCTGCTGCAGCCCATCACTCCCACACCTTGGAGCCACCAAGCAAACAGCTCTTTATTTTGCCATTCCAAAACCACACCAAGTGTACACCTGCGGTATTCCCGTGGGGAGAAAAGCTGCTAATAAGCCTATTTCTTGGAGCAAATGTGCCAAGGCAAACACAGATAAAGTGAAGAACGTGGCAGTGAGGAAAGCTGGTGGTTTCCATGAGCCCAGTTCTTGCTAAACCCTCCTGGAGAGCCCAAGTGCCCGGGTCTGACCTTTGCGAGCGGCGCCAGGGAGGCGATAACCGGGTTGTGGTCAACAGGGAAGTCAACATGTTGTGTGGGTCAAAGGCCTCTTGGAGCCCTGGGTGTTGAGGTCAGACACTGCCTGGCAGGTGAAACTGTTCTCCAAAGCCTCTTGCCTGAAGCACTGAGCTCTCCAGGATCCACAGGCTGAGCAGAGTGACGGAATACTCCGAGTTGGAAGGGTCATCGAGTCCAGCTCTTGAGTGAATGGCCTGGAAGGTGAAGGACAGGAAGGGTGAATGGCCACAGACTGGAGAACCTGGGCCTGCAGCCCTTTGGAAAGGGGCCATCTGATGAATGTGCTCACAAGTGATGCCAGAGGGGTGTTTGTGGGCTGGATCTACATCACAGCACTGCTGCAGGAGTTGGAAATTGGAACTATAAAAAGACCTGGTTCTCTCTCGTTACGTGCTGCTGGGAAGTTGGATTTACTCCATAAACATGAAATTTTGATGTATTTTGCTATAAATGAGGTCAGGACCTGGGGGGGTTTCTTTGGTCTTGTCAGAAGAGCCAGAGTTAATTTTTTCTCCTCTAGCAAAACTCAGTAAACAATCCTTGACCTCCTTCCTGGGGAAATAATATTAAATTTAAGATGTAAATGTTATTTGATCCATAAGCAGAATGTCCACCAGCAAATGTCTCCCATCAATGATTTACCACCCTAAGGAGTTTTCCTGCAGCGTATTTACCTGTGTTTTTTAGGTCAGCAGTAACTAAGAACGAGGAAGACTTTGTAGTGCTGTAAATCCTTTGCTTACCTTGGCTTCTCCACCCTCTCTTAGCAAACTGCAGCTCCAAACCCCTTAGCTAAGCTCAGAAAAAAAGTGTTCATGCACAGAATCACCCCTCTTGGGTTTTATTCTTTTGTGGTCCCTTTTTTTTTTTTTTTTTCACTTGCTGACACCTTTGCCTTCTGGACTGGGAGGAAATTTGACCCTGGGTTGTGGAGATCCTGCACTCAAGGAAAAATTCACCTTGTGGAGGAGTTTAGTCTCAGCAACAAGCTGGATCCAGCTGTGATCCAGGGAACTCGAGCAGCTCCTTCCCTTCTGAGTTTATGTTCAACCTCCCTGGGTGGTGCTGGGGGGAGTGGGGGGCACTTCTCCTGCAGCTCAGCTCACCTGCCCAGGAAGGAAAGCTCAGCCACAGCTGGGGACTGGGACATTTGTCTTGGGAACATTCTGTCTGTTCAGCACAGAATAAACTTTCCTCCAGAGCAGCTCAGACCTGGCTATTCCAGACAGAAATACAGAGTAATTCAAACCTAATCTAGCAGAGCTGCTTTGAGACCCTTGAGAACTCAGGACAAAATTCAGCCACAATGAAGGGACTGGTTCCAGGCAGGGCTGTGCTGCTCCCAGCTTGGCAGAGGACTGCAGAGAGCTGGGGCACAAAAAGCTCAACACAGTTCCCAGAATGACTGAGCTGGACTCCTGAAATGAAATAACAGCATTATCCCTCTGACCTCACCTGAGGAATGCACCTGGAAATGGGGAACTTGCTATAAAAGTAGCTGCTTTCCATTGTTATATTGATAAAGCTGTTAATGTTTGTGGTTTGGGGAGTACTGGGAACCCTGGTGGAAAATTGGAGCTGGGGTTGTTTGGACTGTTGGCACAGGTTTGCGTTTTCTTTTCTCCACCACTGGTTTTTAGGTGAGTGGTGACAGCATCACATCAGGTAGTTGTTCCAAACCTTGCAGGGATTCAGGCCTCCAGTTCTGGAAGCACATGGACATCCTCAGATGAAAGGCTCAGTGCTGCTGGTTCTGTAAGTCAGCAGTTCCCTGCCAGCACATCTTTGTGTGACAGGATGGGAACTCTCAGAACTCATAAAAAGGCTATTTCTGAGCCCTGCTAGGTCACAGCCATTTTATTTATGTACCAGGTAGACACAGACCAATTTTTCTGGGATAAAAATCCCTGTCTTGACTTCAGTTATCATCTGTTACAATCCCACAGGAAATGACATTTGAGGTGTACTGTGCCCTTAACTCACTCTTTTGGGGTGACTTTTTGGGATAACAGAACACCACACGGGGGAAAAGAAGGTCTTCACTGAGAGAAGATGACAGATTTGCTTTACTGGGGACAGTGGAGATGGTTGAAATGATCAAATTAAATCCAAGGGCAGTTGCTGAATTACTGCAATTTAGGAACTGGCAGCTTGAGACTGGAATAATCTGAGAGGATCTCCCTGCACTGGCCTTTCTGAGCTATCCCAGTATTCTGTGGTTTCAAGTAAGAACCTGACTCCTGCTCATGCTCCTTCCTTGTGATCAGGGGAGTTTGCAAAAGCTTTTGCTGTCTCCAGGTTTCTTTCTGCAAGGTTTTAATGTGATTTCTGTGATCTGTTCCTTTTGTGCCTCTTGTCCCAGCCTGCCCCTGCTTTGCCTCTTGCCCTGTCCAGCTCTGAATAGTCTTGGCCTTACGCCCCTTGTCTAACAAACTGAAATTCTCACTAGCCAGCCTTTTCCTTCTTTAAAAATGGAGAAGGCTACCGGGAACTAGTGCTGCAGGCATCTTTAAAAATAGCAGTATGTGTGTTTTTCTTCCTCTTTCTGTCACATAAGTAGTGCTTCTGCCTGGCTGGTTCCTCCCCCAGCCCTCCCTGCAGGCAGGGAGCAGAACCCAGCTCAAAATCAGCTGCTGTGAGGGAGCTGAACTTTAACTCTCCCCCTTCCCCGAGCCTCTGGCACTGCTTTTGCCCCCAGGAAAAATAAGATTCTTCAGGTTATCAGGCTTTCTGCCTTGGGGGAATTCCCTGTGCTTTGTCCTGTGGGTCTTATCTGCTCACTTACACAACATATTCTGGTTTTTGTTTGTGCAGAACTTCTGATACTGCTGAGCTGTTCCACACAGTCCATTTGCCCATACACCTTTGGTTTCCTCCCTCTGCCCACCTGTCTCCTCATCCCTGTTGCTCCCATGACTCTGCTGAGTGTATTTTATACCCTGTTTAAAATTCAAATATCAGAACTTCTGCTGTTTAAGTGCACACTCTGACTTGAGCCTCCTCAGACTATCAGGGAAATAATTGGGATTTTAACTTAATAGCTGGGTAGGTATCACTGCTCCATCAGAAAGCCTGGTCTGGGATAGTGGGTCAGTCTTACAGGGCTCCAGGCCTGGCCAGAGTAGGAATTTCTGCCTAAGAAGCAAGATTTGTACAGAGCAATGTGGTTTTTCCTGTAGTTTCTCAGTTGCACAGCTCCAGAAGTTGTCTGTTTTCCAGTTTTACGAGAGTGGTGGCTGGAGAAATATGGAGAATATGTGGGGCTGGAACAGAGGGACAGAGCAACTGAATGGCTGAAGAAATCATGGCTTGGAAAAATAAATAATGCAATCACTTCCTATATTTTTATTGTCAAGATAGTCTCATAGTTTAGGGTATTTCTTGCCTGCTGGCAGTAGGTGACTGATAAAATCATTCACCTTGAGATTGGGTTGTTGATCTATGAGTGGATGTACAAAAAGACCAGTTACAGAGTCTCTGTTGGGGTAAAATTTGGAGGAAAGAGGCTCAGCAGCAGTTGAGTTGTGTGAGAAGCTGAAGGCCACACTAAAGGCCAGGCTATTTTTACCAAAATCACTGTTTTTCATGGTGTTTGAAAGGATCAGTTCAGCTGAACAGACCTCAGGTACTGTGACAGCACATGGGTTTGTCAACTTGCAGGGGAGAGATTTCATAGCTGTCAAACCCACCTCCTTTGGCAGAGAAATCTGGTACCATTTTTACTGGGTTTTATCTTTTCTGCTTATTTTACACCTAACTACCCATCTCTTGTCCTGAAGAATATTTGTTACATTCACTTTGGGAACAGAGAAAAGCTTCTGCTTTATAGCTGTGAGTGTTGAACTCTGGTTTTGGGGCTTCAGGGGATTGTCTGCTTCCAGGGAGTTAAACACATAAACTGCAGAATTGGAGGCTGAATTTGCTTATTGCCCATTTTTACAGCACTTACACATCTTCCTGATTTTGGGAATGGCTTCAATGTCCCTCTTCTTCTGGGAAGTTCATTGTATTTGGTATAAAAGCCTGTTTTCAGGTAACCTGAACAATTCAGGAGGATAAATGCTGATAAATATTAAAATGAATCTGTTCCAAAGTGTGTTTATTTAGTAAAACACATCACAGGCAGTGCCATTGTGGGGGAGGGCACAGGTAGTACACATGGGTTGGGATAGCCAGGGCAGAGAGGGCAGGACAGCCCACCCAAATTGGGCACAGCTGGGACCCCTTTGGGTGGGAATTGGGCACAGGGCTGGTGTCCAGGCCCTTGCACTTGTCCTGGCCAGCCCTGCTGTGCTCTGGTCCCAGCAGACAAGGAATCCCTGTCCGTGCTGAGCAAGTTGTGCTTTGGGGGCTGTTGTGGTGGTGAGTCCTTGGGCAGCACATTTTGGGGTTTGGAGGGTGACCATCACCTCAGGGAGGGCTTGGTGAGACACCAGCCCTGTCTGTGCTTCCTGAGAGCCTGTCCATAACCACGTGGAAAAACAGAGCTGGTGCTGGGAGATTTTCCTTGGAAGAGCTCTGGCTTTTCCAGCCTCCCCTGTGGCTCCCTGAAACACAGGTAGCCTCAGGCTCAGCTGCTGGAGGTGGGATGTGTGCTTTGCTGTTCTTAAACCTTCAGCAGTTGGGCTTCTGAACTCCCTTTCATAGAGTTCTTTTTATTTTTGGAGGTCGTTCTTGCTTTTCAAGAAAAAGAACAATTATTTTTCCTGTTCGTTTTGGATTTTTGCTTGAAAACTTCATGAAACGCAGGGCAGAAGGAATTAGTCTTCCAGCCTCTTCAAAAAGAATCCTTGCTGCTGCAATTAATTTTCCAATTAAAGGGGTATTAATTACGAAACATAGTGGTGCTTTGGTGTGGGTTGTTAAATAAAAGACATAGTTCCAGACTATTTAGGTTTTTTGCTGATGGGTCTGCTAGAAAAAAAATCATGTTTGTCCTTAAATGCATTGCTCTGACTGGGCATTCTCCTTGAAATTCCTGGAAAAACATTTAGAAGGTTTTTTAGCAGCACCAAACCAGCTAAAGTTGATTCCAGCAGAGCTTTGTTTCCTAAATAGCTCGCTTAGAAATGTGAGCATTTAAATGGTGCCAAATGAGCTTCGAAGATACCATCTCCCAGGTTACAAAAGGTGACTCTGCCGGTGTGGGGCATTAGGGTTAGTCCGGAGAATCTGCTGGGTGGAAAACAACTTTGCATCTGGAATTCCCGCGTTTGCCTGCATTTCATTGTCTGCCTCGAATTTTCGCACCTCCGAATTAAAACCTCTTCTTTCAGCTCGAAAATAAACCTCCCGAGGTGGAGTTGAAGGAGAGGCTCAGTTGAGGTCCGAGCAGGTCCTAACTGTGATTAGGAATGCAAAGTGCCCCGTGCTTTGTGGTGCTGCTGCCTGGAATCCGATGGATGGAGCCGATTGTGGGCTCTGCAAGTGCTGCCAGAAAATATCTGCTCCCGGGGGGGTCTTTCGTGCTGGTGGGTCTGGACTAGTTTTTTCAGTCGTTGCAAAATAATGTTTTGGAGAAAGTTCACGAACTGACTTAGTTAAGGCAGGTGTAACAAGGCATGACTTAGAGGAGGAGGAGGAGGAGGGTGTTTTCCCCTGTGAAGGTCTCTGGTATCAGAAGGAATTCTGCAGCCAGAATTCTGGGAGTGGTCGGAGGATGGGGCTGGGTCAGATGGTTGGGGTCTCTGCAAATCGGGATTTTGTAATTCTAAAGAAATTTCTGGGCTATTTGGCACCATAATCACGTTTTTGGTGCAGTTTTGTGTCTCTCCATGTGGTTTGCCTGAGCGTTGATGTGAACTTACTGAGAATCTGCATCACAGAGAGCTGGTTGCCCTCAGGAGGTGCCATCCCAGAGTTCTGTGTGTGGTGGCACAGCAGCAGTAATCTCTTGAGTTACAGGAATAGATGGGCTGTGAGTTGGGTGTGCCTTCCTAGCACCATTTCTATTTTCAGCAGGTGTTGAGCTGCAGTTCCCTGCAAATGTTTGCGTCACCATAAGAATTTCTGTGCTTTGTTTCCTCTATTTTTCTTTCCTGGGCCAGCAGTGTCCTGGTGTCTGCCGAAGAGGTTCCTTGCACAGAGGTGGTGCATTAGAAAAGGTAATGAGAAGAGTTTTCACTGTATAATTTGGCTGCAGTTTCTGTTTCAAAATGTGGATCCTCCCTATGAGTTGGTGGCACTGAAGGCACTCTGACAACTCTTCACTGTAGCCCTCCAGTCTTCACTCAAGTCTTGACATCTCAGGCTCTCTCAATCAATTCTTCAGCTCTTAAATCATATTCTGTGGTTGAAAATGTAATACAGGGAATTCCTACTTAGTTATTTGAAGAGGGAATTAGCGTCCTACATGAGGTCTGCAAAACTGATGTACAGGAAAGGGGGACTATGCTCTGCGCAGTCATCACTGAAAAGTCTCCATACTACACTTCAGTGTTAAACATATCTCTTCTGCTAATGCCAAAATCAGTTTGGTGTTTGAGCATAAGGGAAAATCCAGCCCTGCCACACATAAGGACTTTTCTCTCTCACACAGTTATGGTGGAAGGCAGGTGTTGTTATGTGTTACCATCTTAAAGCTTGACTCACTCCAAGATAAATTGCTCAATAACTGTTCAAAATCTGTGTGTTAGGAAGCAGGATCTAAAATCCCACTGCCTAATTCTAGTATTAAGTCTTGCCATGAATAAATTTTTGAGGGTCAGGAGACAGACCTCACGACAAAGCAACCAGTACAACTTGCCAGCCTGGATAGACTTTCACACACTGCATTGCACAACAGTTTTTGCCATCCTTAAATTCTCCCTTTCCCCTTTGCTGCAGAGTAACCCTTTGCCTTTAGCCAGCTCTCCCTTTTCATTTTGCCTGCTCTTGCCCAGAATGCAGGAATTGTCAGTGACACAGAGGTGAAAGGGGAGAGAGTGTTTGGATTTTTAGGAGGTGGTGGCGGGGAGATGCTGAGAGCCAGTTCAAACCAGAGAAAACCGAGCAGAGAAGCTGTTGTGTTCAGCAGAAGGAGGTAAAGGAAAGCTGTGAAATTCTGTGTAATCAGTGGGGACATCAGACCTGTCCAGGCTGGCTGAGGCTGGAGCAAGAAGGCAGGGTTTTGTGTTGAAGAAGGATTTCTCAGTTTATGAGTTAGTGAGTTAACTCTTGGCATGCTTAGTGGAATTGTAGTAAAAAGAAACAACCTGTTTGAAGGTCTATTATCTCACAGTTCAAAATCTGCTGCTCTCCATTGCATATCTTAACAACAAGTTACTGAGACTGAGAGCAGTGTTTGTTCCTGCTGAGGCTGCAGAACTGACTCAGGGCATTTACAAGAAAGAACTCAGTGGAGGAAATAGCATTTTCTTTTTGGTTTAGCACCCAGCACAGAAGTATTTCTCATGATTCATTTGTTCCTGTGTGTTTTCTCACCCCTCAAATGATAATAATAATAATGAGGGTGTGCATGGGGTAATAATAAACCTACGTGAGACTGGAGGCTCTGTGTGATACAGGCTGTGCAAGGCTGAGTGAAAAAGCCATACAGAGACCTGACCAGGAAAGCAAATTATCTTCCTTCCCAGATAGAATATAAGGAGCTTGCCAGCTCAGTTTTTCAGAGCCTGGATTAGAGTGTATTCTGCCCAGATCTGGAATTTAACTGAATCCCAATAACATTTTTCATTTGGGAGCCACGAGGACACGAAGTTGCCATGGTGAACATCCTGAACCTGCTCACAAATGGGAGACAAAGCAGATTAAAAGGAATAAATGATGCAGCACTAAGTGTGAGAATTGATGTGTGATGCTGCTACTTAAAAAGTCATTATGAGATGGGAGGGAAGATGCTTCTGTGTGTGTTTGAGTTGCTGAAGTTTGCAGCTGGATTGTGCCACCTTCTCCTTGTGGACATTGCAGTGCTCTCTGAGTTTATGGGGTTAAAAGAGGCCTGGGTTGAGTTCCACACTGTCTTGCATCAGATCCCAAACCCTCATGCCTTGGATGTCAACAGAGGATGGTGACACTGGGCTGGGAGGTCCCTGCTCTGCTCTCATGCAATGACCTGCCCTGTCCTGTGCAGCAGTTCCCAGGTTTGCTGGTTCAAACCAACACAAATGCCAGGAGCAAATGCAGGATTCATTCTTTCCATGCCTGTGACCTGTTTGTCTGTTTTTCTTTTGTAATACTGGGAAGGCTCCGAGGTTTAGAAACAGTGGCTCTGTCTTTAGGCTTTGCCCTCGTGGAAAATGATGTCGATATTCTGATTTCTTCACTTGTCTTTTCAGTTGCTTTGATTGGAGCTTTCTGCTCAGGCATTGATATGGTAAAACAGATTGCAGAGAACATCTTGTCTCTCAAAGGAATGCTGGTGTGATGGAGTCACAGACTGCAGAGCTGACAGGGTGCACACAGACTAATCTCAGCCTCTGAGGAGAGCTGTGACTAAGCAACACTGGCAACACAAAGGAGCATTTGTTGGCAATTCTTGTTAGAAGCAAAACTGACTCTACAGGTAGGAGAGTAAACTGTTTCAGAACCACTTGCAGGGTTCAAGGGCTCCAGATCATCAGCTCCCTTCAGTTTTTATTTTATTTTTTTTTTATTGGTTTGGTTTGGGTTTTTTTCTGTTGCTTTTTTTCCCCCTAAAATGATGATACAGGTGGGAAATGTGGTGCTGCCATTCCTCCCCACTCACTCCTGCACAGAGGGGACGTGGAGACAGACATTTGGTGGGTTCCAGACACTGCTATGACAGAAGAGCAGAATTCTTTTGCTCCTCTCTGAGGAGCATATGTTGGTGCCAAAAGGGATGGATCACATCTCTTAAGTTTTCCTCTCAGAACTTCTCTTTTTTTCTCCTCTGCTGCTGAGTTTTTCTCCAGCCTGTGTTGCTTTGTTTCTTCCTGTTTCTTTATTTAACTCTTCTTCCATCCCAGAGCAAAGTTCCCTCTGACAGTGGGGAGGCTGCAGGTGTCAGACAGAGATGTTTTGTGATATGGCAGAAGAATGTTCCTGGAAACATCAAGAAGCAGCCAGATCAGGTTCCAGTGTTACAGCTGCCACTTGGCCTTGGAATCCTGGGAAACTCCTCTCCTGTGGCTCTTGGTTTTGTCTTTTAGCCTTGCATATTCCTGTATATTCTGTACAACCTATCCAGTCATTTTTTCTGTAGGTTGTTTCAAGAAAACATATTTTATTTTTGAAGTAGAACAACCATAGCTATTATATTCTTTCCTGGTTCTGTGCAGTAACTACCCCCTCCCATCGAGTCCCTCTCCTCTTTGTTTCCTCTTGTCTCTGAACAGATATTTTGGCCTGTCTGGAGATGCTGGAAAGCAGCTCGTGTTGCTCACCCGTGGAATTTCTCCTCACATCTTTCCCATCTTTTAAACAGGAAACAAAACAAATCAGTGCTGGCTCCTGGCAAGTGCCAAGGTGTTGGAATGAGTCAGCTTGGCACCTCTCCTGCTGTTGTTGGTGTGCTCCAGGATTGCATTGCCAGTGATAAGCAGCACATTTATCTGGAATTTGGACTCACCCATTGTTTACAGGCTCATTGTTTTCTGTCCCTCTTCCTTCTTCCTTGGCAATTCCTCTTCTTCATGTCCCTCTGTTGATACCCAGTGTAATTGATACCCTGTGCAATGCCCAGCCAGGTATTAAGGTGAGGAGTTTTAAGGAAGGAAGGTCACAAAATGCAAAGCAGCTCCTAACAGAAGGGTGTGGACTTTTGGACAGGCAGCTTTAGGTTGGAAAACACTCCTTCCCTTCCTGCAGCTCTTCCCTTGGTCTCTCCCTCCCTGGCAATCCCTCTGGCTGTTTGATGCAACTCCTCTTTCTGCCATTGTTTCTTCCCTAAAGCTTGTCTTGGCTTGTATTGAAATTTATTACATATCATTTATCATTTGCTTTAAAATTGGTAGAGCCCTGGTCTGAACAAGATGTGGGACCTCCTGGTTCCTGCTGAAATGACCCTATTCAAGAGCTTTAACTAAAGCTCTCTTTTCTAAGAGAGCTTTAACTGTTCCTAACTAACCCATCCCAAGGGTTATTTTGCCTTGGAGATTGTCGCCTTTGAAAAGGGAGTATTGAATCTTGGCTCTCAAAGTGTTCAAATCTTCTGCTCTGTGCCTTGATTTTCGAAACCAATTTGTCAAAAGAAGTATTTCAATTATGTTGGGCTGTAAAGGGAGGCACCTCTTTCCCCTGTGACCTGGCAGAGGTCAGGTCCTTCCCTGTTCCACTCAGTTTTTCTCAGTCTTTATAAGAAAATAAGGTGGAGAACAGTTTTCTGGAAAAAGTTTTATTATCAAATTGTTCCTATACAGCACTTTTACCCTTGGTAAGGGAATACAGATCTGTGTATGCACTGGCTTGGAATTCAATTCCACCAGAACAAAATCAGCAAACAACACCTTCAGTGCAAATTAATGCCTTAGATTGTATGGAATTTCTGTCTTTTGGTTTGTTTATATTTTTGTCCTTTATGTGTGTTTTCCTCTCAGAGTGCTCTCCAACTTCGTCTTTGAACGAGGGGAGATTGTAGTCGTTACAAAAATAGGTAGTATTTCAATTTCTAGACAAGTCTTGGCTTTACAGTACAGTGGGAGGTAATTCATCAACCTCTAAAGTCCTTATTTCTTCATTAAACTAATGAAATCACTTCACCCCATCGTGGGGCAAATCCATGCTTAATATTGCACAGACAGGACTTGAAAGCAGCAGAGGCTGAGTCAGGTGGGGAAGAATCTCTCCAGGAGGAGGAAGAAAACCTTTGGTAAGGACTGTTTCAATAATACATGTTCTTGTCCCACCAACCTGCAGGAGGAGAAGGGAGAGAAGAAAAAAAAATCAGTTATTTTTTTCCCTCAGAAAGGCAAAGTGATCACTGGCAACAAATGGTTCATTTTTAAGCAGCCACCTGTGAGCAGTGGCTGGGGGGGGTGGTATGTGAGTGAAAGGGTAGGAAAAGACACATTAAATCAGAATATGAAACTAGAAGAATCCTGTACTTACTTCCTGGGTACCTTCTGATGAGCAGCTTACGGATTTCATCATAGACCCAGATCAAGATGGCAAAGGGCACAGCCACAAACCAGTACTGGAACCTGGCAGGGTGGGAAGAGGGTCTCAGTCAGAGGCATTAACAACCACCCAGCTGCCATTCTGGGGGCTCTGGGCTGTTTGGTGTCACTAAAAGAGAATCTGGACTTCTGGGCCTCTTTCCTTTGTCTTAACTAAGCACTCCAATGTGCCTATAAAGCCTCTGAATGAATCTATTCCAGGTCCTATTCAGAAGGAAACATTGCCTGGTGGTGGCATTACAGCCTCTGAAAATGGCAGAGAAATGGAGCATATCTGACAGTGATCTATTTAGAATAAAAGTTAAATGCTGTCCATTCTACATATCTGACAGTGATCTATTTAGAATAAAAGTTAAATGCTGTCTATTCTCACCAAAACATTGGAGATGCTGGGAAAAAAATCATTAAAATGTTTGCTTTACACAGGCAGGTTTCTGGATGCTCATCTATGGAATAATGTGGAAATGATGATACTAATGTCCTTTTTGGTTAAGAAATAGCCCATTCTGCTCTTCATAATGAATATTCTTTGGTATTTACCCTTGAGTGGTGCTGCATGGGCACCCTCCTCCCATGGTGTGTTTGTCTGTGGAGGGCAAGGGAAGTTCAGCAGCCCCAAAACTCACCTGAGAGGTGTGAAATTCAGGGCTGTAACATGCCCAAGGCCGTAGGTGAGGATCAAAGCAATTCCTATCTGGGAAAATATGCCCACCCAGATGACTTTGTTCCTGCAGGGAAGAGCAAAGAGGAGGAGTTACAGCCCCCTGTCCGTGGGGGCACAGCTGGAATGAGCTGCCCCAGGTGGGCACTGCAGACACAGGGTGGGCTCTGCTTTCCCTGGCAGCATTCCCAGCTGGCAGCAAGCTTTGGGTTGCACACACAGTGTGCACTGGGAGTGTGCCCAGCCTGACTCAGGTGTTAATGGAAGCAGGAAGTGCACACAGGTGTGGGCTCTGGCCCTGCAGATAAAGGATGGAGAACAAATCGCCCTCCTATCGGGAATGCTCGGGGTGAATGCCTGCTTTGCTCTGTGGCCTCTGTCCCAGTAGATATTTTGAATTCCCTGGCTCCCATGGGATTGAAGGGTGCAGAGGGTGGCCAGCTGGTATCTCCCCTTCTGGAGCTTGGAGTTATCTCAGAGAGCTCCAAACGTGCTATCTGTTGATAACTACATAAAGAAGTTGAGAAAATAATCTGGAAACTCCCCCCCCCCTTTTTTTTTTATAGTGAGCATTTTAATGAATGGAGAGTTAGTTTAAAGCTGATACATTTTCAGGATAATGAATACAATGCCTTGCTTTAAAGGAAAACCACTCTCCTGAAGCAGGAAAGGGGGGGAGGAGAGGTGGAATAAAATGTTTGTCTGAGATTTGTGGTTGCTTGAGGCCAGACTTGGTCTTTGTGCAAAGGCTGAATGTGAGTGGGTCAAATCACTGAGCTGACCTGCTTCTGAAATGAGCTGTAGGATAACTTGAAACATGGGTTTAGATTAGATATTAGGAAAGAATTCCTTCCTGAGAGGGTGGGGAGGCCCTGGCACAGGTTGCCTAGGGAAGCTGTGGCTGCCCCAACCCTGAAAGTGTCCAAGGCCAGGCTGGATGTTGGAGCAGCCTGGTCTAGTGGAAGGTGGCAAAGGGGTGGAACTGGATGAGCTTTAAGGTCCCTTCCAACCCAACCCATTCTGGGATCCCACGTGTCAAATCTGCAAAACTCACCTGAAAAGGCCCTGCCGGAAAATGGAATTTCTCCGTGTTTTCCTGATGATCAAATCAGCAACTTGTTGAATGGTGATGCTCACAAAGAAGGCAGTGTAGCCTGTCCACTGCAGATAGGTCCTCTGGTATTTGGTCTGCAAAGAGAAGGAAAAATCAGGGAGTGTTCTATCAGACACTCACATCTCGTGCAGGAGGCTGCAAAACTCGAGAGGAGGGTTTATTTCAGCTCCCAAGGTGTAAATGCAGAGTTATTCCAGATTTAGATCCACAGGGATCAGATTTGGGCCAGTTTTAGTCCAACAGGTGCTTGAGTCACGAGGCTGCAGCACAAGCTGGGGGTGAGGAGGTGTTTGTGTTCATTTATTAGTACCTTCTGCCTTGTGATTTCTGCAGGATGAGTGAGGGGGAGTGAGGAGGGAAAGGGGGAGGCAGAGACTGCAAAGTACTGTTTGCAGGGTGCTGTTCAGGAGCAGGGCTGAGAGATGATGCTTGTGATTGATTTGGATGGGCTTAAACACACAGTCCAGAGAGGAAGGTGCATCTCCAGGGGCTCTGAATGAGAAAGTGGGCAAACTGTAGAAGAATGAATGAAAGAATGGAGGCTGAATGAAAGCTGGGTGCCAGGAAGCTCTAAAGAGTGTATCCTGAAGGAACGTTGCGTGGCAACTAATTATAATTGCATTTAAATCTCCTTTTCCTTTCTTTATTTCGGAGGAGAGTATAGAATTTTTGGGGAGAGTATAAAATTTTTAAGGAGAGGCAGTGCAAGGGATTTTCAGTGCTTCCTTACCCACTGCTGTCCATAGGAATCCTCGAAGTCATTGATGGCATTGTTTTCCCAGTTGACCCTCACACCCAGCAAGGTGGAAGGGAGGAAACCTTGCTCAGCATAGACGGTGAAATAGGTCACAAAGGCTCCCACTGACTGCATGATACCTGCAAAATCAAAGGGCTACAGTGAGGAAGAACCAGATTAAGGGGCACTGGGGAACATGCCATGAGCCTACAGGTAATTTTAGGGCTTTTGGTGCTCCCTGTAGATAAAACTCTGTTGTGGTGTTGAATAATAGAAGGGAATTGGTAAATTTGCAGAGGAAGGAGTCGAGTTTCAGCTCTCTGGTTTTTTTTAAAAAATGGCTCAGCTTGACTCTGTCTTGCTTTGCTGATGCCAGGCAGTGTCTGGGAGGCCAACCTACCGATCTGCAGGTAGGAGTACACAGCCAGCTGCTGGTTCACCAGCCGGTCTTTCCTCTTGTTCCGAGGTCTCCTGTTCATGATGTCGCTCTCAGCTTTCTCGTAGGCCAGAGCCACGGAGGGGATCTGCAGCAGAAACAACCCATCAGAGCCCTGGGGGCAGCACTGACCCGTTTCTCGGGTGTTTGTCAGCAAAGTTTCAGTTCTCAGGTGGTTCTGTTCACGTGTGCTGCCTTGTCAGGATCCAAAGGGGACAGAAGGATCCCTGGGGCGTTCCCTAGACACATTTCAAGGGTTTGAGGGGAGTCTGAGACTGTTTCCTAGGTCTGGTGATCCCATGACAACAGCAAGAGCTGGAGGATATGAAAAAAACATTAAAGGTCCTTTAAAATGCCTTGGCTCTGGTGAAATATCTGGTGTTCATCCCCTGCAGTAACTGCAGTGATTTCTGGGATCTCTTGATTGAAACACTGGTATTTGCTCACTTCTGATTGTTCTTGTCAGCACAGGTTTTGCTTCCTGCTCCCCCTCTGCAGGTAGTTTGTTGTTTTCTACTCTTCTTTCTCTACCCCTGGCTGCTTTTAATTTCCTCTTTCACTACCTTGTTACTGGGCTGCAGGGTAAGGCAGGGAAACCTTCCTTTGTTCTGCATTCCCTTTGCACCCAGCCCCTCTAGCTTGATATTCCAGCAGAAAATGACTTTAAACATGACTTCAAACATGACTTACAATGTCTGTGCCCAGGTCAATGAACAGGATGGTGATGGTGCCAATGGGCATTGGAATGCTGGCAATGATGTAGATGAGAAAGGGGCAGAGCTCAGCAATGTTCTTGGTCAGGGTGTAGGCAATGGTTTTCTTCAGGTTGTCAAAGATCAGGCGCCCTGGGGGAGAAGGAAACAGCTTGTGTAAAAGTGAATTCTTAAGTGTTTTCCAGGAAAAAACTTCCATTTTTAGCTAAACGAAGTGAAAACATTTACTGCTTATGTTGACTTTCCTCATATGTTTCCTCATGCATTTTACTGGTTATTTTTGTTGGGGTTTTTTTGTTTGTTTTTTTGGGGGGGGTTTTTGTTGTTTTTTTTTTTTTTTTTTAACTGTTAACCTACCTTCCCTTAGAGCCTCCTGAAAATTCAAGTGTAATAAAAACCCTCTTTCAATGAGAAAGTTTGAGGGGAAAAGTCCCATTCCACAACATGCTGTGGTTTTAATGGAAACTCCAGAATATTTATGGTGAGAGTGGAGCAAATAACAGACTGAAAATGTAGAGGAAACTACTTGTATTCTAATGGGAACAAGCTGGGAAGTGCCTTTGTCTGCAGCTTGATCAAACAGCAGTAGCAAATCAGTGCTGTGTGAGAGGGGGGATGACTTTCATGTGTTTAAGTGGAATTAATTCCCAATTTCCCCAAATATCAAAATCACATTTCCAAATCCAGAAAGAAAAAAAAAAGAGGAGGTGAGTGCAGGGGGGAAGGATCAGGAGGGCTGGCCAGTGCTGTGTGACAGCAGCTCTCAGCTCAGAAAGTGGATAGCAACATTATTTTTACCTTCCTCCACTCCTGTGACGATAGAAGCAAAGTTATCATCCAGCAGAACCATATCAGCTGCATTTTTAGCTGCATCAGAGCCAGCAATGCCCATGGCAATTCCAATATCTGCTTTTTTAAGAGCGGGGGAGTCATTGACTCCATCTCCAGTCACGGCAACAACTGCTCCCTGGAACACACAAAAGGATCCAGATGTGGGCTGGGGAGGAGATGAGGGTTATTTGCCCCTAAGGACAGGCTGCTCTCAGCACACTCTTTACATCTCTAGAAAAGAGATGCTGATGGGAAGTTCTGAATCCTCTTTGTACCCCCAGAAAACAAGGATCAGGGGGATGGTAGGAAGGGTTTGGACAGCAACCTCGGACTTCGGTGTGATAATGTCTAAGTTGGTCATTTAGGTTCCTACTGTAGTAGAAATATGGAAAATTCAGGGATGTGATTTCCTACATCCTGCAGAGTAGACACCTCAGTTAGATGCACTTCAAATGCAATTAATTTGATAGCTTCTTTCTGTGGAGCATAAGCTGAAAGATTTAGATATCCACCTATATATATGTGTGGTCTATCCCTGTCTGAGCAGACCCAGCTTCACCTCTGTCATGTGTGGGAGATTTGGCTGACACAACCTGCTCTGTCCTGTTTTTTGGGGTTATTTTGTGAAGTGCCTACAGAATCAGCCAGGTTTCATCCTAATTGTAAATTATGTAACTGCTGAGTGAGAGCCCATTCCCATCCTACCCCAACACCTTCTGGCCATCACCAGCCTAGGCTAGAATTGCTCCAGTAATCCAAAAGATGGAAAACTCTGCTTATCCAGCTCAGCTTCTTTGTTATCTTCCCGTGGAACTATCCTGCAGCTAAAGGTCCTGCTCCAGCTGATGCAGGAGTTTGTGGTTTGATGCAATACAGGGTGTTCCAAGTGAGAAAAAGCCTGACAAAGTGATTAATAGAAATGCTGAGTGTCCTGTCCCTGGGGGGATTTAGCTCAGTGTCACTACCTATAAATAATGCCATGTACAGAAGGGTTTATAAGCTCTAAGCACTAAACATAGCATGGAGACTGAGTTTTGAGGGGGGAGGGTGTTCCTTTCCATCCTTTAAAGAGCCAAATCTCCCAGGAGTGTGGGTGTCTGAGCAGTGCAGAGCACATTTACCCACCACGTGCCAAACAGGGACCATTCAAAAAATAAAATCTTTCCATTTCATCTCTTTTTTTATTTTTTTTTTCCCCCTCACTCTCCTGAAAGCAGCCCAGGCTTAAACCACACGAGCTGATAATGCTGATTGGAAAGCTTAGTGCTGGCATAACTACAGAACTAAAATAATGTCTTGTGCCATGTCTTCTCTACCAAGTCCAGGCACAGCACTGTGAATCAGCTTTGATTCACAGCATCTACCTGGAAGATGTCACTTCTGAAGGGAGGATCTTTTGATGGCAATTTGCATCTTTTACAGAGCTCTGTAGGTGTCATTTCTCTGCCTCCTGTGCTGGCTGCACTCCACACTCCTTTACATAATTTTGCCCGTGGATGGGACAAACTGTCTTTAAATCTTGCTTTCTGTGGGTTGATTTACAGCCTTTGAAAGCACCAGCCATAAGGCTTGGTCATGAATAAATCACGCCGTGACAATTTGTGGGGTTCATACCTTTAGAATCATAAATCCTCTAGAGCTTTAAGTTCCACGAGTCCAACCTGTTAACCCAGCACTGCCAAGTCCACCCTTAACCCACCTCACTCCTGAACATTCCTGTGGGCAGCAGCACATGAGATAAAATGAGAGGATGTGGCAGGGTGTTGCTTTTATCTGGGCTGAAAGGATTCCTGAGGGAAGGCAGCTTCCCAAGCAGTGCAGTCTCTGCCCAGGAGGCTTTATGTGCAGCACAGCTGCTTCTCAGAGTTAGATCCAAAATCCAGACCCTGGCTACAGCTCCAAGCCAGCGAAGCCCAGGGAAAGCTCATTTTGTCAGCAGGAGTTCAGAGTGTGTAGCAGGGATCTGAGTGGCTTGGATTCTGTCCAGGCAGTGTTGGTGGCAATCTGTTAGATAATGTTCCTGCTCAGTGCAAAGAGTATAAACAGAGCTCAGGGAGCACTGGGAATTGCCTTCCACCCTCTCACCACGCGGCTGATGCCCGGGGAAAGCTCCTGAAGGGCATGGAACCTTCCCCACCTCTTACTCACCTGCCTCTGGCAGCCCTCGACTATAATCAGCTTCTGCTGGGGCGATGTCCGAGCAAAGACTATCTCGGAGTGGTTACACAGGATCTCATCCAGCTGCTCCGAGTTCATGTCCTTCAGCTCCATCCCATTAACCACGGCTGCTGTAGCTTCCCTGCGAGAGCCGGGGAGAGAGCTGGGTGAATTTTCGAATTAAAAGGCTCAGATAAAAATAGTGCACTCGTGGAAAGCATGTAAATGCAGCTGGATAGTGGGGAAGCAGCAAATTGAGGTGATTTCGGAAGCAGTTTGTTGTTAACCAGCAGGTGTTGAATGAAAGGCGCCGCAGAAATGCGGAGTGAATTACAGTTACCTGGATACAGAGGGGAGTCATTGAAGCTTCCTCCCGAGCGCCAGAAAATGCATTTTAAAGAGGCCTCTCAGTGGGAGGGAGGGACAGCAGAAGCGAAGACATCCCTTCTGTAAAGAGCTTTTATCCTTCTTTCGTGATGCTATTTTTTTTTCACAATTAGTGAGTGAAAGAGGAATTTGGACTGATGGTCCTTGGGTAGCATGATTCTGAATTTTGCTTTTTGTGTGTGTGTTTTGTCAAAAGGGCTGTGACAGTGAATCAAACGTGATCTGTAAAGGATAATTTGCTGGGTTTTCTTTGAGAAAAAAGGATGAGAGCCAACGAGTTGTTTAGGTAGGGATGGCACATTGGATGGACACAACTGGGAACGTGGCGTGGAACAGAAGAGCAGAAGGCAGGTGGCTGTAGAACTGGGCTGTAGAAGCACTATGGAGGGAGCAGGAAAACGAGCCCACAGGTATTCCCTGTGCTCTGTTTGCTCTTACCTCCTGTTGACTTGCTCCACGGGAATGTTGAGGCGCTTGGCAATGTCCTCCACGGTCTCACTGGTGGCTGAAATGATGCCCACGCTCTTGGCAATGGCCTTGGCCGTGATGGGATGGTCGCCGGTGACCATGATAACCTGGGCAAGGGACAAGCACTGGGGTGAGTGACAAACAGATATGCCCTGGTTGGAGTGAGATAAAGTGGAATATCTATTGTTGCAAGCCCGGGAAGCAGTTCAGGGCGGGAAAGCTGTGCTATGTGAATAACAAAGGGAGACTATGAGCAGTAATTACTGAGCTCCACGTCGACATCAGGACTCTGACTCTCCTTATTGAGGCTGTTTTATCAGGGCTGTAAAGGAAGAACTTGTCACAGGCAGCAAGGTGAGAATAATGCAGAATTAAGAAGCCTTTATGTAAGGATCTATATTGGGTATGTTCAGTGGTGAGAGCTCCTTAGAATATTGCATCTTAAAATGGATCCTTGTGACTGAGGTGTCCTGACAGATAAGACACAGCCTTTTCTTTTTTTTTTTCTTGAAGAAAAGCTGCCAGATCTGTCTTCAGACTATAGAAAATTTCATCAGGCTTGGGATTCATCTCCTCTGAGATCTGCAATTCCAAAGATGATTTTCCTTTACTTAGGCAGATCTCACCTCTGCTTGGAGCTGAAAGTTTACCTGTGGATCCCCTCGGAGTGAAATGAGGGGAATTATTGTTTCACATTCAACCTGAACAGTTTTGAGATTTGTGATTCCTGTGGGTAAAAATTCTTGGCAAGTGTAGCCCTGGTGTCCTGATGCCTTCTCAAGATTGCTTCTGTCACCTTACTCTGTTTACAAGTAATTATAGCTGGCATGGCTTCTGTATTCTAGCAATGGGTCTGACGAAGCAGTATCTGAGCTTTGGCACATTTGGATTCCCAGTTTTGGGGTTCTGTGCTGTTCCTGTAGCCGAATTCCCACTTAAGTTAAATTGTTTTGCCTCTGGTCGTTTCTTTAAGTTACAGTTCTAGGGTGTTATTAGTGAATGTTCAGATTTTTGGTGACTGCTGCTAGAAAGATACTTCATGACAACATGGTGGAAGTTCTTAAAAACTCTATTATTCTGAATATTTGTGTAGGATCACTGTGGTTTTCCCTGTAAAACCCCTACCTTGATCCCGGCACTGCGGCATTTGGAGACGGCGTCTGGCACCGTGGAACGGGGTGGGTCAATCATGGATAAGAGTCCAACAAAGCACAGGTTGGAGGTTGGGAAGTTCATGGAATCGGTGTCGAACTGGTAGGTGTCTGGAAACTCGTTTTCAGGCAGGTACAAGTGGCAGAAACCTGAAAAGAAACTCGGGTTGGTGTGATGCACAGCGGGAGAAAGAGGAGAGTTTTGCTGTGTGACACCAGGGTTTGCTCTTGCCCGTAGAACTCCAGTGCACTCAAAAGTTTTTCCAGACATGCTGGGTGTGCCAAGACTTTAAATCCCATTTTTCTGCAGTTCTCAGGCAGCCCCTCGAGCTGGACTCACCCAGCACTCTCTCTCCCATGCCCCCCAGCTCCATGTAGGCTGTCTGGAAAGCTTCTGCCTTCTCCCTGTCCAGTGGTTCCTCCTTGCCGTTGATCATGATGGTGCTGCACCTCTCCAAAATCCTCTCTGGGGCCCCTTTCATCACCAGCAGGAAGCGTTTGTCACTGGGGTCCTCGGTCTCGTGGATGGAGAGCTGTGTGCCACAAATGGGAAATGGGTTGAAAGAGCAGAAATGGCCTTTTTTTGCTTCTAGTCTTCCATGGAAGTAATGTTCTCTTCCACGAGGATATCATACATTCCATCAAATGTATTATGCTTGCTATTATAACTTAAATTTCCTGTATCATTGAGTTACTGCATTAAGACTTCCAGGTCACAAATAGTTGTATTAGACCCAGTGGTAGAAATGGTTTAAGCTGGGAAAAATCTGGCATAAAATGAATTCCAAAAAATGAAACACACCTGGAATTTGTTGGTAGAGTTGAAAGGAATTTCAGCCACTTTCTTGTTCCGTGCTCTGATATCCATGACATCACCCAAAATTACTTCAGAAAACTTAAGCAGAGCTGTTTCAGAGGCATCTCCCACCACGACTCTCTGTGTGCACAAAAGAAGGAACAGTTTATATTTTTTGTAGTAATTTTTTACCACTTCCATGATTCAATAACACGTTTTCTGCTTTAGCAGCAACGAATCTACAATGAATCTTCAAGTTGTCCTGGAAAATTGTGACAGTAAAGATTTGGAATGCCTGGCCTTGGAGTTAGAGCTGAGCTACAGCCAAGAGAAAATCAATGTTTGATTCTGGAAAGCAGATTTGTGGGCGCCCTCATGTTTGTGTGGTGGCTTTGTGACACGGTTCTAGGTGACCTAACTGAGGCACAAATCCAAATTACTTTGAGGAAGGCACTGGTGAGTAAACAGCAGAAATCAGGGATATGTTCTGGTCGTGTGGTCACTGGAATTTACTGCCTTCAAGCAGTCAAGTGTAAAGACACTCATTAAGGCATGTTTACCTTTGCTATATTAAATTAATAGCATAGTAATTACTAGTGTAGAGATTCTTGCTGCCTGTATTGCCTTTTCCCTCACAGGCACAGCTGTGTTTGGACAATACTCCCAGACATGGATTCTTGGGGATATCCTGTGCAGGGCCAGGAGCTGGATTGGTGAATCCCTTCCAGTTCAAGATCCTCTGTGATTCTATAATTCCCTACTCTTGGCTGCGTGGGGTTTTTCCCCTGTGTTAAGTGTTTTGTGAGTGTACAGCAGTAATACCACTGTCAGTAGGAACTCAGAGATTCCTAAAGCTGAGCAGAACAAATTGTCCCCTCAGAGGAAGGGAAATAAGGTGGTGTGAAGTGGGCAATACCTTCATTATGGGGAGGTTCTCCTGGCCTGGCCGGAATTCCGCCCGGTTGCAGAGAGTCACGATTTTGGATAACGCTGTCCACGACGGAGAGGTTTGATCAAAGGGCTGGGCTGGGAGAAGCAAAACACACATGGCATCCTTTATCCCACTGTGGGATCACTGCATCCTATAGCACGTTATGGGATAGAGGTAGAAGCTTAAGGGTGAAACAGCAGAATTGGTGTATTTACAGAAAAAAAGTTGCTCTTTCGACAGGTTCTTTTAGAGAAAAACATTTTGGCCCAAACTGTTCCATCCATCAGTTAACAGTGCTGATGAAGCTGTTCAGATTATGTTTCTCTGTTCATTTCCCTCCTAAATGTACTGTTGGCAAAAAGCTCTGGAGCAGAACCTCCTCCAGACTTCCCGTGAGTGGAGTTCAAATATTAATTCTTATTTTCTCATCTCTACGTGTCTAAGAAGGGACTTTGCACATCTGTGTGGAAGGACACGTCTGGTTTAACTACAAAAGACATTCCCATTGGCACCAGTCTGGCAGCCAGTAGGTGTGAACACCCCAGCTCTGAACCAAGGAGTTGCCCCTTCCCACATCCCCCATTGCCACATTTACTTGTTTGGTCTTCACTGGTGTCTGCTGAGTAGATCTGATTGTCAAACCAGAGGTGAGCCACAGTCATCCTGTTCTGGGTGAGGGTCCCTGTCTTGTCAGAGCAGATGATGGAGGTAGAACCCAGAGTTTCCACAGCTTCCAAGTTCTTCACCAAACAGTTCTTCTTGGCCATGCGTTTGGCTGTCAGGGACAGACTCACCTGGCAGGAGCAAAGAAGTCCAGGCGTTAGTGAGGGATGATTAGAGGGGTGCAGTGAGGTTACATACTCCTGGGATTTGTTGTGGGTTTTGTTTTTGGAAGAGAACATTTGAATTTTTTTGCTTTTGATTGACTACAGTGCGGTTTTTTTCTCTCTTTTTTTAAACCCTAAGGTTTGGCTGTAACCAGCACAAGTGCATTCAATGCTGAGAGGAACCTGCTTGCCTGCTGATAGAAATAAGAATGCCTCATCAGTTAAAAGGCTGTTTTAGCTGGAAGAACCTACAATGGGGGGAGCTCCTGGTCGCCAACTTAACAAATCCTGAAATGATTCTCTTCATTATTGCACTGCTGCTGGTGCTTTAGAACTACCAGTGCTCAGCAGTGCTGCTCCTCAGCCAGGGATTTCAGTGATGCCACAGATGTGTTAGTAAGTGAAGTTTTCATGCATCTTTTAGGGTACAATGTCCTCCTTTCCAAATGGGAACAGGCTGTGGGGAAATGAGTCGTGTCATTCTGCTGGTCAGCGATTGAGGCAGAACGGTCCTTGAAGAACCTCATTTCAGACTGGTTTGTTGGTTTTAGGATTAATGACTCGGTTATGCCGGAATTCCCAAATGAAGTGTTTATCCTTTCAGTTTCATGAGGGAAAAGAAACAACCCCCTCTTTCAAAGACAACTCAGACAAGAACTGGAGTGGCACCCGAGCCCGGACTCACCGTCACTGTGGCCAGCAGTCCCTCGGGCACATTGGCCACGATGATGCCGATGAGGAAGATGATGGAGTCCAGAATCTGGTACCTCATGGAGACAGATATGATGAAGAAGAGCACCCCGACGGACACGGCCACTCCTGCCACCAGGAACACGAAGTGCTCGATCTCGATGGCGATGGGGGTTTTCTCGTTGCCCACGCCCGAGGCGAGCGAGGCGATGCGGCCGATGATGGTGCGGTCCCCGGTGTTGATGACAATGCCAGTGGCAGTGCCTGCAGAGACAGGGAGAACTGTCAGCTCCAGGACAGACAGGTTCTTAGAGGCACCTGCAGCTTGACATTCCAAAGGATTATTGATGGAAAACCCACAAGGAAGCCACAATTAACTGATTGTTGCACGCATAATCAGGATATCTGTTCAGACAAAGCCCTGCTGGTTGATACTGTGACCCAGTGCTTAAGGTTTTATTTTATTCTGCTTGGGATTGTAGTTTCTTGTGAGCAATTAACCCCCCTGGAGTTCCTTGCAGCAGAATTGCTTCAGTGATTTAGCAGGACCCTTTCTGGAGGTCCTTGTCTCTGTACCCACCTTCCACACAGGTGGTGGAGTAGAAGGCGATGTTCCTGGTCTCCAAGGGGTTCTCGTGGGTGAAGTCACAGGAGCGGGACTGTGGCTCTGATTCCCCTGTGAGTGAAGAATTGTCCACCTTTAATGAAATGGAGACATGCCCATGTTAAGGTTAGTAACACACAGTGATATCTGGCCCAGAAGGCAAGGTGGCAGCACGTTTAATAATCAGTGACAGGGCCACAAAAATCTCTCAGTGCCTTTTCTCTGAGTTCTGCTGTCACTGACAGAGGCTATTTCTGTGGGAATTCAGTTCAGTCAATGCTGTGTGTCTGTCAGAGGGATTTTCAGTAGAAGCCTGAAAGAAAACATGGTTTGAAAACCTTCTTTCCGGGTCTGTGGAGGCTCTTAACAATGTATTGGTGTATCTGCCTCTGTCCTGGCAAAGAGCATTGCTAGAATGTGGTATGGACCTAATGGCTTCTTTTGATGTTCAGGGAGTGGAGATGTTAGTCCTAGATGAGCATCACAGCATAGCTTTGCTCTCTGATTTAACCAGATTATATCTATTAGAGCTCTAACAGGTCCTGTTGGGCGTGCAGAAATTCTTTCTATGTAATAAAAGCCTCTAAACGCTGTTTTCCCTCTTTCCCTGTGCCCTTCCAAGTCCTGTTTGGTCGTGTACAAATCCTTTCTGTGTAATCCAAGCCCCTAAACCCTGTTTTCCTCCTTTCCCTGTGCCCTTCCCAGCCCAGCTCACCTTGCAGCCCTGAGCGGAGATGAGGCGAATGTCCGCTGGGATCCTGTCCCCGCCCTTGATCTCCACGAGGTCTCCAACCACCAGCTGGTCCGCTGGCAGCTCCTTCTTCTCTGCATCTCTGATGACAAGAGCTTGCTGAAAGACATAAGTGTGACAAAAAGATCACCCTCTACACCTCCTGCCAAGGGGTGCAGTCGGGTTGGGCTCGTTGTGCTCCTGCTGCTCCGAGGAGCGTTGTTGGGGTGAACTCTCATCTCGGTGGTTCTCACCTGGGGGATCATCTTGCTGAAGCTGGCCATGATGTTGGTGCTTTTGGCTTCTTGATAGTAAGCAAAGATTCCAGTGAGGATGACAACCAGGGCCAGGACCACTCCAAGGTAGAGCTGATCAACAAAAGGCATAATCCAGTTAATTCAAGACAAGTGTTCAGCAATTCCTCTGCTGGAATAAATCACAGTTATGTGTTGCTTCAGCAGACTTTAAAAATGTGGTATTGGTCAGTTTAAAAGACAGTTTAAGAAAAGAGCTTTCAAGTGTTGCCCTGCAAGTGATCTAGTAAAGCTTTTTGAGTATAAAAAGGGCTTTTAATAGCAAGGTTCCCATGTCTCTAAAAGCTTTCTCTAAACTGTACCTGACACAAGCCCAAACAAATCATACTTCTAGCAGAGTGTAACTCATAAGGGAATTAGTCAAAGACTCTGGAGTTCTTTGTGGACTTCATTATTGCTCTTGTGAGTACTCAAGTATTGCAATTATACCCAGTGGTTATAAAACCTTTGCATAGTTACTCTCTAGACAGAAGTGGTATGACAGGTATTTGAGGTTTTATCAGAAGTGTTCAGTTGTAGAGGGAGAGTCCTTCAAGAGTAAGAGGCCTCCTTGTAGTTACTGAGTAACTGTGTAGTATTTAAATTACTTAGATTGTCACAGGGTCAAATACTCACTTTGTGGTTATTCATCTACTTACATTGTCAAAGGGTGATTCAGCTGCCTGGTAGAGCTGGATGGCAAAAGAAATCCAGGAGAAGACAGCTCCTATCCACAGGAGGATGGAAAACCCTCCCACCATCTGCTTGAGGAACTTCACGATCTCAGGAGTGGCTTTGGGAGGAGTGAGGGCATTGGGGCCATCCCGAGCCAGAATCTCTGCTGCTCTGGCACTAGAGAGACCCTGCAGAAGGAAATGACATGTTTAACATGAAGCCACAGAGAAAAACACATTTTATTTTGTCTCAGAACAAAATGCACAGGCTGCTGGTTCTGTGTTATTTGTGTCACAAATCAGCCGCCGTGACCCGCAACCTTGATTCCCAAACTTTCTGGTTTCAAAGTGGCTCTAAAAAACCCCAGATATTTCTTTACTGGAGCACTGAATCTGGGGCCATTTCCAACAGGAGTTTTTATCCTGGTGGTTATAAATCAAGTACACCTGGACTAAGTGTTTGGAAAGCCAGGGAAAAACGCACATCACTTATTTTGCTGCTGTTTCTGTATTTCCACAGGATGTTTGTAGCCCAGGGGTTTCTTGAAATTCTTATCTGTACTTTGCCCACATTGCAGTGCTTTGATACTCAAATGTCAGATGTCAAAGGGACTCAGGTGCACAGTTTCTCAAATGTAATATTTCCTCCAAAACCAAGTCATCCCATGCAGACTGTTGCTATAAGTTGTTACAGGCACTGCCAGTGAGAAATGAATTGCAGTGAAATCAAAATATCAGATAAAAGCTTTAGAAAAGCTGAGATCCTGGTGCAAACCCTGAGGCCACATTTTGTGCAGGGATTTTGATTCCAAAACAGTAGATCAGCCTTTTTCAGACTTGAGGGAAACTCCACTTCAAATCCAGGTCAGAGCTGCACATGGACTTGCTGGTTTAGGCTTTACTGGAAGCATGGATGTAGGCACCCACACACATCTATTAATGTTTTCCTGCTGCTTCTGGAAGCTTTGGGGAGCCCAGAGGCAGCTGATTCAGGCAGTTCCTTAATGATGCCCCATGGACTTACTTTGTCGATGCTTGTGCCATACTTCTTCTCCAGGTCCGAGACGCTGAGTTTGTGGTCATCCTGAATTCCAAAAGAGAGAGAAAATGGGAGTGAGCAGAATGTCAGCCAGCTGAAATTTGAATTTTGACATCTGGAGAACGCTCAGGGATCTGGGACCACGGATCCAGTTGCTTGTGTGACACCCCACTTTCATTAACAGACAATCTGCACATTGGTAAGCAAAGTATCTTCCACTGGAAGACGATATTTTCTTTTGATTTGCAGAGTGCTTTTGTAAATAGCTCCCTCCTCCAGCAAATCTGTCACAAGAACAGGATGGGGTGCTCGTGATAATCCTGCCTGCCACAAGTGTCTGTGCTTCTTTTAGATAAATAACTCCTCTTTGTGTGTGCTACAAGGCTCAGCACCACAGGCAGTGGCAGAAAACGTGTGACAACAATCTCTGCCCTGGATTGCCGAGGCAGGGGATGTGAAATTATCCACCAGCAAGTCTCACAGAGAGAGGCAACAGGTTTTAACCACAGTTAAAAAGGGTGTGGGAGAGGGAAATCTCAAAGCTCTTCTCCTTTGCCTGCAGTGACACCTCTGTGGTATCGTTGGCCTAATTATATCCTGTGCTGAGCTGAGATTTGGAAGCCAAGAATTTGAGAGATCTCACAGTTGTTTTCACGGGGTGATTCATGGGCACTTGGATGAGTCAATTCACTTGTCTGTGCTTTGGTTTCTCTTTAGAAACAGGAGGGTGATGTTACATCCCCTGGTGGCAAAGATAAAGCGGCCTGGGAACTGTTTAGCTGGTACTGGGCACATCATGGACACATGATGGGTAAATTTATCACAGAATCACAGAACCAGTGGCCCCTTTTTGGGTCCTTTCCCTCTGAAATACCATCCAGGCTGTAAAAAGCCTCTCCTCTGAGCTGCTCTCAAAGCAGCTCCAAAAAGAGGTCAGTATAATTACCCTCATGTTTCAGATTGGGAAACTGGAATGTGTGGAGAGGAAGCAACATTTCCAAGAGCAGCCAGCAGGTCGGGAGCAAGCCAGAAGGAAAACACAGGTTTCTTGAGCTTAGTGCAGTGTCCTTGGAGCACAGTGCAGTTAGTTTGGGGGAAAAACCCCAGGGTTAAAGCTGAGACATGCTTTTGGATGTGCTGGAAAGCACATCCTTTCCCTGTGTTTCCTGGCTGCCTGTGCAAGAGGCAGTTGTCAGGAAATACTGATGACAGTTATTCCATCTGGGGAATAACTCCTTTTTTTGGGGAGATAATGTTCTGTACCATTGGTGACTTAATTAAATCAGAATCAATCTTTCATTTTAGGTATTAATCTAGCCCAACACTTTCCTGGCACACTCCAGGGGTGTGAGGAAACAAATCCTTCCCTGTGTAAGGATTTTCATTCCCTGGATTTCATTGACAGGTGTAATGGGAGCTCAGCAACACTCACCAGGTCCAGCTCTTTCTTAAGTTCCTCTGTCTTCTTTTTATTCTTGTTGCCTTTTGAGTCTTTGTGCTTCTCATCTTCATCTTCAATCTCTGTTTTTTGTAGATCTTTTGTCCCATAGATCTCAACTGAGTAAACATCAGACCTTTTCTGTGGAAGACCACAAAAACCAAGTCAAACTCTGACATATCTGCTTTTTGTAGACAACCTACAAACTACTGCTGTCCCTTTCTCCTGGCAGCTCAAAGTGTTAGTTCCTGTCCTATCCTGAAATCCACCCAGTGTGTGTTACAGTGATCATGGGCAGGACTTCAGCAAATGTAAATTACAGAGATTCCTTTAGGGATGTGCAACACTTTTAGCAGTTTATGGTCCAACACCAGGTGTGGAAACACTGCCCAGGCTCCCACCACTGGCAGTGAAAACCATCCAGTCCTTTGTCAGCTCCAAGAAGAGATCAGTGGAAAAGCAAAAGATTTGCAACAGGAAAACGGAGGGAAAATTTATTCACTGAGAACTTGCTTGTTCCTGGGGCTTTTTAGACACATAACTTTGAGAGTTAATTTTTTAATTAAAGTTAACATTTACATATTTATATTTACACTCAATCACAAGTGAGAGATGAGGCAAACACCACATGAGAGCCAGTCTGCTGCTTCTCACACAGAGCTCAGAACTAACAGGGAGTTAGCAGAATATTCCCTTATTTTTGCCAGGATGCTGCTGAACCTCAGATAATGCTTTGCTCTCAGGGATAACTTGGGGGTTGTGCTGTTTCCTAATTTAAGTTACCACTGTGGTCTGAAGGGCAAACTTCCTGTGCCACCAATTTACCAGCTCCTGTAATCATAACGTTCCAGTTCCTAATTATCTTGTAAACTACATGCCAGGCCTTGGAAGGACTATTGGGTGACCCCATTCTGGAGGCTTCCTTATGGATTAAGCACCAGAGGGTCAGGGGAGTCAAAGCAGAGAGCTCAAGTAATGGAAATAGCAAGGAAAAAAAAAATAATTGGGGTATCTTATTACTTAATTCTGTTCTGAACTGAAAATTGGCATCTTACCCTGAGCTACCTTTTAACTGCTGGAATATTCAAGTCTTGGCACTGTATCTTGAGGAAGGGAAAAGCAAAGAGCTGGGGAGTAGTTTGGGGATTTAAAAGGCTGAAATCCCTTTCTTAGAGTACTTGAGTTTGGTGATGAATATCCCAGAGAAGGGACATGTCTGTTACAAGAGGTTCTATTTCTTTCAACCATGCTGAAGATTCACAGTCTGCTTTATCTATTGGGATTTTTTTCTTCGCCTTCCTCCTTCTCCTCCTCCTCCTTCTCCTCCTCTCTTTAACTATCCCACCCAAAAATCTGTTCAGCTTTTCAAATCCCGATAAAGGAGAGAGACCAGGAGAGAATGAAAACAGCTCTCTACTGTGAGAACTTAGCAGTTGGAAGAGCATAATAAAGAAAATTAATGAAGTTAGTAGAATCTATTGATCACTTCCATGCATGATCTATGTTTAACCTTTAACCTGCACATTTTCATAAAATCTCAGATTTTGGCACTTGCAAGTGCTCATGAACCTGTGGATTATCAAACCAGCCAGTCCTAGAATTCTCCCCTCTCCAAAGTGATCACTCCCAACAGTGTCTGGTATTAATTCAATTTTTCACTTAGCTTGTATTCACAGCATACAGTGGCATATTAAAACTTAAATTCATGCTTTTCCTTAAGAAGAAACACGAATGCAGGAGGGGTGATCCCTTGCAACTGTACTCACCTTTACCATCTTGGTGAGTTTATTCCTTTCCTGATGGAGTGAAAAAGTCTCTGGATGAAAAGCCAAAGCCCAGCTGGAGGTGAAGTGGCTCAGAGCAGCTGGAGTGCAGGAGGTGGTAGGTCCCTCTCAGACGACCAGCAGGTGTTAGCTGGAATCCTGCTCCCACCTTGGCATCCTTCAGGCAGGACGAGCTCCTTGTCCAAAGCCTGTGGAGAAAGAGCACTGTTTGCCAGTGCTTTATAAATCAGCATCTTGTGCTGCCACTCCACCCCTCCCCTTCCAGGTCCAGCCCATCTTCTGTTTCACCTGGAGTAGGTGGAAAAATACCACAGTAATGGGCATGTGGGTTTCAGGTCAGATAGGTTCTAATTATTCCCTCATAGTGTTTGCTCACAAGTAGGGAACAGGTGTATTATTCATCTTGCTGGAAGCAAAGAGTTTCCTTCCGAGACTTTCCAGCTCCAGGCTGCCCTCAGGATTCCACCTGTCCCGGTGGAGGGGCAAAGGAAGGCTCTGCACATTTTGTCTTGCCTGTTCAGGTGACCCCTAAGGTCCCTCAGAGTCAAATCCCTGCCTTGTTTAGGTACTAACAGGGATTTATGGAGTGGTGCTCTCTCAAGCTTCTTGGCTTGGACTTCACTCTTAATTCTTGCCCTGCATTTGTTGTGTTTTTAACCTTCATGCTCAGCTGGAAAAAGCACTTCCTGGTGCATTTTCAGCAGGAGCACTTACCTGAACAGCTTGTTTACTTTGTTTATCTTGCACCAATTACCAGCTTCCAGACAGGAGTGAGAATGAGATTTATGACACTTTGGATTCCTGGCTTGGCTCATCACTCAGAAGTAAAGTTAAAACAACTTCTTCACCTCTGAAATTTAACTGATGAAAAACTAAGTGAGATGTGGCAAAAGGTTTCCCACAGTTCAGCATCATTTGGGGGGAAACTGCCTGTCTGACAGAACCAGTCCTGCTGACCAGCACAGCACCTCAGCAGTTGATCTCTGACGTTATAGGATCCGTAAACTCCAAATTGGATCATTTGAGGTGCCACCAGCAAGTGACTCAAACTGTGGTGAGAGACGTGACGTGACGTGTTAGCGGAGATAAGTGAGGCTGAATTTATCAAGCCGTAGATAAAAGCTGCCTCAAAAGTAGCATGAATAATTCATGTTCAAATCCCGGAGAGGCTTCCAGGGAACTGGAATTTCCTACCTCCTTGAGCTGTTTCCACCTCTCAGTTGATGTGTGTTGGTCCTTTTCCATGGCACTCTTGAATCCTGGGGCGTTTCACAAGGCGCGGAAGTGCCGCTGGAAAGGTTTCGTGTTCGGTTTCTGCCGCTCGGTGTGTTGAGAACTGGGTTGTGTCCTGGGGCTGGAATATAAACCTTTTCACAGGTGTGTGAGTGCTGCAGGTTTCACAATGTGTGCAAGAGCAGGGGTAGAATGATTGCATCCAGTGGATCCGTGTTCCCAGCGCTGAGATCCTCCTCTTTGTTGTGGAAAACACACCGGAGTAGGACGATGGAGAGGTACAGTGAAGATATTTGGCTTTACTGAGGGGGATATGAGAAAGGAAATGGACTTGGAAGTAGGGAAATGCCTTCCAGGAATGTGGTTGCACGACATCAGATCTGTGGGTAAAACCAGTGGGCTGCAAAACACGAAAACAGGGCCAGCAAACTTCACCCTGTCCATGCACAGCTTTGAACTGGGAACTGAGATTTCTAGTCCAGTGGCGGGTGGAAAACAAGAACGTGTATCCTACTATCCATGGAATCCATAAAGACAGCCACCCTGCACTTTTTAGTAATGGTTTGTGATTCAGGAAGTTATCTGGGTCATTTGGGCAGCTTTTGTGTTTTTCTTCTATAAATCCCGCCGACTTTTGCCCGGGGACAGATGTTAGAAATGCAAATTGGAAGATTTTTGGCAACAAAATGCCTCCTAACCCTGGTCTGCGTGGTATATTTGCACTGCCACATGTGTCTGCTGAAGGACGTGTTCTATAGCAAAGGAATTGGACTGGGAAATCTCCACAGCTTAGAACTTACAGAGCATTCAGCTGGGTTTGCTGCTGACAAATGATGTGTGTTGAGCTGCCAAGTTCAAAGGGCAAATTTGGTGGTTAAAAAGCTCTGTGCCCAAAATGTCATTAATTTTGTCCACTGAAGGGCTTGCTTTTCTGTGAGATGAGAAGGATGAGAAGCACTGTAAAAAGACCAATCTCCTGTTCTCTGTGAACAAACATAGCAGGGTTGGATCATCCTTGTTACCAGGAGTCACTTGCCACTGATCACCTTGTGTTTTGTCACTTGGCCCTGATGGAAAGTCTCAAAAATAGAACCTAGGTGTGAATTCAGGCTGCAGTTCTGGACAAGGGTTTGTGCACCACCAAATCCTGCCAGGGAAATGCTTGTGCCTTGCTTTGGCAAGACATGGCTTGTGTGGAGAGGAATATCCCTGGGCCTGTGCCAGAGGGCTGCAACCATCAGGTGTGTCTCTGGTGTGTCACAACAGCCCCAGCTGGGCCCTGGTTAGGAGGTAAAATGAATTAAGAGTTCTAAATATCAGTCTTGAAGTAGCTAAAGATTTCTAAACATCAGTCCAGAAAAACGATGTTTGTGTCTCACATTTCTTCCCCAGAATCTCGACGTGCTTTGTTCATGTTCTAAGTTCTTCTGTCTACGTGCAAGCTCAGTAAAAAGGCAGAAAAAGGCAGCCAGGAGAATGCTTTGCTGTTATTTAACACAGGGACACCACATTTCTTGTGTGTGAAGGCTGCAGGTTGCTGATCCCAGCGCTCAGATTGTCAGATACCCTCAGGCTTTGAAGTAAAAGTGTAAACCTTTGTAAAGGGTTTTGGAGGAGAAGGCGATGCTGTTGCCTGATGAATTTTGCTTTGCTATTTATGTGCCTCCTGTCCTGTATGAAGCAGAACGAGCTCAGCCGAGGCAGCAGGGAGCTTGGGAAGCCCTAAAGCCGTAGAGGGGGTGGTAAGTGGACCCTTAAAATTACTTAAATTTGGTTAAAATGGGTTAAATTTGCCTTTCCCGGGTCGGCTGCACTTGCGGGCGGTGCCGGCAGAGGGCGCACGGCCCCCTGTGCTCAACCATTCCCTCCCCAATTCCCGGCTTTTTAACCTGAAAAATTCCTTAAATTCCGCGAGAGCGGAGCGTGTGTCTGCCTTGGTGTCCCTGCACAAGCCTGTCACCTCCCCTGGTCCACAAGGAGCACATGGGCCTGGGCACCAATTGATCAGAGGGATGGAAAGTCTGTCACGTGGGGAAAGTCTGGGAGAACTGGGATTGTTCAGCCTGGAAAAGAGAAGCTTTGGGGTGACCTAATTGTGCCCTACCAGTGCCTGCAGGGAGCCTGCAAGGAAGAGGGGGAGAGACTATTTACAAGGACCTGGAGTGACAGGACACAGGGAATGGCTTCAGAGTGCCAGAGGGCAGGGTTAGATGGGATATTGGGAAGGAATTCTTCACTGCCCCATCCCTGGAAGTGTCCAAGGCCAGGTTGGATGGGGCTTGGAGCAACCTGGGCTAGTGGGAAGTGTCCCTGCCCATGGCAGGGGGTGGGAGTCGATGACCTTTAAGGTCTCTTCCAACCCAAACCATTCTGGGATTCTGCAACTCTGTAGAAAAATGTGGGGGTTTTGTTCGGGGTTTGGTTTTTTTCCTCCTTCAAGGCCAAGGGTAAAACAGAACCTGAACTTCAGGTGAGGGTTTTACAGTGCTGAAATCACCTTTGAAAGGTGGGATGGGGCTGCAGGTGAGCTGGGCACACACTGGCAGGCACACACAGGAGCTGTGTGGTTTCCTAGTCCTTTAAACACCCTTTAAAGCCAGGCTTTGCTCCTGTCTCCAGGATCAGGCAAGTCAAAGGGGCTGGGAATGTATTCTGGGTCCATCCATTGAGAATTTTGTATTCTGGGAATGTATTCTGGGTCCATCCATTGAAAAGTTTGGAGGATTTCTTGTTTTCTTACTCAGCAAGAGGAGAAAAATCCCCTTTCAGCAGAAGGAAAAGATGATGCTAAATCTTATCTTTCCCCCCTTCTTAGTTTAACCCAAACTGTGATTCACAGGCCACAAGTAATGAACCAAGCACCTGTATAAAGCTCTCAGGGGCCAAATTAAAACAGCTTAAGTGGTATTTGGACACTGGTAATTTAAGCATTGGTTGTAAACCACTCCTTGTCTGAGCACTCACCTCCTGTGATCAGGGAACTGCATGTTCTGTTTTATGTGGGACTGGACAGAGTCCATGGAAAGCTGAATTTCTGTGCTTTTTTTTCCTTCCAATTTTCCTTTCTTGTTAATCAAAGATGAGCAGGGAATGCTGAGGAGCAATGGGCTTCACTCCCAGCTTTTAGGATGGCATTTTAAGTGATGAGCAGCATTATAAATGCCATGCTGACCTGATGTCCCTGCAGACCTGGCACAGCCACCACAGCTGTAGATTGTTTCAGGGCAAGTTTCTGATTTTACAAAAGGATTTGGGCTTCCCTCGGCCTTTTGAAGCTGATACCCTGCTGAGGTGAGTTTTGTGTAGCCACAGAGAGATAACATGGTTTAAAATATATAATTTCATATATGTATTTCAATATGTCCTTTATTTCTTCACATCATTTGAAGAACATCTGTCTCTGAGGAGGAAAACAAGCCACAAGCAAGTCACAGCTTCCAGAACTGTCTCACTCTTCTGAATATTTTATTTTACTGCTTCCTAGTGCTGTTAATATGAACCATTCCTGAATTCATAGTGGTGTAAAAACAGTAAGGAAAATTAATCTTCCTCTCAGTAACTTCCTGGGGCTTTGCAAAGGTACCAGTCATGGACTGGAAGTTGGTGCAGAAACACAGAGTAATTTTCTTCTTTAAACGTGGTTATATTGCCAACATTTCATTTGCAATCATAAATGATTTATGGGGGATTGTAAATTCTAGTCTTCCTTTCAAACAGCTGCTGTCTTGATACCTTGATCATTCTGAGGCAAGAAAAAAAAAAAAAAGACATTTTTTCTTTTAAAATATTCTCTGATGTGCTGGTTTGGTTCGGCAGGAACTTGCAGAGCCAACCTGTGGTTTGGAGTCAGGATCTGCTCCTCTGGAACACACCCAGCCTCCTTCCTGACAGCCTGGAGAGAGGCAGGAGAACTCTTTGGGGTGGAGACAGGAGGAAATGGGATGGTTCAAAGAGGGATGTGAGTCTGGGCTGGAGCTGGACGGGTGGGAAGGGAAAATGGACAGTGATGAGAGGTGTGTTCACCCCAGAGCACCTCTGCAGACACAGGGGAGGAAGCAGCCAGGCTGTAAAACATGTGGCATGTGTGTTATGCTTGGAGCAATCCCAGCATCACAGGATGGTTTGGGTTGGAAGGGACCTTAAATCTCATCCAGTTCCACCCCCTGCAGTGGGCAGGGACACCTTCCACAGGCTGCTCCAAGCCCCTTGGAACTCTCCAGAAACAGCATCCTGTGGTTTCCACGCCCAGCTGTGTGTCCATTATTCATCAAAAGTCACTTTGAGTGGGCAACAATTACTTCCTAAATTCACGTGGAACCAAAGCAAGCATTATTTGGCAAAGTTTTGCTTAGCAAATTTGGGTTCTGTGGCTTTTTGTTGTTGTTGTTTTTTTTTTTTTTCTTCTTTCAGGATGAAAAGCAGGTCACTGCACTAATGTGGCTGCACAAGTGATGGTCAACTGATAGAGCAGGACTGGTGCTGACTGGCAGGACAACTCTCCTTGGAAGGTGGCTGAGGTGCCACAGCCAGATGTGGCGACCTCCACTGGGAAGTGATTAAGAGATGTTTAAAATCACTACTTTTGCATTCCCAGAAAAGTAGGTGGGTTCTAAAGAGCTGCTCCCAGAGCAGCCACAGGGGAAGGAATCTAGTGAAGCATTTAAGAAGGCTGTGTCCCCCTCTTCTTTCATTTATTTTTTCTTTCATTTACATTCAATATCAACACATATCCATATCAATGGAATTCTGTTGGCTTATTTAAAAGATGAGGAAGGAGGAAGAGAATTCTCTACTCAACTCCTCACACCCTCTGAGATATTTCAGGCAATCTCTATTTTATTTTTTCATTTGTATTTCCTTCTGAAATTCTGTCCCTTAGAAATCCTGTCCTCTGCCATCACCAACGTGATGGTCACATTTTTGCCCTTGAGTAAAATTCAGAGAAGGGCTTCTGGGGTCAGAGAAAATGGCCTTGAAATAGTTGAAGGTGTTACACAACTGGGATGTTTGAGATGTGAAGTTGCAAACAGCATTTTACCTGTGGAATTCGAAGGTCACATGGGTTTGGCTGCACAGCTTGGAGCTGTGTGAGATCTCCCCTGCACTTGGCCTTGCACAGAAAATACTTGGGGTCAAGAAAAACTCGTTTCATATTTGTCAAAGCCACGTGAAGGGGCTTGGCAATGTCTCCCTTCCCACCAGCAGTGCCTCTGCCTGGGTCCTAGAGCATCCTTTGGAGGTGTATCCCAGTGCCTCTGCCTGGGTCCCAG
>NW_020884916.1:3541587-3631110 GCF_003945725.1 Corapipo altera | reverse complement strand
AGAGCATCCTTTGGAGGTGTATCCCAGTGCCTCTGCCTGGGTCCCAGAGCATCCTTTGGAGGTGTATCCCAGTGTCTCACTCAGAGCCCCCAGTCTGGGGTGGAGCAGGAGCAATTTGGGAGGGAAATCCCAGTGCTGATGCTGGGCCTCGGCACGAGGAGCACGGGGAATTCATGGTGCCAATTCCCTCCTGTGTCTGACAGATCAGGCATTTTGGTTGTGCACTGTAGTGGGAGCTGCTTCTGCTTCTGCCATGGCACAGAAATCAGGGTGAAACAACTCCCCTGGCACTTGGAGGAAGAGGGAGTTGGACGTGCTGCAGTCCGTACACACGGACTCAAAGGGACTCATGTTGGCATTCCCTTGGAATGACACTCCCTTTGCATGCCACTTCCCCTCTAGTGCCTTGGAACATGGCAGAGGTGCCACAGCCAGATGTTCACTGGCTTTTTAAAGAGAGGAAGGAGCCTCTGCTCCCTCCTCAGAGCCTCCCCCCTCTGCCATCCCCTCCCTGCACCAGCACCGAGTGTGTCCCCAGCCGTGGGCAGTGTCACCTCCCACCTCCAGTCCTGGGGCAGTTCATGCTGCAGGAAAACCCAACCTCACCTTTCACCCACTTTCCCCTTGGGAAAATGCCCCTGACTTTGATTTACAGTGGGTATTGTTCAAGTGGTGCTGAGAACCAGTCCAACCACCCGCTTAATTTATTGGAATAAAGTCAGTTAAGTAAGAGATGTAGAAAGTTACAGGCTTGGGGCTTGGCTGGCAGGGAATCCACTGGTTTTCAGTCTGTCTCACTTGGGAAATGGCTCAGGATAGTGTGGATAATGTTTTGTAAAGCTCTTTCTATCCACAAAGAATGCAAAGTTTTGTTAGATTTCAGTGCACTCAACTGCAAGATGTACTTAAGTGTTTTGTAACCGTGTTTTGGTGGAGAATTATTGTACTGAACAGCTCTGAAATGTTATTTTAAACGGAAAATGTTGGCTGAGTTGAGGTTTTTCCCTTCAGCTCTTTTAATTTTTTTAATAAGTGATGTCTGAGGTACCTCTTCTTACTGTGCTCAGCTTGGGGAAGGTGGCAGGGCTGGACCTTTTTATTATCATGGTTGTAAAGCACCTTTATTTAGTGAGTAGTGACACCTGTGTGTTAGAGTTGGGGCTCTTTCCATCAGTACCTCTGGCAGTGATCAACAAAGAGGGTCAGGAGCCTCATCTGCACTTTACAGATGGAGAAACTGAGTCACAGAGAGTGTAAAACCAACAGCAGGAGGGTCCCAGTGAAAGGACGAGGACTGAGTTTTCCACTTCCTTGATTTCTGTGTGTCCCTTGCCTGTCTAATCTGCTTGAGGGCTGCAGAACATCAGATCCTCCAGTATAAAATTACCTGGGAGGGGATGGAGCTCATCTAATTTAGCTCTGAGGCTGCACCAGTCACTCAAATTGTCTCTGCAGCCAAAAGGGAGAAAGCAGCACCTCCAGACAGCAGTTCCTCATCCGTGTTAGACATACATGAGATGATAATTACCCTGTTCTCTGCCTGGATAAAGCAGTTCAGATGAAATACATGCTTTTAGGGCAGATGACTCCTGTCCTTAGGAACAAATGCATGTATAGATGTGTCCAGATGACATGGTTTAAATAGTAAATTAAAGGAAGCATTTCCCAAGCTTTGATTTGGCTTTTGTGTACAGATGATCTGAGCCAGATGTGAGCACAGTCCTTGGGCTTTTGTAACACACTTTCCTAGGAACTGAGCTTCAGAGGGTCACCCTGATTTGCTGCAGAAATATTTGCTGTTAATGCTGATTATTTTTTTTTTTTCTAAAAGAGGATCTCGCAAATCCCATCAAGTTTTGCTTCACGAGTCAAGTATTTTGAATGGGTCTGGGCTGAGGTGACTTGTGGCAAAGCTAAGGATGACTGAAAGGCTTCCTGTGTCACCAAATCCCTGCTCAGTATGCAAAGTTTTGTGATGAGTAAGTGTGTGGTGGCTGAGGGCTGCTGGGAGGTACCTGCAGGTCAGCACAGTGTCAGTGTGAGCAGCAAATCAGCCAAAATAAAACCCAGAATGGTTTGGGTTGGAAGGGACCTTAAAAATCACCTCATTTCACCTCCTCTCCTGGGCAGGGACACCTCCCACTACACCAGGTTGCTCCAAGCCCCATCCAACCCAGCCTTCAGCACTTCCAGGGATGTGCTCTATGCCTTTGGAAGTGGAAGAGAGGAATTAAAAGAGAGAAAAGTCACATGAGATGCTCTGAGCTCAGTAAGGTGAAGGACTGTGAGGTGCAACACATGCTTATGCACTTGGTAACCCTGGGGAAAGATGGAAAAAGCAAAGAATAACTGGGATATCCTGTCAAATGAGCTTTATTCCCTTTTCCTTGCTGCTGGGCAGCCTGTCCCTTGTGCAGCACCAGCACTGGGGTGGTGCAAAGTGTTAAACCAGAACTTATTGCTCTGGAAGTCAGTTTTTGTGAAATATTGTGTGAGACTTATTGCAGGCACTTCCCAGGACGGTGTGAGGGAGCTGGGGGTGTCACAGCACAACTGCACCCCCCAGGAGGAGGCAGGAGGCAGCTGGATGCAGGGATGGAGCTCCAGGTGATGCAGCCCCAGAGCTGGGAGCAGCCCAGTGCCAGCAGCCCGGGGTTAATCAGCTCTGCTGCCTCACGGCACTAATTGGTGTTTGCACAGCACTTTGCAAATCTGAGAGCGTTGCTTAAATGCAAATGATGGATGGGTTGGCTCCCAGCCTGCCTCTGGAGCCTGCCCTCTCTGCTAATTAGGCAGTTTGGCTCTGGAGATGAATGCAAAACACGGGATTGGATCAAATCTCTGGTTATTTTGGTTGGGGCTCACTCCTCTTCAAAGGTGTGAAACCACCTGAGCTTGGAACACTGGTAGTAGAGTGACGTGCAGGTGAAGTTTTTTTAGTAAAAATCAGCATTTTGGGGATGCTGCTTCCATGAGGTACCCTAAAAGCCGTGGAGACAGCCATGCTTCTGTTTTCCTCCATGTGAGCTGCTGTGTGAGGAGGTTTATTTTACCTTTTACAGGGCTTGGTGGCACAAGACTGCCTTTATCTGAGCAGTTTACATCCTCCTTTTGGTGCCCAGGTCAATTTAAATTTGGGAATGTGCACAGTTGAGTTACTGGCCCTGGGGTTTTGTTGGACACTGGCCATGAGCTTTTTAGCAGTAGCAAACTGCATCTTTATCTCCCCTGTGTGATTGTTTTAAATTTCACTGCAGTTTGGGCAACCACAGATGACTAGAAAAGCTCCAAAATGTGTATTATTCTCCTCTCCTATGAAAACTGTAATCACAGCAAATTAAAACACATGAGTTAGTATTTCCTTCCTTGGAAGTGGAGTCAGATATTTTGATATTTCTTGTGAATAATACCTTATTTTTAGCTCTTTCAGAACCCTGAAAATTTACACTACTTGGCATTGGATCCCTAACACGTAGGAGTTTAGGCTACTGCATCTTTTGGAAGGAGATTACTCTTTAACATAATGTATTTCAAGATTAATAATTTCAGAAGCTTCTGGGCACCCATTCAAGAGGGCAGCTTCTTGGAATAATGTCTGGTTTTATCAGGTTATTGCACAAAACCAGCATTGCATTGAAATGTTGCTGTCTTGCAGTATCACCCTAAAGTATGTTATTCAGCTACTGAAGTGATGCTACAAAATGAGCATAATTTTATCACAAAGTGAGTGTGTGTGAAACCAAACATCAGAAAGAAAGAATGAAATGCTATGCCAGCTGGAAACAAAGACTGAAATACGGTAGTAAAACAGTTTTGCAAAGGCCACCTAAGTTCAGAAAAGGAAAACAGCTTCATAAAGAAAATCAGTCTTAGTAAATCACCAGTCCTGGGGGAATTGTCTCGCGCTCTGAAAAGTAGTTCTGTGTATTCCTTCTCATCAGGATGATTAATGGGCTGGTTCTGCCAAAGGGAGCGTGTTTAAGCACAGTGTAAGCACTAAAAATGAAAGCTTGGTGTTTTTGCAGCTGCCTGTCGTGAAATTGGGTTCTCTAAGGAAGAGGCAAAAATTAGGATGTTTCCAAAGGGAGCTGGACCAGTGAAATAAAGCAGTTTAATTTTGAACCATAACAGAAATATATTATCCCCAGACAAGCTCCTGCTCTCTCCCCCCAAATCATCTCAGCTACCTCACTAACCTGACTGAGGATTAAAATTAGGAGCCAGAAGCTTTTCAGTGCTCCAGGCTCCTGCAGGACATGCCTTTACACAAACCTGTTAGCCAGGAAGAATAAGCTGTAAATCAGCGCTTGATAACTATTAAATTAACGAATCCCAATTTCTGTTGCAGCAGGTGGCACACAGAGGTCTACCAGGTACAAGGTTCTGCATCAACAAATGATTTGCATCTGCTTGTCTTCCTCCTGCAGGTGAGTCAGAGGCCAAATAGTTTCAGTCCAGTGTTTATTTTAAGTTGCTGTTCGTTGTTGATTCCTCCTGAGAGGGACTGAATATCGTGGCTGATATCACTGATATCTCAGGTGATGATCTCTGGGATGGAGATCAAAAATCCCAAGCCTGGGCTGCAGCAAATGGATCATGGCAAAGCATTGCCCAGTTCCTGGGGGCAGATGGCTCCCCTTCCCCTGGTCCCATCCCTTTTGGGGTATTTTTGGGTGCTGTACTCCTGACATTCCTCCTCTTTTCCTATTTCTGCACTTCTAAACAACCTTTAGCTGCAGGTTTTGCTCTGGGACTCACCTGTGGCTGCTGTGACCACACCAAGGCTGGTGGGAGCACAGAAGTCCACTTGCAGTCATGGCAATCATGAATATGCATTTCCTTATGTGCATTTTCCCTGGATTTTTCCCTTAGCAAAACCCTGGCTGTAGCACTGGGCTGGAGAGGGAGCTTTCACTTTTGGGTGTCACACCACTGGTTGAGATTAACTCCTTTGGTTTTGTGAGTGTGTGGGGTGTCCTTGCATTGCAGAGCATGTTTAGGGAGATAATCCACTTATCAGGCCAGGAACACGTTCTCCCTCTACCAGACAACAAATTAGTCCTTTCCTTACTGAGGGAGATAATGAGGGATATCCCAGCCTGGAGGAACAGGGGAAGGCATGGCACGAGGCTGACAAGATCAGAAACAAAAGGAGAAGTGGGAAATGAAAAGCAGATTTGTTGAAGAATGGGCTGCAAAATATGAGTGATTTACTGCAGCAGCTCATTCATCAAGGGAATTTGGCCTTGCCTCACTCTAATCTAAATTGAATCTAATTTAGATTCCAAGCAAGGGATGGGAATCCTTTCCTGAACCAAAACAAGCCTTGCCACCTCCTACCTTCTCATTACTCATTCCTTAATTTGTTTGGGTTCGTTATGTAGGACATTCAGGAAGAATAGCTTAAAGCTGTGTGTGCCTGGGCTAAATCTGGTGTTATAATCTCTGCTTTGCTGCACACAGGGTTGATTTTTGATTCAGTCTTGATGCAGGGCCCCCAGGAACTCGGGTGTGAACATCTTTTCTCCTTTCCTCAGTGCTGAATTGCTTGCACTTGATCTGGGGGAGTTCGACACTGCCTTGGGCTCAAACAGTTTCTGGTTTGTCATTAAAAATCGTGCCTGCATATATTATATCAGTCAGAACCATGCTGGAAGAAGGGGCTGGAAGATGGTTCTCTCCATTTTTGGGGTGTGCTGCTTGCTGCCCTGCTTTCTGCCCTTGCATTGTAAGTTGATAAACAGCCAAAGTTGGCCTGTGCATGCCTGGGAATGGCAGAATTCCTTCCCTGAGGCTTGTCAGGACTCCCAGCTCCTGCACTGAGGTTCAGACTGTGCTCAGTGAACTGCCCTTATTCAGGACCCTGTTGCTGATTCCCCCTTAAAATGTGTGCCAGGTTTTTCCTGAGCCTGTTCCCTGAGGAGTGAGAGGTGATATTTGGGCATTGATTCCAGCAGAGGCTTCTGTGCCACGGGCCATGTCAGGACACTGCCTTGGAGCTTGTCCCAGACCTTTGTGCTGCCTCCTAATTTTTGAATTCCACGTCTGATCCTTGGACATGTGCTCCTCCATGTCTCACCTCCCTCCCTCCTGAACCTCTTTGCTTCCCCAGGGATACTCTGCTGCCTGCAGGAATCTCCTGTGGGCATGTGCTCCATGGTCTCAGTGCCATAAATCTTGTCACACCTACATGGGTTGTTCCCATGCAACTAATTTGTCTCCTACTGGTTCTGAACAATGTTCTGAACGAAACCTTGGCTTGGGCAGGTTCTTACACCCCAAGGATAAAGGGGGTTTGCTGCAAAATCAAGGCTTGAAAAAAAAAAAACTTGCTTGAGGGGAAAAGTTTGGGGAATGGGAAAAAATTCAACAGGGATGGTGAGAGAGGCTGGGCAGAATTTTTGGGGAAAGGGAATCAAATGGTGGCATTAGGGGTTTGCCAGGATGCCTGCAGGGAATTTTCTGGAAGAAAAAGCAAATTTTTAAGTTCCCTACAGAATTTAAGGTATGAAGAGGGTTAAATATTCCAGTGGACCCCAGACCATGTAGGTTATGTTTCTGAACTGACTGACAGTGAGTTCCCTGCCAGCTCTGCCCTGCTGCCCTGGTTCAGTGTTGTTGCCACTTTGTCCTGGCTGCCTCCCCATGGAAAGCATTCCAAGCCACGTGAGGCAGGTGGGTGACAAAATGCAACCAGCTGGGAATGGCAGCGAGGACTGTGGGAATGCTGCTTCCTTCCCACTTCCAAGAACTGCAGCAAAGCACAGGAGCCTCTGTCACACGTGAGCTGCACTCCAGACTGCTCCAGGCAAGGGCTGGGGAGCTTTGTTCTGGTTGCAGTAGGAAATTCCAGTCGAAACCAAGACTGGGTTGACCTGATTAGAGCAGGACACGGGCGACAAACCAGCTCCTGCCCCGAGATTCCTTTCTTGTTGCCGAGGTGAGTGTTGGGGTCTGCTGTTCCCTGCATCCAGACACTTTTCCTGACCAGGAACTGTGCTGTCTTCTCCCACATCCCGCTTTAGTCACATCTCTCTTCTGCTTTTTTTCCCCTCTGAAGTTTCCTCCCTGCTGCTGCTGGGCACTTGGATGCAGTTTGGCACATCCATAGGTGGTGATATTGTCATTCTATTCCATTGGGAGCTGAAAGGAATTTGCAGTTGGGTGCTCAGGGTGATTTTTCAGGAGTGTAGAGACACCCCATGGAACACCAGTTGGTAGAATCGAAGCTGAATTATATTTTACAAAGTCTGAATAATTACACTGGGAGGGGATCAGCACAAATTAATTTTTTTTTTTAAGGAAGTGTTTTAAAATTAGCTTTAAAACAGCTGGAAATAAGAAATTAGCAACTGACAATCAGCTGATGAGCTTTCCTGCCTGCTATGATTAAGGGCAAGTACTTTCCATTGCTAAGCTGAGCTCTGCTGGGCTGGACTGGGCCAGCCAAGGCTGGAGTCTGGGGGCTGTTGGTGAGCTCTGTTATTTTCTGTGATGGTGTTTCCATGAGATCAGGAGATGCTGCCACTGTGGGAGCAGATCCCTTTGGTGACAGTGCCAATATTGGGATCAAAACCACAAATCCAGGAGGCAGCTCCTTCCCACAGCAGAGCTTTGTCTGTGTTGTATGGACCTTCTGAGCCAGCATTTTGGCTTTGGGACTAAAATAAGACACAGGAGGATCTGTGTGCTGCTGGAAATGTTCCTGGCTGCATTAGATCTTCCTTATCCATCCAAATCTGTGTTTGGAATTGTGCCGTGGATTCCCAGACTTGGGTTTGGTTGTTGCTCCATCTCACACTTGTGTTGAGTGTGAAGTGTGGGTTTTTTCACTGGAAAACAGTAAATTAGCAGAACATGGAATCAGTTTATAGAGAATTGCAGCTATTTGCGTATTTAATAATTTGCAAATCGTTAAATGTAGATGATTTCATGCCCCAGGGAGAAAAAATATACGGGAAGAGGATGAAAAAACACAAAATGTTTAATTCTGAGGTATCACTAAGAGCAAAGCTGATTTTTGTACTGGATCCCAGTCAGTCAAGGACTCTCTGGAGTTAAAAGACAAAGGTTTTCAGTAGTTTAAAGCACTAAAGTGCTTCCTGCTGTGTGTTGGCACCTGAGGTGGGGAAGAGCCCGTAAAGCTTTGCCTAGAAAGGGAAATGAGGGGAGGAGGTTTTGCTGAGCAAGGTGCAGGAAGGGCAGGAGAAGGAGATTGCCAAAGCAGCCCCTGCGTGGTCACGGGCCAGCAATGAAGGAATGGGGGTCACTGGAGGGGCGGAGGCGCCGTCGGGGCGTCGCTGGAACAGGAAACGGGAGGTGCAGGGCCCTCACCCCAAACCCGGGTTAATGGGTGCCCTTGAGCACATCACCTCGCCCTGAGCTGCCTCTGCTGCCACTCTGCCTCCTGGCAGGGAGGGTTGGACACCTCAGGGGTTCAGGTGATAAAGGGCTTTATTAGTTTGTGGATGGATGGGAGCACAGAACCCACAGACAGCATTGACCCTCCTTGCCTGTGCTGCCTGTCCTTCAAATTCAACATCTCCAGACCCCACAGGAGCCGGGAAAAGAAAATCATCCTTAATACTCTCAGTACTTAATACTCTTTGTTACAGCTTAGGAGCTCTCTGGAATTTAGAGGAAACACATTTCCTTCTAAATCGGAATAAGCCTCCAGCTTTTGTTGAGGATGTGTGAAGCTTTATTTCTGCCTTCAGGATGTGCATTAATGTGCTTTATTGCTTCAGTTCTCAGAGAAAACAACCAGTGTTGATATTTATTTGGGTGTTGTTGCTCTGAGATGCTGGGAAAGGGTGGGAACGTTTGTGGTACGTGAGAAAAAACCTATTTATAGAACAAACATCTCCTTTCTTAGGAGGTGTCATTCTTTGATTTGAATCAAGATGGGAGGGAGGAGGAGGAGGAGGAAAGACTTTTCAAAGGATGGGGAGTTGCCCTCTGTAGCAAGAAATCCAACCCCCATGGAGCTCCTTGGCTGTCCAGGAGCAGGGAGAACTGCCCAGGGACAAAGTCAAATGCAGGAGGTGGGAATCTGATCCTTGCCAGGCAAGTGGAACACATTTAAGTGCAGCTGTCAGGGCTCTGCTCTGTAGTGCACAGCTTGGGTTTTAAAGGGATGACATTTCTGGCATAAAGCTTAGTGTATTTTACAGAAAAAGCTAATTTTATCTGTCCTCAAAAGGGCTTTGTTCAAAAAGTGGACACCCCATCATGGTTTGCTCACCATGCACGAGGTTCTGAGTGAGCTCTGCTTCCCTCATCCTCCCTGCTGAGCCTGTCCTGAAGCAGCCACAGACAGGCTTGATAATATAAAATAATTTTGGGTTTTAGAATGAAAACTGTACTTCCAGAAATGTTTGTAATCAAGGAATGTTTATGTGGCATGACAAAAGTATGAACTGCCTGCTGTGAGCATCCTGAGTGCAGGAATGATCAGTTTAATAACTCAGGTGCTGGTGGGGCTGGTGGCCATGTGTAGTGCCTTTGGAATGGGAATGAGCTGCTTAGTGGGTCACAGAAGTAGCCTTTCACCTCCTTCTTACTGGGCATTTGGGGCCATGGGGATGCTTCCAACATAACCACTTTTATATAGAGGGTTGTACCTGTGTGTCTCTTTAAATAGAATATATGTGCCTTGTGTTCTCTCTCTGATATGATCAGTGAAGCTCCTTGTCAAAAATCAGTTGTTATCACTGGATAACTGTACCTGGACAAGCATCTTTTAATGCTGAATCTATAGAAGTACAAAAGGAGAAGAGATTATAGTCCAAGTGGTTTCCATTTTGATATTTCAAATGTATGCATTAGAATAGCAACAAGGAAAACGTTATGAAAGTAGCAGATAAAACTTCATACAGGACAGCAAGCTTCTCTTCAGTATAAGTAAGAACAAACACCCTCTTCTTTTTTTTTTTATTCATTTAATAGGAAGTTGTGCTCACAATAACATCCTTCTGGGAGCATTGTGCCAACATTCTGCCTTTCTGTATGTGTGAGAGTGATGGGAACAGTAGATCCACAATGTCCCTTGTTCTGGAGCTGGACAATCCCACCTCCAGCTTTAGAAGGAAACTCTGTTTTTCCCAAGTAAGTACCACCCAAAAAAATCTGGGTTTGGTGGTGTTTAGTTTTGAGGGTGGGCAGGTAATAATGGCACCATTAGGGCCAAGAATGCCCTTTAACTTGATTCATCCTCCACACATCACTGGCAGTTGGCACTAATTTTAAGTCCTTGACAAAACAGAGGCTGGAGCTGATGACCTGGTTCCACTGACCTTGAAATAACAACCTCTGTGACCTCCAGGCAGTGACATCACCCCCCTGCTGCTGCTCTGTCTGCTGCCTCTGGAGCAGAAGGGCTGCTGGTGGAATTCAGTTATTCCCTGTGCCTTCCAGGAAAAAGGGATTCCTGTGGGAGCAGCAGGAGGTGAATCAGGAGGAGCAAGGAGGGAACACAAAGGCAAGCACGTGGAGCAGAGCAGGGTTGATGCTTTATGCCAAGGCTCAGGCTGGAGAGGAATTTCTGCATCCCTCTTGCTTTTATTGTGCCACAGAAATCTAATCCTGAAGGTTGTACAGAGATGACACATCACTTAAGTCCTTTATGGCCAAATGCTTTCAGAGTTTGTCACACACCAACAGAAGAGCTGTTCTGGTGCAGGGATTTCATGGGTTTGCTAAATCAGGAAATTCAGATCTTTGGGGTGGACGGGGAGGATTTGCCCTTGCACACTGAGTGTTGAGTGTTGCAGCTGCTTAGCTGCCATGTGACACTTCGATGTAGGTTTGTGATGTTTTACTGTGGGTTTGCACCCCTGTTTTTCTTAAGAGTTGATGTATTTCTGTAGCGTTTCCCAGTAAGTGGGGAAAGGGTGTGATGCAGACAACACCATCTGTTTGCAGGTAAATTAAAGAGAGTTTTCCTGGAGAAACGACTCTGTTCTGGGGCAGCTGCAGAACTCGCAGTCACTGAGCCGGGGGGCAGAAAGGCTCCACTGAACTCTTAGTGCAGCTCAATGAAGAGTCTCGGGGGCTCTCGGAGGTGAATAATTAATCTCGGTGGCATCAGACGACGAGCGGATGCCTCCAGAAGGACGCGGAGGACACGGGAACAGCGACACGGGCTCCGTGGTCCCAGGTCTGTGTTTCCCCGAGCGGGATTCGGGAGCGAGGAGCGGAGCCCGGCTCGCCCCGGGCGCTGCGGAGGCACAGCGCGACCTGCCGGGAATGCGGGAATGCTGCGGGTGTTCTCCGGGATTGCACAGCCCCAGGAATGCCTTCCCCCTGCACGTGTGCACATACGTGTTCTCTCTCTCCTTCCCTCAAGCCCCCCTCCAGGGATTTCTCCATTTCATAGAATCATAGAATCATAGAATAGATTGGGTTGGAAAAGACCTCCAAGATCATCAAGTCCAACCCCTGATCCAACTCCAATTACTATATCATGGCACTAAGGGCCACGTCCAATCTCTTTTTAAAAACCTCCAGGGATGGTGAATCCACCACCTCTCTGGGTAGGGCCGTTCCAATGCCTGATAACCCTCTCTGTAAAGAATTTCTTCCTAACATCTAACCTAAACCTCCTCTGGCAGAGCTTGAGCCCATGTCCCCTTGTCCTATTGCTGGTTGCCTGGGAGAAGAGACCAACCCCCACCTGGCTATAACCTCCCTTCAGGGAGTTGAAGAGAGTGATGAGGTCGCCTCTAAGCCTTCTCTTCTCCAGACTGAACAACCCCAGCTCCCTCAGCCTCTCCTCATAGGACCTGTGCTCCAGTCCCTTCACCAGCCTCGTTGCTCTTCTCTGGACCCGCTCCAGCACCTCAATGTCCTTCCTGAACTGAGGGGCCCAGAGCTGAACACAATACTCAAGGTGTGGCCTCACCAATGCAGAGTACAGGGGAAGGATCACTTCCCTGCTCCTGCTGACCACACTTCTTGATACAGGCCAGGATGCCATTGGCCTTCTTGGCCACCTGAGCACACTGCTGGCTCATGTTCAGCCTCCTGTCGATCAGCACCCCCAGGTCCCTCTCTGTCTGGCTGCTCTCCACCCACTCTGTGCCCAGCCTATAGCGCTGCAGGGGGTTGTTGTGGCCAAAGTGCAGGACCCAGCACTTGGCCTTGTTGAACTTCATTCCATTGGAGTCAGCCCATCTCTCCAGTCTATCCAGATCCCTCTATCCAGATCTCTTCCTCCCTATAAAGATGTTGCCTCTGGATGGAAAGTTACGATCACTCTAAATTTATTTGTGTTTTGTTTTTGTTTTTTTTTTTTCTCTGTTTGTTTCTTTGTTTAAAATTAATAAAACAGCAACCAAAAGTAAGCAAACTGTAGCAGAATCCCCAGGCAGGAGAAGGTGCCTGCTTAAGGGCTGAAGTGCCAGCAAGGAATTCCCTTTGAAAAGTGGTGGTTTGGGGGGGAAGAAAGAGGCATTTTACGGGTTCAAATCTCTGTGTGACTTCTGCTGTTTTACACAGCACCTTTAAATTTGAGCAGGGAGATGTTCCTTGCTGTCAGAAGACAAAAGATCTCAGGTACAGGGTGTGACTTGGGGATGGTCCTGGGCAGGGCCAAGAAGTTGGACTCCCTGATCCCTGTGGGTCTCTTCCAGCTCAGTATATTCTGTGACTCTGTGACCTTTCAATTCTGTCATATTTAAACTGGAAAACTGTTTCTCCTTTCTCTTGTGTAATGTCTAATGTATCACATGCATCTTTGTCATTTTAGATGAAAGATGATGACAATGTGCTACTAGGAGGACAAAGCTGGAAACCCACAGATGGCAGATGTAGGATTATAAAGGCTCAAACCCCCCAAAAATTCTGTTTCACTACGGGAGACTTGATTCTGCAAGAGAAACATCTCCATTACAAAGTCTCTTGGTCTTCTAAGGGGCTTGGAAATGGTGTATGTCCATGTTCACTGACAGCTGGGAGGAGATCCAACCTTATTCCTGTTTCAGGAAAGCAGCAACCAAGGTAAGGCAGCAACATTTGCTGAACAAGCATTTCTCTCCAAAAATGCAATCGTTGCACGAGCTAAAATAATTGATGCATTTGTGTTGTTTTACTAGCGGTGAGAATTCAGAAATTAAATGAGCAAATGTGAATGAATACGTGTGGCAATCTGACACGCTAATGGGTTTTCATCCACTGCTAAAGTGAATGAGCTGAGGAGAGTCTTAAAAGCATATCTGTGAAAGTGCCACCTCATTAGGCTGGGATTGGTAAAACAGCCCTGCAGTTCCAGCACACAAAGCCTTGCCTACGTGCAGATGCACTGCTGGATTTTATTGGCACAGAGTCCCAGTAAACAATACCCCAAAGCCCCTGGACTGACAGCAGGGCTTAGAATTTCCAGGATGTATGTGTACAGTAACACACCTCCAGACATGGCCTGCATTAAAAAAAAACCACCTGTTTATTTAATTTATGGCCACATGTCAGCAACGTGCAGGAATGCAGCTCCCTGTGTTTCTTGGATGTGGAGCAGGGAATTTTCAGCCCAGCCTTGTTTGCTGCTCCAAGGGATCCCAGTCCCCAGACCCTGCCAGGCCTCTGTGCATGTGCAGGCTCTGCCTGCTGGGAGGCTGCTCCACCTTTAAGGAAGCATTTCCCTGGCAGGGAGCAGGGCTGTGGAAGGCAGGAAAGGCTCACAGACAGCTTGGGCAGTGTCCTTGCTGGGGCACTTCTTGTTCACAGAGGGGAGGACTCTCTAAAATCCAGTCCTTATTCTTAGTCCTGGCAGGAAAACAGTTCTCAGAGCCGAGGATAAATTGGAACAGCCTGGGTTTTCTCTGGGACATAAGGATGGCAAAGGGAATGGGCCTTGTGGGCCCTCAGGGAAAGCAGAAAGGGAGAGCAGTAAATCCAGGCCATGCACCATCTGTAAGTAGTGGAGAGAGGTCCTGCAGCGTGTGTGTGACAGCAAACAGGGCTGTTGCTCAGGATGGAGCAGGTTTTTCAGGAATCATGGGGATGATTCTCCCCCAATTTGTTACACTGCATGGGGAGGTTGATCTGGCAAAAAAAAAAGATGCAATGCTAATGCAGGCAGGTGTTTGTGCAGGGAGAACATGTAAGACAGCAGAGTCACTCCAGGTGCAGCTTAAGGCATTAATGGGGAACTATCATTTGGAATATTGGGGATGAGGAGGGTGAGGAGGGGGGCTGGGTCCCCCTGAAGACTGCAGAGATGTTCCCAGCATTGGGAACTGTGCATCAGCTGGAAGTGGAGGTGCACAGGTGTGGGAAGGGCACAGCTGGAGCTATCTGTAGTTTCGAATATTCGGAGGATCCAGATGCTGGCAGGTACATGGGGAATGCATTTTAAAACCTGGGTGTGGAAAGAGAGAACTGAATGAGCCTTTATAACCCCCCAGGCACCCTGTGAAGGCAACCAGAGAAGCCTCCCCGTGCTACAGATTTCTGCTGCACGGATTCGGGAGTGCGTGGGAAGGGTGCCTACATCCATTACATTCAACATCTCTAAATTGGCATCCATTATCCTGGATGACTTCTCTGCAGTGCACTGCTCGTTTCAGACTGGCTGGAGGCAGCTCTGTGAGAGGAGCAGTGAGAAGTGTGAAGGGGGTCTCTGGGTTTTCAGGCTCTCTCCTCCTGTTTTTGGTGGCCGGGAGGGCTGGGATGGCGTCTGGGAGCCAGTGGTGGGTGTGTGCTGGCTCCTGGCAGCAGGAGGGGCTGTGCAGGGGCCGGGCCGTGCTGCTGTTCGGTGGAGAGGACGTTGGCACCGAGGCTGATGTGATCGGGATGGCAGAGGGAGCCGCCGGGGCGGCTGTGCCAGGGAGCCCAGACACGCAGGGCTGCATTCCCACTCCCAAATCCCAGCCCCGGGGACCATGGCAGTGAGGGATTAGTGGGGGCAGGGTGCTGAAATTATTTTTATCTCCTCTCCTTGTTGTGCCTGTGCACAAGTGCCAGCCTTTTCAGCCTTTTCTCTTTTTTTTTTTCCTCCTGCGAAGCATTAACTGGGTGGGTTGCCATGGCAACCCCCACATGATAAGTTGGGCTGCCTCTCGCCGAGATTTCTCTTTCTACAGTCAAGATCTCCCTCTCTCTCTCTCTCTCTCTCGACATTCCATCCCCTTCCCCATTTCCCCTGGAGTGCCAGGATGGCTGAGGGCACCGTGCATCCTGTGGGATGTGCTTGGAACAATCCCTGCTCTCCACCCCTTGTGCAGCTCCCAGTTCAAACGGGCTCCCACTGTAACATCCCTTTTACTTGCAAGTTTTTCTGAAGAGGGCCGGGAGGTGTTTGTTGCTTGTTCTAAACAGGCAGACATTGGAGTAGTTCCCAGCTAAACCCGGATTACAGCGAGAATGAAACTGTGTTATTCTTTCGTTCTGAATGCAAACAGTGTCTCTGAATGAGTGTGGGGAAGTTTACTGTGAAAACAAAAGCCAGCACAGGTTGTGGCAGGTTAATAAACCACAGGTATTTATTTCAAATCACCTTTGATCTTGTCTGTGGTACATAAAAGATGCTCTAGATAAGGAATCCCAGGAGAAGAATGAACTTCTCCAGAGCTGGAGAAGAGGGTGTGATCGCCCTGACCTGTAACTCCTCAGGTTAAAATCCACCCAAATCCAAGGCCAGTTTCACCAGAGGGGTTTTTTTTCACCTCAGGGCCCTATTTCCCTTCTTTAAACAGCAGCTACTACACCAGTCTAGCATGAAGTGCTTGAGGTTGGTACCCGAGGGATTCTCATTGCTTTTTTAAGATGTTTGTAATTTAAATTGCTTGGCAGGTGAGTTCTGGAGTGCCTGGGATTAGAGGAGAAAAGGTTTCTGTTTCTACCTGAGCAGCTGCAAAGCTGAGGCAGGAGCAGAAAGGGTTGAGGGGTCAGTCAGTGGCTCTGACCAAGTCAGTGTTGTAAAGCTGCTGCTTCCTCTTAATCCTCTTGGACCCTCTCTCTGCTCCCTGGTAGGATTCTCTGTGATAGATGTAATTAGAGCAGCAGGAGCACAAACAGTGCAGTTCTGCTGATCCCTGCCCTGGGTTTGCTGGCAGGGCTTCCTGGGAATAGATGTGACTTCCATGGTACTTTGTGAAACAGGTGGTTGTCAAACTGGACAGGCAGGGACATTGTCCAGTGGTTCCTGTGCCTGTAAAACCCCACCATCAGCACTCATCCACCACACATGGGCTGGACTGTTCCAGAAGGGTTGGGAGCAAATCCTGTGGCTTAACCTGCCCTTCCCTTTGTGGAACTGTGAATAAAGGGAGGGTGCAGTGGGAGAAAAGAAAATACTTTAGTGGCTACATTAAACTAGATCCTTCCATCAGCTCTGGCTGTTGTGGCTGCTGTTTTGTCTTCCCATGGAGAAAAGTCAGATTTTAAGGTTTGGACATCCATGATGGATGGTTTCTAAGGGAAATTGGAAGTCTGTTGCTGGCATCTGCAAATTGCAAGTTGTTTGTCTTCCCAGTCATACCTGGCTCCTGGAGAGGCATTAAATAGGTGTTTTCTTTGAGAATTTTGCTGGTAGGAGGAGAAATAAAGAAAGAAGAAGGAAGGAAAGGAAGAAGAAAGGAAGGAAGGAGGGAAAGAAGGAAGGAAAGGAAGGAGGGAAAGAAGGAAGGGAAGGAAAGAAGGAAGGAAGGAAGGAAGGAAGGAAAGAAGGAAGGAAGGAAAGAAGGAAGGAAGGAAAGAAGGAAAGAAGGAAAGAAGGAAGGAAGGAAAGAAGGAAGGAAGGAAAGAAGGAAGGGAAGGAAAGAAGGAAGGAAGGGAAGGAAAGAAAGGAAGGAAGGAAAGAAGGAAGGAAGGAAAGAAGGAAGGCTGGGAGCAGAGGGACAGTGAGACCTGCCAGCCAGCATGTAGGGGCTGCCGTGGCTGTGGTCAGTCCCTGCTGGACTATTTTGGGCTGCAAAGGTTTCAGGGCTCACAGCAGCCGTGGGTTGGAACAGGGCAGAGTAACCTGTGCTGTCAGCACAGTGAAGCAGAGCAAGGCCTGAGGAGGATGTCCTTAGCTGGGAATTACTTGGAGCCGTCACAGGAGCCTGTGAAGGGTGACGTGGAGGCAGTGGCTGTGTGTGGCTCTGGCAGATGATGAATGCAGCCTGCTGATACAAACACAATTAGGTGATGTCTAGGAAAAGTGCTGGCTTTGTTCTGTGCCTGCTCTGCTCAAGCAGTGCAGGGACCTGAGTGCAAGTGTGTGCCCTCAGCCCCTGTGCCCCCCCCGGGCTGTGACAGTGACACCACCAGCACTGTGTGCCCAGCTGAGAGCCCGTGTGCAGCTCAACCTGGTGCTTTCTGCTGGCTGCAAATGCCCCTGTTTGGGTGGGTCTGGCCATCTGCACTCTGAGTTTTGGCAGTGCCAGTCGCTCCCATGTCGTTCCCCCGTGGGGGTGGTCAGGTTTAATTGTGCTGTGTATCGAGCTGTAGATGCTTTAAAAAGAGGGAGCGCATTTAAAAAGCACTTCATTTCCCCCTCTCTGTCCACTGTGACCTTCAGAGTTGGAGGAACCCTCCAGGGCATGGTGGCCACGGTCCAAGGAGAGAAAGCCCAGCCTGCTGCTGGCATTAAACTCCCGGGAATCAGGCTGGAACATGAGGCGAGAGGATTTCCCAGTATTTCCAACCGTGACCTTCAGAGCCGTGCAAATGTTAGTATTAAACTTATTACAGCAGAGGCCTTTCTGTGACCCTGCAGGGATAACTCCCCCCACCCCCCCCCCTTGGCTTTTTTTGGAGGCAGTGATGCTGATATGTGGTGCTGAGCCACAGAGACAGGACAAGGAGTGGTGGGTGCAAATTGAAATTCAGGTGGGATGTTAGGGAGGAATTCTTTACTGTGTGGTGGTGTGACAGGTCGTGTGACAGGTTACCCAGGGAGGTTGTGGATGCCACATCCCTGGAAGTGTTCAAAGCCAGGCTGGATGTTGGAGCAACCTGGTGTGGTGGAAGGTGTCGCTGCCCGTGGCAGGGGGTGGAACTGGGTGGTGTTTAAGGTCCATTCCAGTGTGATCCTATGATATCCCCCCTCTAGCCAGGGAGAGAGGGAGGCAGCCCAGGGGTCACTGGAGCCCCGGGGAGCGGGAGGAGCCCTGCACGCCCCGGGGCCGGGGGAGGTGGCCGCGCATGCCTGTGCCGGCCGTGCCCCCCGCCCGGGCTGCTCCAGCATCCTCGGCATCCTCCTCCCGCCCGGGATCCGCGCCCCGCATCCCGCGGGAACAAAGAGCGGCGGCCGCGCCCCGCGCGGGGCACCTGCTGCTGCTGCCGCCGCCGCTGCTGCTCCGCATCCTCCCGCATCCTCCCGCATCCTCCCGCCTCCGCCCGCCCGCGCATCATCCTCCCGCACCCGCGGCCCCAGCGCATCCTCCTCCCGCAGCGCCGGCCGCGCCCCGCGGAGCCCGGCGGAGCTGTCCGGCCCCGGGCTCTGTCCGTGGTGCTGCCGCCGCCCCCCCCAAGCCCTGCCCTCGCCCGGAGCTCGGGGCCACCGCGATCCTCCTCCCGCGCCTCCCCAGCGCGCCCGCGGCTCCCGCTCGCCCGGCATCCTGTTGCGCCGCGTCCGCGGCGAGGAGCGGAGCAGCATCTTCGGGAAGGAGCCTCTGCCCAGGCTGAGCCCTCGGAACAATGGCTGCGCTGCCGCCGATGCTCTGGGCGTCCTCGCTCGTGCTGGTGCTCTGGGGTAGGTGCTTCCATTCCCACATCTCCTAAGGATGCTGCTTTAAATCTCCTAGCAGGGTTCCCTTCACGCTGCTTTCCGAGCGGCTTTTTTTGTTTGTTTGTTTGTTTTGTTTTGTTTACGAGAGAAGGGAATTACGTTCGTGCAGAGTTGGTGTGAATGTGACGGAGTTGGTACGAGCAGAGAAAACCCCTCGGTGCTGAGGAGACTCACGGCACAAAGCATGTGCATGTCCTCTGCTGTTTGCTGTTGTTTGGAAATTTGCAGTGTAATTTAACATTTAGTCGCCTTCAGGGAGGGTGTGCAGAGCATTAAGCCGTGTGTTGGTGCTTAGTTTCCGTGTAGTCTGTACAAACTGGAGTAAATCAGTTTATTGCAATTGTAACTGCCACAGGGAAAGGTGGGTTGGTCTTGCCAACACGGCCACATTTTGATGTGCACGTCCCTCCAGCCCTGTGTGTGGGGTGCATGTCTCTGTGTCTGTGTGTGTGTGTGTGTGTGTGCATCTGATTTTACTGGAATAAAGCAAGATCCTGTAGCTTTTCCTTATTTCTCCCTGAACGCTGGTGCTACTCATGGAGCTGGTAGTACGGGAGAACTGGAATCGGGCTGTTTCCAGGAATAGTTCCTGGGATCATACAGTGCTCCAGAGAGCGGGTTAATGGTGTCTCTGAGGCTGGGGAGGAGGGAGCAGCCAGCAAAGTCAGCGTCTGGGCTCTGGAGACAGGCTTGGGCAGACAGAGCCCAGTATTGTTTAGCCCAGGGGACAAATGTCAGCAGGGATTTGGGCTGAGATGTTGTGCTGAAACGATCCTTTCCTGCCCAAGTCTGTGCTTTCACATGCAACGATTTTCCCCTTCTTTGCAAGAGCAGTAGCTGAGAGTTTCCAGCATTAGCACAGACCTGATTGGAAGCATTTTGAGCAGGAATGCATGTGAAATCAATAACTCCTCCTGCTGCCAAATTCACTCATGTCCAAACCCCTTGGTTCCCAGTACTGCCCAGGAAGCCCAGAGACAGGAAGGGTGGCAAATCCTCACGGATTCTGAACACATTGATGGATTAAAGCATCCAGACCTCTTAACTTAGCACAAAGAGCGAGCTGTTCCTCCACACTGGAATTCTGGGCTTTCCCCCACCCCAGACTGTAATTGCTGCTGGAGCAGGAGCATGCTCAGCACGCATGGGAGGGAATGAACAATGCCTTTAAAGTGGCATTAATTACGAGGGGAGAGATGAAAGTTGTGGCAAAGGAGATCCTGGAGAGCTGAATCTGTGTGAAATGATCAGCCTGTGTTAATTATTATGAATTATTAATATCTCAGAGAAGGAAGGTTGGTAAAATTTGACATTTGAGACTTAATCTGTTGTCAGACGGTGCTGGTAATGAATCAAACCATTTTCCATGGGGGATGACAATCTGATCATAAATGCTAAGGTGTGGATGACTGATGTCTCTCTAATTCTACCTTAACACTACTCTGCCGCTCCTTTCCCCCAGCTGGTGTTTGTTCTGCAGTCTGTGTTGAAGTCCCATCTGAGACAGAGGCTGTCCAAGGAACAGACATGAAGCTGCTCTGCATCTCCTGCATGAAGAGGGAAGAGGTCACGGCCAGCACGGTGGTGGAATGGTACTACAGGCCCGAGGGTGGAAAGGATGAACTCGTATGTATGTTTGGGAACCTGTTTTCATAGGTCTTACAGTGAAACACAGCCCAGTGAACTCGTGTGGGAGAAGCCAAGAGGTATTTGTGGCAGTGTAAGTTTGTCCTGGGGCAGGATCCCCAAGGAACACTGTGCAAGGGAGGGAGAGAGACCCAGAAATGAACAAAAGCTTTCTGCCACATTCTGATTCCAAGTCTATAGAAATGCCCCATGGGCTGCTTTCCTATCTTGGCAGAGAGACGAGCTTGGAGTTCAGCTCTGAGCTGCAGGTCTTCACAATTTCTGCAGCATTTTCACCCAGCACCAATTTTGAACAGCAACTAAAGTGCCTTTTCCTTGCTTAGCCCATTTTCACACTTGGGCACAGCATGAACCCATGGCAAGAAAAGCTAGAATCTGTTCCAGAGTTCAAACATTTGGGTCATGGATACATGAGTGCCAGTTTCCAGTTCATTCCTTGAATACCTCAAGTCCAGTATCTAAGAAGGGAGGCAGAAGTATAGAGTGACACTTGGTACCCTTGGCCAGGTCTGAATCCCTTTTCTAAATCCCAAAGCTGTTATTTTGGAAGGTAAATTGGCCTCCAAGAAAACTGCAGGACAGGATTTACTTTATTTTGCCTCAGGGAAAGCAGTGTTATCCTGACTGTGGGAGGATCTCTGGGGCTTGTTTTGGATCCCTGTCAGGAAAAGGTAAAATCCATTTCCAGAGTGAATCAAAATGGAAATTGCACAGATGGGGGGCAACTGGGATGCAAGAAAGGATGGTGAAATGGAGGTAAAGCTGAGTGCATATTTCTTTTTAGCTATTTTATCTGAGTATGGAGCATTAGATCAGTGGCTGCATTTCATCTTGACTGAGCAGGGCCAGGCAAGATGACAAATATTCTCCTTCTGTCTGACAACTAAAGGGACCACGCTGAGGGAGTGGGGATGGGGATTCACTTTCAGGGTGATATATTTATTTACCAGTGGCAACCCAAAGAATGCCAATGGAGGTGAGCTGGGACAGGCAGTGTAATGATGGGGACTGTGGTCAGCCAGAATATCCCACTGTCATATTTATCCTTCATCTCAGGGCTTCCCGAAAATGACTGTTTGTCTTTGCTGTAAATATTCTGTGGTTCTTTCTCAAGATGATCTTACATGCAGTGGCTGACAGGCACAAAGACTTGCCGGATCCTGGTTTTTAGTTCCATTGCTGCTTTTTTTGTGTCACTGTCCACGTGTGTCAGTGATTTTCTGTGACTCAGTTTTTCTGCCCCTGTGATGGAGATGCCAGTTTTGGGATAATTCAATTCTCTGTCTTTTCTAAAGTCGCCTGATATTTCGAGGTAAAGGATGATGGAATATGAATAGCTGCTGTTACTAAGGGAGCCCAGAACATCCATGGGTGTAGCTAGAGGGGGATGCTGTTCCTGTCAGTGATTAACCAGAGTTCCCTTTCACGTTCCCTCACAGATCTACGAGTACAGGAAAACCAACCAAGAATTCCCGACCCGCTTCAGCGGTCGGATACAGTGGAACGGGAGCAAAGACATGCAGGACGTGTCCATCACCGTGGTAAACGTGACCCTGAACGACTCTGGCATCTACACCTGTAACATCACCCGGGAGTTCGAGTTCGAGATCCACCGGCCCCTCTTCACCAGCTCCCGGCTCATCCACCTCACCGTGGTGGAGGAGGGTAGGACGGGCTGGCAGGGAGCCTGTTGTGCCGCCTCTGGCCGTGGGTGTTGTCCTCCAGGGATGGGGTTTGCCGTGGCAGCGCAGGAGAGGGTGGCTGAGCCGCCACACAGTCTGTCTGTCCTTGCCAAGCTCCGCGCAGGGCTCAGCAGGACGGACCTGCCCGCTGTGTGCTGGCTGCAAACAGGGCTGTGTGTGAGCGTGGGGAGGCACAGCCAGCCGGGCAGGCCGGGGCACAGCTGGGCACAGCTGGGCAGGCGCGAGCAGGGGTTTCCAGCTCCTCCTGCGGTGGCTCTGGGATGCTACAGCACTGCCTTTCCCAGGGAGCTGCAGCGTTCCTTGCTGCCGCCCCCTCCCTGCGGGAACGGCTCATTCTCCATTTTGATATCACTCTCTTGCTCCCACCCTCCTTCCCTCTCGGGTGCTCCTGAGTCTTTCTGTTCCTCTCGGGTTTGCTCGGTTCAGCCTGGAACCCCGGCTTGCTAGAGAACAGTGGGAATTCTGCTGTTCTTTCAGAGAGGGGCAGGAGCTTTCAGCCCTCCTGTTTTCCTGCTGGGTGTTCCCCTCCCTCTTCCCCACAAGCATCTCTGTGTTTTGATCGCAAGTAGCACCAGCGAGTAGGACACAGGGAGGAAACAGAGCGTGAGGATGAGACAGGCCAAGGGTGAGCAATCCCTGTGGATGTGGGGGTGGCACAGAACGTGAGGATCACATCATGTCTGATCCCACTGGAGACACCCTGTGGGATTGCTGCTGTTGGCAGCTTGTCCTAGTCCCTCTCTTTTAACCCCTCACAGCCTAGTGGCACCTGGGTATCTCTGGCAAGGAGACATCTTCATCTAGGAAGGATGACACAAGGGTGGGACGTGTCCGTGGAGCTGCTGTGCTCCCACGATCAGAGACTGTTTCATTTTCTTAACAGCTGGAGAAGACTTCACCTCTGTCATCTCAGAAATTATGATGTATATTCTGCTGGTCTTCCTCACCCTGTGGCTGCTGATAGAAATGGTCTATTGCTACAGGAAAGTCTCCAAGGCAGAGGAGGCCGCCCAGGAAAACGCGTAAGTGTGGGATCTCTGGAGGTCCCAGTTGTTTTGCCAGGGTTCTTCAGATGTCACAGGTCAGATCAGACTGCAAGAAAACTGAACCTTGCTCTTGCATGGTCTAGTTGGGTGTCCAAAAATCCTTGTAATGTTTAGGAGTACCAAGAGGCACTTCCACAGTGCAGGTGGGGAGCGTGGCCACACTGTGGTATCCCAGGGTGGCCTGGTTCGGACTGTGTGGAGATGCTCTCCTGGAAGGGCTGGTTTCTTACTGGTCCATTCCCATCTTTCTCCACACTTGGCATGGATAAGGGTGCTCTTTGTACACAGTAGGAAGGCTGTATGTGTAGGATTTTCCAGTAGGGAAGGCTCTGTGTTTGCTCCTGACTATGCCAAGGGGAGTTTCCTGCCATGAGCATCTTCTACAGGTGACATTTGTCACCTCCAGGTGAATGGACCCAAAGTGGCTTTTGCACTGTAGCACTTGAGGTTATGCTTTCCTCCTTCCCTTTCAACTACAGGACAGACTATCTTGCGATTCCCTCAGAAAACAAGGAAAACTGTGCTGTGCCTGTGGAGGAATAGCGGAGAGGAGACAGCAGAATGAACGGCACCAAGGTAGGGGATGAGGAAACTCAGTCACTGCTTGTGTGTGTCCACCTTCCAGCCTCCCTGAAGTGAGTTAGGTGCTGTGGGGCTGGAGAAAAGGCAGATGGGAGACTCCTGGAGCATGGCTGTGCTCCTCCTCTGGGCCTCAGAAGCAACACAGCTGCCTTGAGGTGGTGGGTGTAGTCATCTTACTTTAATCCCCAAACCAACACACACATTCACTTTTATGATGGAATTACACCTCCTTTGCCCCTTCCCCTTGAGTTGGGAATCATCAGCACCCCCTGCAGATGGGGAGCTGTGCCCACGAGGGCTGCAAGGGCTCCATCTCCAAAGGAATCATCTACTGGGAAGGATTAAAACCTTTTAAATTCTTGCTCCCGTCCTGTCAGCTGCTGTGCTAATCCCATCACAACCCTCACTCTGGTGAGGTCCAAGAGGGCTTCTCTCCCTTGCAGGGGCTCTGAAGACAGAAGGACCACGTCACACCAGCCAGGTTTGAGGGGAGCTCTGCGCCGCCGGGAGGAAACACGGGGAAGTGTAAATTCTCTTCCATTTGCCTTGGACTCTGTACAGCCTTGACTTTGGTCTCATGACTCCATCCTGAGCTGCCAGCCCATTGCTAAAGGACTCTTCTGTTGAAGCATGCTGAGCAAAAGGCACAGGGGTGTGGGCAGCACGGCTCCTTCCCAAGTTTCAGTTCCATCATCACCTCAATGGCTTTGTAAATGTTACCTGTCATTCCTTAGCTGCTGTCACCACCACCTTTATTTGCTAAATATGCTAGTTCTCCATTGCAGAGGTAAAGGGTATGGATGTCACGTCACTCTGACCTGCAGGACTGGGGATGAGGGCATTTTAGGGTGATGTTCCACCACGTATTGCAGACTAAACAGTCTTATTGGTGTCAAAACAGGAAGAATTTAATTAATTAGCTGCTTGGTAAATTGATCTGGACTTTGAGCTGCCCATGCACAGGCAGAGTAGGGTGGGACTGTAATGCAGTAAAATAGTTAAAAATGTACAGTAGGAAGGATGGGCCCCTGTGCCTGGAGGTACCTGATTCTGGAGGGAATTCAGAACAGATCCTGAAATATTCCTGCTTTGGGAGGCAGGATGATGTAAGTATGAGAATCCCCCATGTCCCTCCTTTCATTTAGCAAGTGTCAATATTCTCAGCTCCTTCCATCTGCCTTGCACAGCAGGTTTACTCCTGGAGTACACAGACACACAGTGGTAGGAGTAACCTGTGGAGCCACGTCCTGCAACAGCAACCAGGCAAGTAGGACAAGGTATGGGATCCACCTCCTTCTGGGAAACCCCGGGAAGGAAGGCAGCCTCATGCAAGAGACATAACCAGGAGGCAAAGCCCTCACAGGACACCACCTTAGTGAAATGGTTGTACATTTTACACTCTTCTCTCATGCTACAGCACAGCACCATCTAGAGGGACAGACAGAAAACATCCATTTTTCCCAGTTAGTCCTAATTCTTTCTTATGCTAATTGCTCACTGGTTTGAACAGTCAGCATTCATCCTAAATGACCCCCTGCTGCCCAGGAATCACGCTCTAAATTCCCTCTTTCCTATGCAAACTTACCTTTTCAGAGGGTTGAGTAAAATTTGTTTTCTAGCCTCCCACTTGATCAGTTGAGCTCAACAACTGGGATTGGAAGGGGAGAAAAAGGCAGAAAGATTGGCCAGGGTGGAATTGTACCTTAAAGAGGAGGATGTTTGGGTTTGTCCTATGGCAGATGTTACATCCCTGCTGCAATGGAGCCTGTACTGCTTGCTAGAGTTGACAAATTTTGCTACACTGATGCTTCCAAGTAGTTCCAAAGTGCTTGTGACTCCAGGCATGCTTCCCACCTATGGAATTCCCTCTGCTTTGTTCTGCTGCTTTTTATGTGTTTGCTAAAAATCACGGAAATTACTCCATTTGTAAGTCAGGCCCAGGCCAGATTTCTAACTGGCAGTTGTTCAACAACCCTTTTTTTAGAGTGGGTGTCTAGTAAACTACTACAGTGCAGTAGGATTGCTCCCAAATCCAGAGCCAAGTCTGGCAACTGGAGCACACTTTCCACTTGTAGTCTGGGCACCAGTTCCCTAAAACCTAATATCCAAAAGGGGGAAAAAGCAGACCCTCTTCAAGTTCAGCTGGATGTTATCATTTTCCCTACAATGATTTGCCTGCATTATCCCAACTCCAAACCCACAGCAACAGAGGAGGGAGCAGATTGTAACTCCAGAGTTTCCAGCACTGATCACGAGAGCCCATGGAGATTTTTTTTGTTTTAGGTAAGGTCACAAAACTTCTCTCTCACTTCAGCTCTGCTCCTCAGCCCCTGTGAAGCACTGAAAACCCTCTGGTTAAGTAAAAAAAAGGAGTAAACTAAGAACTTCTTGAGAGCTACCTCAGGTGGTAAAGAAGGGCCGTCCCCTTGTCCTGCACCTCCTCGTATCCCACACGCATCTCCTGGGGATGCTTTTTTGTTTTGGGACACATCTTTCACTTTTCCAGTTCCTGCAGACAGATGTGGTGTTGTAGGCAGGAGAAAAAAAGTTTTGCTCGAGAATCTCACAGAGTAACAAGTGAAAAACTGGGGGGTTTTCAAGGCTGGTGGTAAAGGTCGGTCTCTGCAAAGACTCTCTGTGTTCGGACACGACAGGAGAGACTCCAGAACAGGCAGGATAATAAAGAGAACAAAGACTCACACTGTCTGGTTGATAGAGTTTTTAATTGATACCGTACTTCCATGTACTAGCTACTTACACCAGGTTTGGCTGCAGAGCCTTTACAGTTCCTAGAGGTCCTAGCAGGTCATTCCAGCAGCGTTTCACCGCGGTTTGCGCACAGCGCAAAGGTCCCGACAGTCACACGACGCCTAAAACCAACCCACTGGGGGCCTTCCCCCACCCCACAGTTCACCTCAGTGCTCCAGCCCCCCCTGTTCCCGGGCTCTGGTGGCGAATTCCAGGAGGGAAGTGCAGGACCCAGTCCCTCGTTAGTCTGCAGTTACAGCGATTCAGGGGCGCGGGGTCCGGGTGGGGAGGACACGCTCCAGGTTTTTAGCAGCTTTATCCAGGCCTGGAGCACGTGATGGGAGATGAACTGCCACGGGAATGGTGACGTCCCAGAGGTGCCACAGCCAGCTGCTCTGCTGCTCCTCCCTCCCTCCGTGTCCAGAGCCAGGTCAGTGCTTCCATCTCTGCTCTGTAAGTGCTATTCCACGGGAGGTGGGCTCGTGGAGACGGGAATGATGCCTGTGGCACAGGCTCCACCCCTCTCCCTGCTGGAGAAAGCTGCTGTTTTGTAACAGTCACTCTCCCAAATCCCGATTCCGAAATGGAGACGTGACCACGCGGCTCTAGAACCTGAGCTGCACATTGGTTTTATTCCCTAACTATTCTGGGAGTCTGGGATGGGGAAGGTGGCCTTTAACGTTAGCAATGGAATTGGCCTAAATGAGTGAGGTAACAGAAACGGCCAGAGGAGGAACCTCCCTGAGCCATGTGCAAATATAATTCCTTCAGCAGAAGGAAGTCCTTTTCCCTACTGAAAAAAAAAAAAAAAGTAAAACACATTCACTTAAAGAGCATACAGACTGCAGGAGGGAAAGGCAGGCAGGGACAGCACCAGGTCAGTCCATCTATGACACAGGGAATGATTGTCCAGCAGCAGAGGTTTGAGGGGAGAGGGAAAAGCCATAGCAAGCACTGCAAAACGTGGGAGAGGAGGGCATGGCACACCACGTACCCATGCTAAGGGATAAGCCCATGCTGTCTGCCTAGATCAGGGAATGGCCTCAACCAGCAGTCCATCAAGACACGAGGAGATTATTTGGCCAGTGTGCACATCTAGAAAAAGGAAGGTATTATGGCACAGAGAGACTCGTGCTGTGGAGACGGAGAAGCACAGAGAGCAGAGCGTGTCCGGGGGGAGACGGGCTGGGACATCAGCACAGGAACCACACTGAGACACCTGCTCTGTGAGCCACTCACCTCGGGGGCTTTGGTTTGAGAGTCTCTGCTTTGAGTTTTGTGTTGAGCAAGCCCCTGCCAGGAGTTTTAACTAGAGCTGAGACTGGCTGAAAAGACTAAGTCAGAGAGTCCACGTGACTGTGCCATGAAACGTGTCCATGGCAGCAACCCTGGCAGGGATCCCACCAGGAGATCTCCTGGAGTTGAGCAAGGATCTGTCAAGAGCTGTGGGATGACAGGAGCTGGCTGGGAAAACAGGATGGAATTGCTTCCCCCTGAGCCAGGTACTGTTCCTTCGAACAGCAATTTTCAGACTGATTTTTTCTGCATGCTGTGGAAGCAGAAAGTTCCACCTCTGAATTAGGAAGTGGTTTGTTTCTGTCCTCACTGGGAAAAGCAGACACTGACTGAGAGAGTGCTCCTGGTTAGAACAGTTAGTTAGTGCAGCAAATCCAAAAGGTCTTGAGCAAGTACCCAGACCAAAAGTGTCTCCAGTCACTACCTGGAAAAGAAATTTCTACCTTCTTGTATAAAGGTAAGAAAAAGTTTCTTATGTAGGACACATGGACAGTGCTGAGGAGGCAAGTAGGCTGAAAAGTCTGTCCCCATCTACACCCAGATGAGCTGCTGAACAGGGTCTGTCTGATAAGAACACAGGTCAGCATTCCCAAATCAGCATTCCAGCTCTCCTAGAGGGGATATGCCAATACAAGGCATCATTATTTCAGAGCCAGTTTTGTGCCAGGGCTTCAAATCCAGCAAAGCTTTGTGCTTTGAAACCCTTCCACTTTTAATACAGGCTCATGTTCCACTAAAGGCATGTTGCACATCTCTAAGGTTTGTCTTTATTAGATCTAAAGCAGACAAGAGGGCTCAGGTGTCACCCAGCAGAGAGACACAGCCTGAGCTGTGTGTAAATGCAGGCTCTGTCAGCAGCAGTTCAGGTGTGTTAGAGGAGATCAAAGCCCCGTGATTTCCTTTTTTCCTCTTCTCCCAAAGGACTTGAGGGAGCCAGAAAGGATTTATGCAGAAGTTGGTGTATGTTAATATCAATTAATATCTAAGTTTTGTGACTGAAGCGTACCTGGGGTTATCAGCTAACTGCAGAGCACCCAAAAACATGGTTATGCTGTTAATCCACAGCTCACTCCTCTCCTTACCACTGCAGGTACCCTCTTCTCTCCTAAGTGGAACGTGCAGCCCCAGCACTGCCCCTGTCCTGGGCATCTTACACCTGGAATAACCTGTCTTTTGGTCCTCCCCAGACACAGGTGCTGCACTAGATACATTTGGTATCTACTGTAGGAATGCCTGATGGCACAGCAGTTATCCAGGCCTCAAATCCAGCCTGAGCTCATCCCAGATGCCATAACCCCAACAGCTCCCTCAAGGTAAGCATTAGGTGTGTGTTCATCAGAGGTGAGGTTGTATCAAGCCAGGATTAGTGAGTTATGTCCCTTCTCCCATAAAAACAGATACCCAAACTGGCAGATTGAAGCCTCCTGCTCCCCCTTCTCCCTCCTCCCACAAGGGAGCATCTCACTTGGCAGGAATTGGGCTCCTACCTGCTGGCATTAGTTTGCATGCCTGGCTGGAGAAATGCCTTTTTAAAAACCCCTGGGGTTTTTTTATTGTTCCTATCCTGCAGATCAAACCCCAGCTGTGCTCACCTGGCAGATGTGCAGGGTGGGAAGGTCAGAGGGAGGTCTGGGCAGGGAAATGTGTCTGCCACGAAAATAATGTGGGATTTCTAGCAAATATTTCAGCAAAACCCTGACAGTGGAAGCCAAGCTATGACTTGGCTGTGATGCTGAGGGAAGTACCACCCCCTGGAACATTATTCAGGTTGCTCAACCTCACTCCTAAAAAGCATTGCTGATTTCTCCAGGAAATACAATCATGGTCCCAAACTGCCTGTGGCTCCAGAAGGAATTAACCTGTCAGCTGGGACTGATCAGGAGCAGGTGATTCCTATCACAGCTTTCTACACGAAGGCATCTAAGTGAAAAATACCCCCAGGTTTTGTTTAAGCCCTCACCTTTAGTGCCATTGTGGGTTTTGCCTTGAGAAAAAGACCTTGCTTTTACCCTTTTTTATTATTACTGTGATAAATTAAGAGGCAATAAAAGATCAAGGATCCTATCCAACTCCAAGCCCAGTGGAAAAAAGAAAGTGAGTTACTAGAAATCTTGAGAAAAACAACCCTAAAGCCTTCAAGACAAACCTCCCCCTGCCTGAAGGATGCTGCAGGTACAAGGTTCTGGTTGCTGTGTGTCAGGAGAGATGTCAGATGTTGAAAACCCAGTCTGATGTGCAGGTAGAATAAATATTAGTGCTTGAGATTGTTACAGCTGCCAGTGCAGCCTCACATTAATTTAACAGAGCTTGTGCAAGGCTGTCCCTGGGGCCCAGCCTGAGGGAGGGAGAGAGGGAAGGAGGGAGTCAGAGGGAACATCCCAAGCTTAAAGCCATGGCTAAAGCTGGAAGGATGCTGCAGAGGAAGGATGCACTGATGAGGAAATGATTTCTTGCCTCCCTAACTATAAAGAGAATGTGAAACTGGTGAGAAACCAACCCTGACCAGCAGCACTTGCTCATGACCCCCTGGGACAGGAGGGTTTCTCTGCCTCCTGACTGATCAAATCCATCTAAGGACAAACCCCTCCCAGCCAGGTGGAAGAGACCCCAACATCCCAGCTGTATTTGCCATGATGTTCCTTTTTCTTTCCTGGCATGGGCAAGGTGAACCACAGGGCCTCCTCTCTGTCCTCTTGCCTGGTGCTTGAAATTAAAGTCTAGAAAAAGGGGGGAGATGGGCAGCAGGGGAATTTTCTGTGCTTAGCAATTGTGGGAGTGAGTCATGGGGGAAACAAGACTCTGGGACAGTCTGGCAAGTCACAGTGGGGAGTCAGGGCCCTCCTGTCCCAAGATGAGCCACAGAATGCCCTTCCCAGGCACTAGCACCTCAGTGTCATTGTAGAGCAGCCATTTCAGCAGCCTCCCTGGCAAAAAGTCAGGGAGCAGTACAGTAGTCAGCAGCATTAAATTAAATAAATAGTCATAAATACACGTTACTCTCTTGTTTTTCCCCAATTGTACCTTGCTTTCACAGTCTTAAATGTCTTTTTGATAACCTGTCTTCATCCACACTCCTTCCCATGTGAGTCTGCTGTGGGACACGTTGTGTTTAGCACTTGGTCATGGAAATTGGAGGCAGGTTGGGAGAAAGCAGCAGGTTGGTCACTCCTACATATATTACCTTTCCCTAAATGGAAACTGGGAGCTTGAGAGGGTTTTAGAAGCCACTTTGTCACCCAGTTCTGAGGATGAGAGTTTACATGAGACAATGACTCACCCTTGTGCTCCCTGCCCTTTCAGTGCCCACTGGAGACAACAGAGGAGCTACAGCTGGCACCATTTCCACACTGGGAACTTGCAGCTGCCACTCAGAAGGTGGGAAAAATCCTGCTGTTGGTCAGGGTGGAGATGGAGGGCCTCACATGTCACCTAATCTGCCTGGCTGGGCAAGATGAAAAAGCATTTATTAAACATTCACACAAGCAGCCTCCAGCTCAACCAATCTCTGTGGGGCTTGGGACTCTGCACAGGGCAGCCCCACTGCCCCTCTTCCTCATGGGGCTGCTCAGGAGAGTCTGAAATTATCCCCCGGAACAACTACAAATACATATTGGCTTTTCAGTGCAGCTCTACCCCCTGACTGACTCACAGAGCAAATGCTTATGAGAGAAACCTTCAGATGCCTCACACCATGGACATCCCCAAGCTCTGTCCTGCCACCCACTGATGGTCCCTTTTCTCTTTTCTCCTTTTTTTTTTTTTGGTCCCTGTGACACTTCCTGGCCTCTCCTGGGTTTTTGGAAGCCTTGGTGAACACAGATGCAATCACAGATATCCACAGTGGTGGCTGCTGCTGCATAGCCACAAATGTGTAAATTTATCCCAGGGAAGGGAATCAAGTTATTTTTCTCACTAATGTTTTCCCACAGATTTTATAAGACAAGACATGAACAAAATGGTCTTGTAGACCAGTGGCAGGAGAGAGATTTGCTGAGCTGGGCAGTGGCTGCACATAAATCCCAATTTGGGGTTTGTTTTTCAGTTGGGGTACTCCCACCCTTGTGGGGAGTTGCCTGTTAAGCATAGATGTAGATTTTCAGCACAGGGATGGCTTTATGGCAGGGGCCCAAGCACATGGAAAGCAGAGAACCACAGCCAAGGTAAAGGGGACACTGTCACAGGGGTGGCCCTGCTCCACCCACACACCTTGGGGGCACGTTCTCCCCTCCCCACCCTCTCCTCACCTCTTCCTGCTGCACCAACAGCAAATTGGTGCTTGTGGACAGGATTTCAGCTCCTTTCAATCCTGGGCTTTGCCCTCTGAACCAGGCTGGCCCCTGTGACAGCCAACTGTGCTTCTGCAGGAGGTGACTGCCAGGGAGACCTGCTCTCTGCAGACCTACAGCAATTCTCCCCGAGGCCTCCTCTCCAAACGTGGGACAGTTCTACAAGGGGTTGACTGCCATGGCCAAACCCTCTCTGCCCTGAAGCCAGCAAGGTCAGGAAGTTGACAGTGTCCCCTTTTTATGCAGAGATAAATACAGTCAACCAGGGACCCTCATGCGCGGGGAGGGGGCTGGGGAGGGGGGGGCACTCACGCTGATGCTTCCCTTTGGAACAACAAAAACTAAACAGACAGACAGACAGACAAACAGCCAGCAATATTACAGAGGAGCAGTGCAGGGCCCAGGGAGCACCCCTGGGCTCGGCCCTAAGCACAGCTCAGTGCTGGGAGAGCACAGCCCTCCCACACACACACACACCCCCCCACTACCAGAGACACTCCAGTTCAGCCAGTGTTGGAGGTCAAAACCCTTCCCCTCGATACATAGGCTTTGTTTTGTGGTTTTTTTTTTTCTCTTAAAATCTGTATATAATATATATATTTATATTCTGTATATATATATATATATTTATATATATATTTATATATCCTATTTACACATATTGCACACCATCCTCTGGCCTCCTGCATTCCTGCCTGTCAGTGGAAACGTTTCCGTTTCTCCTCTGGATCTGACCCGAAGTCCCGGGACCCGATGCCATTCTGAAGGTTTATTAGGGAATCCTTCATCTGCAAGACAAGAGATTTCCCCACTGTGATGCAACCCTGGGAGGTGAGAGCTTCGGGATTTCCTTCTTTTCCCTCTAAAGTGTCCACACCAGATTCAATTTTGGGAGCAGGGTTGGGAGGTACAAACAGGGACTGAGAAGGTGGGAGACTATGAGGCACCTTTCTCCAAGAGAAGGGGTGAGAGAATGAGGTTCAGGAGGAGCAGCTCTGATTTATGGACTATTTTCTCAGTACAAAAGGCTCTTTAGGCAGTGGATGCTGAAACTTTGTGCTGTGAAGGGCCCATGCAGAGGGTGTTCCCTTCATCCACGAAACCTACGTGTGAATCCAGAGCTGAGGTAAAAAACAGTCTTTCTCCCAAACTGGGATGCCACAGACTAGATTCAAAATGTGCCAATGTAAGATTTTTTGGCCCTGTAGAATTCTCTCCTCCTCATGTGACAGAGAGGCCCCCTGACACCCTGTGACAGCCCCTGGGACCTGCTGCCCACCACGAGGGGAGAAGATGGGTCTGAGGGAGACACCGGCGGAGGTGACACACCTGAGGGACCACAGTGGAGCCAGGGAATGCTGCAGGGTTGGGAGCAGGGGGTGGGAGGACAGAGGTCCTGGAGCAGGTCCAGAGAAGAGCAACAAGGCTGGGGAAGGGACTGGAGCACAAGTCCTATGAGGAGAGGCTGAGGGAGCTGGGGCTGTTCAGCCTGGAGAAGAGGAGGCTCAGGGGAGACCTCCTCACTCTCTGCAACTCCCTGACAGGAAGGGGGAGCCAGGTGGGGGTTGGTCTCTTTTCCCAGGCAACCATCAGCAAGACAAGAGGGCTCGGTCTTCAGCTGTGCCAGGGGAGGTTTAGGTTGGATATGAGAAAGAATTTCTTTCCAGAGAGGGTGCTCAGCCATTGGAACGGGCTGCCCAGGGAAGGGGTGGATTCTCCATCCCTGGAGGTGTTTAAGGTGAGACTGATGTGGCATCAGTGCCATGGGCTGGGAACCACGGCGGGGTTGGATCAAGGGTTGGACTTGATGATCTGGGAGGTCCCTTCCAACCCAGCTGATTCCATGATTCTATGATTCAGGTCACAGCCCTACCTGGCCGTGGGGTCTCACCTGGTCCAGCAGCATCACGGAGGATTTGATGATCTCCCGCCACTTCTGCAGCTCCGAGTCGTGGTACTTCTGCTGGGACTCCAGTAACTGGGCCCACTCTGTCTGAGACTGGGGCAACCTGGCAGCAACAACACGGGCAAGAGTCACCCTGGGCAAACTGCAGTGGGTGTAATCAGCTTCTGGCTAAGCTTTTCACCCCAAAGGGACACGTTTTCTTGAAAAAAAGTGCATTTAAGCAGCTCGGAATTTTCATCAATTGGATTCCGTGGTTTGCTTTTTCTAGACGTGCTCTGTTAGTCTTTATTCATCCCCTGTAATTTCTTCAGGACTTTCTCTTTATTCTGAATTAAAGCTGCACTGGCTCTCTTTCCCATGGCTCTCTCTCTTCCTTCAGGCCCAATTAACCCCCCAGAACAGGGTGAGAGGCTGCTGAGGGGAGAGGAATCAGGACAGATGGAAGCACTCAAGGGGCTTGGACAGGTTCAGATACTTCCACAAAAATCATGGATGCATCACAAAACTTCCCCGTGGGGGGCAGGGAAAGATGTACCCATGTAATTCCAGAACATGCACATTATAGGATATAAGTTCTGTACTTAAATACTATATTGTAGTAGTCTAAACAAACACCAAGAGTAGTAGAGAAAGATAAAATCACTTAAAGTATCTAAAATCACCTGAAGTATCTATCCATGGGAAAGTAGCAGGGTTATTTTGGGGAAAATAATAATTCTCTAATAATACCTCTCCTGCAGCCTCAAGCCCTGCCACGCTGTGAGGGTCTGTGTAGTATATTCCAACATCCAGAGTTTGTAGAACAGCATCATATTGAGAATGACCAGCAGCACCAGACTGGAAAGAAGGAGAACAGTCAGTTTAGCAGGAGCACTTCACAGCCCATTGCCAGGCACACCTGGTGTCTGAGGCCCAGGTCCACGCTGGATGTGAGTGGGAACTTAAATCTGAGTAAGGACCAGGTGGTCAGAACCCAAAACTGCACCTCGTGGAAGAAATGTGTGAGCAAGGAGGACAGAGAGACAGAAAGACAGGGATGAGGGGTCAGCCAGAACAGGTTGGATGGGTGGATGTGCTGAATGCAGAGAAAGAGAGGGAAATGGGAGAGTAAAGAGGTAAAAAAAGAGAGAGACAGTACCTGAAACAGATCCTAATGGGAGCAGGGAAGAGAAAAGACGGAGCAGCTGCAGGTTAGAAACGAACTGACACAGACCAGGAGAAACTGGGCTGAGAGAGGAGGCTCAGAGACAGTGCAGGAGGTACAGGGGGGCCAGGGGAGGAGAAAGGAACAGCGGGAAGAGAGGCAGGAAGGACAGACAAATACCCCTGTGCCTGCGTTCCTGGTGCAATTCACCCAGCAAAGCTGAGCTGTGGCTCTGGGGGACGAGCCCCAAGTGTGCCCACGAGGGCACCGTGTGACACACAGCCAGCCTGCACACAGCCAGCCTCACCCCCTCCCAGCACTGCTGGCACTGGGAACACCCCCACAGCCAGACCCTGCACTGCTCCTCTCACCCACCACCACCACCACACACGGGCATTTCCTCTCCTCCTGGGGAGCACATTCCAAAAATACCAGGCTGGTGCCTGTCTCTGAACAGAGCAGCTGTTCTGCTGGAAGAATGGCCCACTATCACCAGCTCGGTCAGGAGGAGGGCAACTGGCCAGAGGAGTGTTCTGAAATCATTATCAGGGCTCTCTGACCTAAGTGAAGCTCACAGTCTGCCAGGACAGATTTTCATAAAGCTTTTTTGTACCTTTCTACTGTTTTCTTATCAGGACAGGACTTGACATCACCTTCCCAGCAACTGGCTGGGTTGCTGCTGCAAATCAGTGCCCTCACTGGGAAAAGGAAACACAGAAAGGAGCTCAATTTGAACTGTAAGTTCAGTCTACAAATTCCAGCTTCTTCCCACCTCACTGAAAGGTGTCTGGAGCTCAAGGAAAGACTGAGCCCAAGGCAGAAAAAACCCCCTCTGTACCTGGGTTGCTCCTTTAGTCTGCACTGCAGCACTAACACATGAAGCTCACCCAAGAGGCAGAGAATCAGCAGACACACCTGAGTTCAAGTATTAGACTGAGCCACAGGGATACAGGGATACTGAGCCCACTTGGAGCCCATATTCAAGTCCAAGACTAGTAACTGGGAAAGGTGTGGCAAAAAAGACACCCCAAACCAAACACAGTTCTTGCTGCTGAACTAGGAAAATCAACCTCTTGTGCTTCACATGTTTCTATCCTTATTTTGAAGAAATCATCTCTAAAGGGTCCAGCTTCTTTTTGGGATGGTATCTCTTACCCAAATCACCACCCAGGACTAGGTTTTGCCAGACTAGAATTTCCCCACAGAATCTAAACCTTTTTGTGACAGACAATGGTTCCCACAGAGCTTTGCCTGGTCATTGTTCTTGATAACAGCTGATTTGTGAGCAGAATACATTAAAAGACTTATTTTAAATTTAAAACACCCCACAGTTTATAGATGTCATTGAAAATCTCTAAACTGAGTCCCTGAAATAAAAAAGACTCTATCTACTTTTCTCTTTTTTTTTTTTTTTCTCTCTTTTTGTGTTTCTTCTCTTTCAGGTAGTGATGCCCCTCTCCTTGCACAGCTGCCCTGCTTGCAATCATCACTGTCCCAAACACATCCCAGACCTGCATTTAGGACTCCCAAAAACGTGCAGGTCTACAAAGCCCACGTTTGGTTAAAAAAAAAGGGTAAACCTGAGCAGAAAGAAGGGAGCATAGAACACCAGAAATGCAGACAAACCAAAGCTGTTCAAGGCTGACTGTGAAGGAAAGCAAAAACCATCACTTACACAAAACTGATGACAAGGAGCAGCTTGGAGACACTCTGCAGGTGGAAGCCACTGGGGCTTTCCTCGGGGATGTGCCGTGTCTGAGTGGAACCTGAGGAGATGGATGCATTTAGGACAGGGAATGCTGTCCCTTGTCCCTCTCACAGAATCAACCAGGTTGGAAAAATCCCCTGAGATCATCGAGTCCAACCTGTGACCCAACACCACCCTGTCACCCAGACCATGGCACTGATGCCACATCCAGTCTGCTCTTTAACACCTCCAGGGATGGTGACTCCACTCCCTCCCTGGGCAGCCCATTCCAATGTCTGATCCTTCCCAATGTCCAACTTCTTCCCAATGTCCAACTAAACAAAAAACTTCTTCCTAATGTCCAACCTTAAACCTCCCCTGGTGCAGCTGAAGACCGAGCCCTCATGCCCTACTGCTGGGAGAAGAGCCTGACCCCCACCTGGCTACACCCTCCTGTCAGGGAGTTGTGGTCAGTGAGAAGCTCACCCCTGAGCCTCTCCAGGATGAGCTCCCCCAGCTGCTCCTCACAGGACTTGTGCTCCATCCCTTCTCTGGAATCAACCCTCCCCGCCCAAACAACCACAACACCCCCTCCCTGCCCTGGAAACCAATTCTCCCGGAGCAGGGCAAGCAGAGGTGCCTTTTCTCTCCCTCACCTGCCACGTGCTTGCTGCGGTGTGCCACCTCCTCGTCGGTGGGGGTGGTGACGGGGCTCAGCACCTCCTCCAGGTGTGGCACCCGCAGGTGGGCGTGGGCGCGTTTCCGGCGCCGCACCGTGGATTGCTTGCTCACCTTCTCCTTGGGGGATTGTCTGTGCACCTCGGCCAGGTACGTGCTCTCCGTCTTGGCCAGCTCGCTCTCTGTGTGGGAGGGAGGGGAACATTTCAGGGATGTGGCACTCAGAGATGTTCCGGAGATGTTTCAGGGATTTAAGGCCTCTAACGGCGCAAAGAAGTTGGCAGGGGCTGAGAGACTGTGGTAGTTTAGTCTGGGCCTTCCCTGGTGACCAGTTTGTAACCAAGGAAGTGGCCAGACTATCCGGTATCTCCTACGATTTTTACGTAAGCCGGGGTATAAGAAGAAAGGACAAGAGGCCTTTGCCCCTCTGTCCTTCCAGCGGCTTTGAGGTGTGGGTTTCCCTGCTGTTGAGTCTGTCGTGTTGGGGATTGAGGCCTAGTGAGGCCTAGTGAGGCCTGGTAAGGCCTAGTGAGGCCTTGCCGACCTTGGGAGACGGAGGTTGCCGGCAGTTGTTCCAGCACGACTTTCTGCTGTCCCAAGGAGAGTTGCTAGATCTTGGGCTATTGATCATGTATATTTTATTTTGGTTTTGTTCCTCTTTTTTTCCTTCCCCCTTCCCTTTTGAAATTGTACATATATTTCAATTGTATGTAAATGTAATTTAAGTGTAAATATATTTATATATATTGCTTTAGCTGCCTCTCGTTTTGGTTCTCTTGGGTTTTTTTCCTCTTCTCCCTTGCTTTGGGGGGGGAGCTCTTGTGGTGAGGTTTGGAGACTTGGCAGGGAGCCAGCTTCAAACCACCTCAGAGACACACTCCTTCCACCTCCTGCCAACCCCTGAGCCCAGACTGCCTGGCAGAGAGCAGGACTCCCAGCTGTGGTGGCCCCTTTTATAAGCCACTCTAAGGTGGGCTCCCCAGGCTGCCATGCCGTGCCTAAACCACTCTAAGTGTAGATACCCTTCTGGAAGATTTGTAAGGAGGAGATGAGGGCTTGTTTCGCTTAGGAAGCCTTTCCTGGCTAAGAAGAAACCCCTTTCTCATGAATAATTTGGATGTTTTGTCCTTTTGCCTTAAACATCTCCAGGGATGGTGACTCCACCTCCTCCCTGAGCAGCCCATTCCAATGTCTGATCCCTCCCAATGTCCAACTTCTTCCTAACATCCAACTAAAACTAAAACTTCTTCTTAGTGTCATTCTCTCTCTGAGATGAGGAGAGAGAAACTCATCCAGGCTACAGGGCCTGGGGGGAGGCCAGTAAAGATAAAAAGCCTTGAAGAGAACAGGAGGCCTGTCTTTCTGAGGTTGTGCTTTTTGCAGCACTGCTGAAAGTTTTTTTCCCTTGCAAGCCCAGTGTTCTCGACTTGGGAATAAATTTTCCAGAACTCTTTCCACTGCCTGGCATTTCAGGGGTACATGTGTGTTACCCTGCTTCACAACCACGGGAGGTGCCACTGTCTGTGTGTCACTACCACAGTCACTGCCACTCTCACCCAAATGACGGAAATAATCCTCCAGGCCACTCCAGAAATTCTTCTCAATGAAGGATTTCACCAGCCCCCAAGGCTGTTTCCTGTAACGTAACTCCGTGGAAACCCTGTGAGAAGAAAGGATGGTCGTTCTCCCAAGTTCTGAAATATCAACCCACCATCTCTGTCACTGTAAATACGAGAAATAATCCTGCACACTGTTATTTCTGGGATGGTCCCAGCCCTTTGTGTTCTCAAGGAGAAGCACTGCATGGGAAGTCCTTCCAAAGGCAGGAAGAGCCTCTCCCAAAAGGACACCATGTGGCAGGCACACATTTAGGCTACTTATTGAACCTTAAGTTCAGTCTACAAGTTCCAGCTTCTTCCCACCTCACTAAAAGGTGGTTGGAGCTTAAGGAAAGACTGATCTTAAGTCAGAAAACCCCCTCTGTACCTGGATTGCTCCTTTAGTCTGTACTGCTGCACTGCAGCACTAACACATGAAGCTCACCCAAGAGGCAGAGAACCAGCAGATACACCTGGGTTTTAGTAGTAGACTTAAAAAGTCTACAGAAAAAGTCACAGAAAAGCCTATAGCTCTGCCTGATACCAAATTCCTCTGCTTCTCCCCCAGGTGCATCTCTGGAAATATGTCCTGTTGCTTATCACAGGTAGTTGACTGTACATGACAACAGGCTCTGCAGACCACTGCTTCCAAGAAAGGGCAGGAGAAATCTTTAAATCCTCTCCCTGACCCGGCTGGAACTCCCCTGCATCGGGTCTGATGTTTGCTCCATGTCACCCCAGCAGGAACCTGCCCCTACTCTTTGTGACAGGAGTGTTCCAGCCACAGAGTCCCCCTCAACCCCTTCTAACACACCAAATAGCAAAACTCCCACCCCGAGGTGACTTTTTGGTCACCAGAAAAGCTGTTTTAACCCCTCCAAAAAGCATACCTGAGTCGGCTTTTGTTTCTGGCCACACGAGTCAACGTGTAGCGGTTAATGGTGTAGAAATAATCGTGGTAGGGGACGTCGTGGGTTAGCACCTCTGCATCTATGACATAGCACTCGCTCTCCTGGCTGGCTTTGTACATTGTCTGTATAAAAAACAGCAGGCAAGGCAACTGTTAGTGTGCTCAGAACACAGCTCTGATGGATGGCGCCGGCACAAAACAGCTCCACCACAAACACACACCCCCATGGCCCTGCCCCAGCTCACCCTGAAGGGAAGGCAGACTCCAGGAAACCAAGTGTTTCACCCAGATGTTTCCCAAGGGTGTATTGCAAAAGGGCTTTACTTTCCAGCAGCTCAACCTCCAGTGTTTTGTAACAGAGATGAGGAGCAGTTCTTTGGGACCTTTGCAAGTATGGCCTCTGTTCTAATGCCTGGCTCGTCAGGGACCAACCTGAGCCACAGCCAGACATGGTCCTGCTTTGAGCAGAGGCTTCTCTAGCATCTCTGTGACTCTAAACGCCATAAAAACATGTTAATTACTTCTTTTAAGTGCTTCTGATCTGCTTCTTCCTTTGCTCCAGAACAAACCTCACGAAGGGGACACAGTTAACTGCAGATCCATATACAAAAATATGGTTTTTCTTACAGGCCATTTCAACCTACCTCTGCAGCAAAGGCACAGCAAGGTGGGCCTTGGTGGGTGACCCCAAATTCAGCATGAAATAGGCCATGCCTTTCTCTGAAAATGTGCTGTTCCCTTTGCCCATCACTTTGCTGTCTCCTTTCTTTTCTCTTCCCTGCACAGTCTTGGCTTCTGAACAGCACATTTCATCCCATCCTCCCCAGTTACACCTTGCTGCTGGGATTCTCCTTCCATCCTCCCTGGTTCCACCTTGCTGCTGGGATTCCCCTGTCCCTGAAATGTAATGCTCACACATCCCTTCCAGGCTCCCTCTTAGTATTCCCTAATACTAAGCTAACACTCAGTATTTACTTTTGGCCACTTGAACATATCTCTGGACAAGGAAAGAGGTTTTTCCTCCCTCTCCAGCTGCAGTTCCCATTAGATACAGCCAGCCTGGCTCCTCCCAGTGCACTGCAGGTCCTTCCCCTTTTATATCTTCATAAATATATCTCATTGTCCTCCCCATAATAAAAACATCTCCCTGCAGAGCTGTGAGAAGGATTGGCCAGACAGCACCTGACTTTCTTGTGCCCTGCTCATGAATAACATCTCCTGGAGTGACCACAGCCCAAAAAACACCAGAATGGGTGACAAACACATTTTTTAAGATGTGCTGGTTTGTTCACAAACTCATCTGCTTTTGCTGGAAAACTCGTGGTCCTCTCCTGGTAACACAATCCAGTGTAAGATCAGCTAATCATGCCTGCAGTGACACTGGGCAGCAAGTTAATACAAGAAAATGTGTAGAAGGGAAGGGATAGGGACAATGAGAACATGCACAGCAGCAAGGCCAAGGCAAGAAAATAACTCCTAGATCAGTTCCTACACAGCAGCACAGCCCTGCTCCCCCTCACATACCTGTGTCTCTGTGACAGTGGCAGTTTTGGGGGCCAGAGGGTTGGTGAGGGTAATGGTATACAGGATCACTCTGGTCTGATTGCCATTTTCTTCCTTCTTCCAGGGATTAAAGATAATATCTGAGGGGACAAAACAATATTCCAGTTAAGTTATCAGAGAGGGATCTCTGGTCATTCGCTAGGGAAAGGCATAACAAGGTTGGGACAGTATTTCCTTGCCCTTGCAGAGCCTGGCTGCAGAAGCACTAGAGCTCAGCAGAGTGTGAAAGAAAAGGCTCCTGAGCTAAATGGGAATATTTTTCCTTCTTTGAAGTGCAGGGAAAGTTGGAGAGGCTGGGAATACATCTCCTTCAGCAAACCTACAGTTACAGGGAAAGGAGAACCATAACATGCCAAGGGACACTCTCTGCACCATCAAGTGCAGTGTCTGGTGTGGAGCCAGAAGAGCTTTCTCCTCACACTGCTAAGCCTTTAACACAGAGTCAGGCCTTAGCTGATGCTAAAAAAATAAGAGGGTCTGCTTGTTCCATGAATTTTGCTGCTAGAAAATGAAACTAGATGGGCAAGCAAGGCTGGTTCTGCCTCCTTTTCATTACTGACAGCACAGACTGCACTGTCCCAAAATCTGCTCAGAACGTTACCCAACCCCTCCATCAGGCAAAGAGACACCTTCAAGGCAGAGATTTTCCTGCTGCCCTGTGCCTTGGCAGGGACCACAGGAGGTTCCCCAGGGAGCACAGGAGGCTCCCCAGGGAGCACGGGCTCACCAGAGAACCGGCGCTGCTCCATGAAGTCCCTCTGGAACTGGGAGTCTGTGAAGAGCAGGTCGTAGAGCTTGTCCACGCTGAAGTTGAACACCTCGTTCACGTACTGACGGCCATTCAGGTCCTCGTAAAAGGCCTGGACCTCCCCTGTGGGGAAACAGGTCCTCATTTCTGAAAACTTTACACCTGTGAACACCTTTGAATATTTAGCCTTGACATATCTGTCCCCCAGGATCACAGGGGCTGTGTTTCTACAGCACCAGGGCCTCAGTATTTTACTTTGTGAAGAAGGAAGAAGAGGGATTTCTAACCCTTTTCCTCCACTGATGCCAGGACAACAGTTGGGATATCAGAAGGGGTAGGCACCTCCATAGCTTATTTTAGGGATATCCTTCCAAATACCCCACATACCCAATTTCTGCAGCCCACAATGGGAATTCTTTGCATCTTCTGAACCCCAGGAAAGGAATCCAGTGTTTGCCACTCCAGTCCCTCACTAGAAAGGGTGTAAAACACACCGAGGGAACGGCCCTTCCCCACATACCTTCATCGTGGGTCTCTGAGGAGTCACTGAGCTCAGTGGGAATGTCTTCGTTGTCATTGAAGTCCAGGGAAGGGGAGTTCACAGGGCCAATGATGTCCATTTTCTCTCCCATGATATTTGCAATGCCGAGGTCTTTTTCCACAGGGCTCTCTGCCACTGCCTCCTCCTCTTCTGGGAGCACTCCATCGAACTGCAGCAAGCACAGAGCACAGGGAGGGCAGCATCAGCACCTGGAAACTGGGGCTCATTTTTGAAAACTTTGCATTTGTGAACCAATTGTCTACCTTTGAGTATTTAGCCTTGACATGTCTGAAAAATTCAATAACAGAGGAGGAAAGTTGCCATACAGTGTTTGTAAAACACGTGGATATATTGGATTACCTCCTGTCAAACAGTCAGTGTTCAAGCTTGGGACACCACAAGGCTTTTTTATCCAGACAAGCACACAAACAATACTAGTTTTGCTCTCAAACAAGCTGAAAAAACCCGAGGTTATAACTGAACAAGGTCTGCTCTGCCATAACACCACGAGGGCACCGTTGAAGGCAGCAAAGCAATGATAACCCTTTTTATCTCCAACACTCCATTCCTTTCCATCTGAGGGCACAGAAAGGAAAATGCACTTGGCTGCTGAGAGCCCCAGGCTTTTAGGATGGGCACACTTTGCTCATTGTGTTTTTTTTGGCCACGCAGAGACATGAAGTCAGTGGAGGAGCAGAGCAGTTCCCTCACACAAGCAAGGAGCAGCGGGATCCCAGGGAGGAGCATTCCCGCTCCCAGGGGAGGGAGGACACTCACCGAGGCTGGAGCTTCACTGCTGCCCGTGGATGTCAGGGTGCTGGCAGTGACAGATTTCTTTGGCAGCTGAGGGCTGGCTTCTGGCTTGGCCTCCATGCTGCTCTTGGAGGAGCTGTCGTTGACTTCGTTCTCTTCCACGGGGATTTCCTCACAGTAACTGAGACGCCACAGAGAACACAGGTTTTTATATTTACCCCTCTCAGTACAGCTACAACTGGACACACAGAGCAAGTGAGAACAGTCCTATGAAGTTTCCAGTGTGGCCAAGAAGCAGAAATGGCTCAGTGAAGCCCAGACTTTTCAGTGTTTACACACAGACCAACAAGCATCAGCACTTTCCATGTAACCCTGTGACTGGGATGCTCTGGCATTTGCACAGTTGCCCAGCTGGCATTTCAATCCCTACCAACCCCCAAGAGGAAATGGTGGGCTTTCAATGTTTCAGGCATTACACATTTAAGGGCAAACCTTTGGCCAGATCCCAGAACCTCTCACCAGGGACAAACAACACTCTGAGGCCTGTAGTATATCCTGCTCTCCTGGGGCCATCTTTTCTTCCTCCCAGGCAGAGTTTCCTCCTCCTCACTCACCCCATTGTGTTGAAGTCATCATCAGGAGGCACATAGTCTTCATCATCACTGGTCAGACCCAGTTCGTTCCCATAGCACTGGTGGACAAAGTGCCAGAGCTCCTTTGGACACAGAGGCTAAAAGGGGAGGAGAACAGCACACATCTGCACCCAAGAACACTAAAACAGAACGACAGTCTGGAATTCCCATTGTCAGGAGTACACTGCTTGCCCTGAAAGGAGAAGTGAGAGATCCTGACACAGCCCCTGATGGGAGGTGAGAGCCTTACACTGGACTCACCTCTGTGAAATTCCGTTTTATGGAATTTATTTTGTTAGGTCAAGCTACCTTAGAGGTTGCCCCCATCAAGCACTAAGAGGCTCTTTTCCCAAAAAAGCCTTCACCATCAGCCCAGGTTCTGCCCTAAAACCTGATTTTGTTATTTTTCCGTGCCACAATCTCACATTACTCAAGACTGTCAGAAAGCCAATATGAAGCTACACCCAGAGCAGCACATGGGATGTGAGATTTTCCACTCTACAATGGAATAATGCCAGCAGCAAACCTGCAGCTCCCTCCACAGGTGTTTTCCTACCTCTTCTGCTGTGCTTCCATTTAATATCTGCTACTTTACCAAGCCCCAGTGGGGAGTACTTACAAGGAAAATAACCTTACAAGGTTATTTTGCCCTTCAAGTTTCCTTAAATTAAAGCTGCCTAAAGAATCCCAGCTGCAGGGAAAATGATTTAAAGCAGCAACAAAGAAAAACACTTCCTGTTGCAGTCTGAAATCAAAAGGAGTTTGTATCACCAGATACTTCTGTGAAAAGTATATGCTTGAGATAAAAAGAGAAAATTAATTATCCAGAGTGTTGACAAAAGCCCAGTTTTTCAGGGATGCAGGTCAGTTGATCACCATATGACTGTGATCTGAGGTTCTTAAAAATGGGGCAGAACTTGTGATTTAAATACGTGGCACAGGGATAAAAAGGGATGGGTTTTTACCCACGAGAAACTTATGACCAGTGACAAAAATTTCTTGGTAATGAGGGAAAACAAATCCAGTGAACTTTTTCTGAGCTGCCGGCTTGAATTTCTTCCCATAGTAACTGCATGGGATAAGGCAGGAATTTTTTAATCCAGCTCCCAAAAGTAGCAATCAAAAGCATGGGAAAAAAAACCACACTCTAATGAGGAACTTCTATCCAGAGAAATGTCTGACTGTTTCACCTTCTCCCCACACACACTCTCATTTGCATGTTTGATCAGGAAAACTGGACTATAGGTTCTTTCTCCTCCTCTTGGAAAAAAGAGCTCTGGAAGTGTTTCCTGCCCTTATCACTCCACGTCTCAGTTCCCATTTGCTCTGACCTTGAAACCAAGGGCACACTGAATTTTGTCAGGAACTTCCAAAGGCTCCTCAAATTACAGCACAAGGCCCAGCACAAGCTGCCCCATGCAAAGCGATCCCCGTACATCCCAAATACTCCCCCAATTTTCAGGACAGGGTATTCCGGGTGCTGGATTACTTGAGCCTCCCAGTATGGTCTGAACTCCAGCCAGGGCATCCTGAAACGCTGGAAGCACTGGAACATCAGTTCCTGAGGCTGAGCAGTGAGGCCAGAAATACTCACCAGGCTGTGGAGTAGATATTTGGACGAGATATAGGATATATGGGGCCTCTGGCACAGCAGGAGCACATCCCTGCTTTATTTTAAAACTGAGCCCTGAGTGTATCCTGCACCCACCACCGCTCTCCTTTGGATTTGGGATGCCCTGAACACTCTTTATCTGCCCTGTTTGGAACTCCACACTTCCGAAGCACAGAACTCTGCCCGCACCCTGAGCTATTCCTCTTGCCCTTTGAACTGCTTTTTTTCTGGGCTGCTTCACTGGAATCACACACTTCAAAAAAATTCCCTGCCGAGACCCTGTTTCCACTCCTCAGCAAAGGCAGGGTGGCACCTACAATGTGTGCACAGAATTCCATGCAAAAAGAAGGAATTGCACCTGCAGTTATGAACATGCTCTGCCTAAAAATATGTGCCTGCTGTCCTAATGTCTTCTGATGCACACACAGCAGTCAGGTTCCATCCATCCCCTCCCTTCCACCCCAGCCAACAGTGAGGTGATGGTCTCAGTACCTTGTCAAGCAGAGCGTTCTGCCAGAGTCTGAACATCATCATGTACGTCCTGTCTCGAGCCCCAAAGGAAGTAAAAAAGTGCTGAAAGGGAAGAGATGGGGAGAAAAGTCAGTTCAGAAACGGCCCAAAAAAGGGAATATGAAGAGACAAGCCTGTTTGGATCCCTTTCCAGCTGCAGTTCATGGAAGGAGTGGGCAAACCACACTGGATGTTTTACCTGGCCCCACATCCCACATCCGAGCTCTGTGTGTTCCAGACCCAGCCCTTTCCCTTCGGTGCTGCCCCAGGTAGCACGACCATTCAGCCTGGAAAAATCCCACACCACCCAGAATTCCCCTGCTCCTGAGACCCATCAGAAGTGAGGGTTTCAAGGATGTACCTTTTCAGTGTCAGTGCAAACTTGGATGGCATTGGGAATGAGCCGGGCTGTTTTCTCCTTGGTCATCGAGCAGATGTCCTTCAAGCGAACGGTCAGCTGTGGGCAGAGCCACCCAGGAAGGAAAGAACACAGGGAAAGACAGGAGATGATGAGAGAGACAACGAAAAGAAGTGCTTCCAGAGCAGTGTCAGCAAACGTGCTGACACAAAGCACACTGGCACACAGCCTGGCAGCCTCACCAGTGTCTCCCAGCGGAAGATGTTGCTGTAGAAGCAGATCCAGTTTTCCGAGAGGTAGAGGCGGCCCTGCAGGAGGATGTCTCGTTGGAGAGCACATGAGTAATCTGTGGGTGGACAGCAGAGGGTTTAGGAGCAGCACAACCAGGCAGCAGGACAGCCTAAAGGTGAGGATGAGTGGCAGCACGGAGAGAAGAAGCTGCTCCCCACAACCCAGCCGAGCCCCAGCTGCTGCCCCGGCCACTGGGTTATGTTTCCTCCCAAGGGCACGTCACACACAGTCTCTCTCACTGACTGATGATCCTGCCTGATCAGCTGGCCACCCTGGAGCATCCTACGTAGGACTGCCAGATTTAATCTGTCTCCTCTGTTTTGCCTTCTAGTGTCATTGTTTGCTTCTCTCCTGGTTCGAGCACCCTCAACAATTCCCACCCCTCTGCTCTGACGTGCCTTGTTCAGCAGTGAGACACAGCCCGAGATCAGCACTTACATAAGAGAGCAGAACAGATGCATGTTCTTGCACTGGGCAGTCCCTAATCAGCTGTGAGGCCCAAGCCTCACTGGGCATGGGAAGGGCAGCCATGTGTGAGCTGGGAGCACCGGGAAATGAGGGAATAGGGAAGCTCTGTGCTGTTCACATGGAGACCTGCAACCCCCACCACATGAGGCCACAAAGAACCCTCTAAGACTCCTCTTGAGTACTAGAAGAGCACAAACACCCTGTGAGGTTTGGGGAACACTGGGGAGGAACACATGCTCCTCAAATCATGAGGGAACCCATCACAAATCAGTGCTGCTCTCCCTGAAGCAAAACAAGTGGAACCCACCCGAAATGGTGAGGAGGGGCTCTGTCTGTGCACAACAGACACAACGGGCTTGTTCCTTGGTGGCAACCTCTTTGCAGAAGGAAAAGCTGGATGCACATGTGCTGGATTTCCCCTCCAGCAGGACAGAGCAGAGCCCTGAGGGGCTGGACTTACCCACGATGAGTCGCTCCGTGTCCGGGAGCTGCTTGAAGAGTTTCCTGAAATCCTCATTCCGTTGTTTGTACGTTGGACTCAACACCTGCAAATAACAGAGGGCCTGTTAAAGAGAGGGGCAGGCATGAGAACAGAGCCATGGAGAGGGAAAACAGGAACACCTTGGGAAGGAGAAGGGGGGTCAGATGCACTCACAAAGCATGAGACCAACTCCCATCACAGCCAACAGAGATGGGAGGGTTTGGGATTTAGTGCATTAAGTGAGAAGAAGAGGAGAACCTGACTTGGAAGAGTAAGTACAGGGTAGAAGGGCTGCACCCATACCTGCAGCTGGGAGTTGCCTGGAAGCTGTGGCTGCGGGGGAAAACTCCTTCCCTGCAATCCCAAACTGCACAAGGTATGACATGTGCTCTGTTTGCAGTGCATCAGTTAACTGCCAATTCCCAGCTGAGTTCAGCAAGTAGGTGACCCAGCACAGCTGCAGCCCTGCCAGAGGAACTTGAGCAATCCCTGCCATCAAGAGCTCAGGAATACTGCTCTCATCCCAGCCCTCTCCCCATGGAGGGGCACTCAGCGCACACACAGCTGTGTGCTGCTGTGGTGAGGACACTTCTGTGGGGCTCAGAAAAGGTTCTCACAGGGACTAAACTGTGTCATGCACTTATTTTGTGCCCTGGCCTCATGGAAGGGCTCGGAGAACACGGTGCTGTTGGCTGGAGGGAGACCAGGAGCTGGCTCCTCTCTGGGATTTGCTGAACTACAATGTGAACTCCACGTCAGACCACCTCCTCCACACTCTGCCCCGCTGACAGTTCCCCAAAACAGCCACAACAGCTTCTGAAGGCAGAGCTGCCCAAAATAGAGGCAGGTGCAAATTCCCATCTCCCAGATAATCTGCCACGTTCTTCCTCACACAAATGTAGGGAAGGAGAAGCCTCCTGGGGTACAACCTCTTCCCTCCCTACCTCCCATTTCTTCCCAACAACCTTCTCCTATCTCTTCCAGCTAACAACACATCTCCCAGAGCAGAAAGGGCCTCAAAAATCAAAGGTAGCTTCTGTTTGAGATGGTGGTGGGAGGAATGTGAAGTTTATTTAGCATTAGCCTCACAGAATTGCCAAGTGCTGTCAAATCAAAGAAGATTTGATTTTGGCTGTCAAATCACAGACAGTCCCCTGCCCCCAAAAGCATTCCCTCTTCCTCACACCAATTCAATGAACTACAATGTATTTCAACATGAGCTCAGCACTTCCAATAACTGCTCCAGTCCTGTGGGCCCAAAGGAAAGGATCTTACTTGGGAATCAAAGCCGCCAGGCAGCAGATGACACAAATGTGAATTTTACTCACCAAACTTCCAGCCTGAACATCTGGAAAAGATCTTGGTCAGAGACGGGCTCCAGCAAGAGCCCAAGCCCAAGACTTCCAGGAACAAGCAGACAGGATGGGAACGGAGTGGGGAACAGAGATTGTAATCAGCTCTGAGCTTTGGGTTCAGTGCATTAACACAGCCCAGCTGAGCAGCACAGCTTCCATGTGCAGGGGCACTCCACTCCCTTCCCTGCACTAAGGGATGGCCCAGCCTGCCTAAAGCCTGTCCTACAGCAGATGCTCTGCTCAGCACCAGTTCTGTCAGGGTGGCAAACGGTTCAGTTTAGAGACACTCACAGCTGGGATTCCATCTGATCCAAGGCTCACATTTCCTCGTGACAAGTCGACAACTCCCTCCAGGTCCCACCGCAGACACGGCAGCTCTTGATCCAGCAAATGATCCCAGAGAGACCCACACTCCAGCAAGGAATCCATGGTGTTCCCTCAGCACTTGCACAGCTCCCCGTGTTCTCCAACTCTGCTTTTCCTGTTCCTGTTCCCGCCGCTTTTTGTTTATGTCCAAAGTCGACAGAGATACAGCAGCTTGGCAGGAGTTTAGGTGCCTTCTCCTGCCTTCCTGCTCACTTTCAGCTCCTCTGCCCCAGCAGCCCCTGAGGATCTCGGAGAGGACTTGCCCTCCAGAGGACTCTCTTCCAAGTGGCTCATCGGGGTAACGGTGCTGGCGGGCAACCCCAGTGCTCTCCTGCTCCCAGCTCAGCCACTCCTTGCCGTGGGCATCCCCTGCACAAGTGCCCACAGCCACCCCAGCAGGTCTGTGCAGGGCACCTGCAGCTCCTGATGCATAGGGAAGGCAGAGCCAGCCACCAAAATACCTCCAACCCCACCGGAGCAGCTGGAACTCACGGATGGAGCCGCGGTTTCCAAGGCTCAACAGGCTGGTAAACAACTCCCACTTCAGCTCTTCCCCCCTCCTCTGAAAGCAGAAAAGCAGTAATTCTTCCTCTTCAGTGTCTGCCTCGGGCTGTGCTCTCGCAGCTCCAGTCTCTGTGTGTTTCCCAGGGAAGGGGCGGGTGGGGAAGATCCCAAAATGCCTCGCACATGCCTGGAGTCACTGGAGCCGGGTAATTCCGGCGGCCAATGCCCGGCAGTAACCCAGCCCCGGCCCTGCCTCCCAGCAGATGTTTCCTGTCATGGAAAGTTGCTGGACAGGGTGTGCTGGGGGAGCAGAAAGGGGAGCAAGGAGAGACCAGCCTAAGGAATCAGGAACCAGCCTTGTGAGACCCACACAGACAGGAATCTGGAGGGCTGTACTGCTCCTGTGTGCATCTCTCGCCCCCCAAAAAACAACTGGAATTTTTAGGTTTCATTTATTAGTCAGGTCACATTGGAAAGGAAAGGCAAGGGCTTCCTTGCAAAAGAACTCCCTGCAAGTCCCAGGAAGACTAGAGTGCTGGAACTCCCTGTATCCCTCTGCCCTTAGTGCCCAGGCAGCCTTTCCATCTCCCTGCCCAGGTAAATGCACAGGTAAATGTTCACATCACAGCACCAGTGATGCTCAGCTATGAGCAAACAAGCAAAATCCTCATTCTTCCTAACAAACTGGGCATACAGGTCTCAAAAAGAACCAAAACCAAAAAAACACCAAGCAAGCAACCAACCCAGCCTCTGCAGAGGTCTGGTTCCACTCCAGGCCAGTGACTGCAGCTTGCTCACTGACCCTCTGCCTGCTCAGCTGCTCCCCAAAATCACTGCTGCTCCCAGACAGCACACACAGGTCTCTCCATTTAGCCCTGTTAAAAGGAACCAGTAGATCCATCTGCACCCCAGGATGAGGGAACAATAAAAAACCAAACCATTCTGTAGACTGGGAAGGACTAAGGATTGGGATTACAGGCATCTGCATTGCTTTACTGGAAACTGCATATGGGATTCATCTAAAGAAAAAAAACCACCAGGATGGTTCTGTCTACCCCCCCACCCACCTGCCTGTGCAGAGATGAAGGACACCAGTGATGGGAAGAGCTGACCTGGAGGTGGAGGCAGCAAACATTAACTCTACTGCAAACAGAGGGAGACGGGACAGGACGGCACTGCCAGGGCTGGGGGGAAATGGGCAGAGAAGGTGACTCCCCACAGTGACATCTCCCTCTTATCCACAAACAAACCCTCCCCAGGAAGCCCAAAGCATGACCTGAAGGACAGGGAAGTTGGACAAAACAAGAACTGAGAAGTGTGTGGAATTGTACAGCACGTGTCACAGAAAAGGGGTGAGGAGAGATGGCAAGAGGTAGAGGGGAAAGGGGGGAGGAAAACCTTATCCAATTTGCATGGCTGATGGACCTGCTCTTAAGCCTTTAGGGAAGATTTACATTGCTTCTGGAAAACTGCTGGAAAAGAACAGAATACATTCCCTGCTTGTGTGGGAGAGTTTTGACCTCACTGACAGCAAAGACACTGGCCACCTGTCCCACAGCATTTCTTCCAAACCCAGTCTGGTTGCTCAGATTTTTCTTCCTTTTTTTTTTTTTCTTTTTCTCCTTTTAAAAGTGAACGAAGAGCAAGGGAAGATGCTGCGAAGCAATCACTGGCCATCTGGGGTGGAAAATTGGATTTCATAATCACACCAGCTTGCACCAGAAGTTCACTTCTAATTTAGTGGCTTTACAACCCACCTGAGCCAGGCTGGCATTCCATACACCTAAAGAGCCAAGGAAAATCTGACAGCATGAAAAACACCTGAGAGACAGTGAGTTAACACTGCTCCAGGGAGAGTTTGGTAACATGGTTACTGGAACTTAAAAGATGGTTGTGCTGATGTAGAGAGAAAAAAGGCTGTTCCACACTTTGCTCACTCACAGGCCTGGATTTTTGCAGTCAACCCTGTTCACATGGTTGCTGTTGCTGAGACTGCCACTCACAGGAAAAGTGTTTCTGATGTTTTCCCTAAAATGATGCATAATTTCTCTTTGTCTTCATAGGGAACATCTGACTCTTTTCAACAGCTCAGTCTCCCCTCCACTGGTATCTACGAGGTCTCCAAGAAGAAGAGACAGTACAGGGCTGATTCCTCGTGGTGTTCAGTCTTGTGATGGCTTGAGGTTTTTCTTCAGAAGCTCAAGGGTTGCCCAAAGGTCTCCACAAAGGCCCTTTGCAGCATCACATTTCACCACAGATCCTCAGCCAGCCCCCAGCTCCTGCTGCACAGGGTTTCACTGCAGCTTTCCCAAAGGAAAGCCTTGGGCTCTCTCCTTTGCCTGGGTGTGTTTTTGAGGCTCAGAGCTGCCCTGTGTGCAGAGCATTTGTTTGCAGAGCTCCAGGGGCACTCCTGTCCCACTGTGTCCCATCCCCAGGGCAGACTTTGCTCTCTCAAGGACAAATAGGAACAACTGGGCTCCCACTGATCTGTTCAGACTTACAGGGACAGCAAATGGTTTTAGTGGTATTTAAGAACACTTGACATGGACAATCAGTGTCTTTTCAGTGTTCAGGTCAGTTATAGGGAGAAGCTGTCAGAAGAAAAATAATCAAGCATGTGATAGACAAAAGCAAAGGAAGGGAGTACAGAGTAGGGTAGACCTTGGGATCCCAATAATAAAATGAAAACATCGTGGACAGATGTAAATCTCACCTCTGCTCTGCTGTCAACTGTTTCCTCTAACTTTTCAAGATCATCTTACTGTCTTTTCCAGAGCATAGTCTAGATTCTCCTGATGCCTGGTGCTGCAGGAGGCAATTTAAGAAGCAAGCCTTGCTACAGAGCAGCAGAAACGCTGCAGAAAATCAGAGACACCCTCTCTAATTTAGGAACAGGGAAGTAGAAGGATTGACAGTCCAACTGAGACAGAAATAGGCAGAAAAAACCATGACAGACTTGCCAGTGTGTCAGCTGTGCTCTGACATCAGGACACAGGATCTGAGAGCTCCCCATGCTCAGAAATGGGGCCCTCTGCCCAAAGCCCAGAGAGAAGGAGAAGAATGAAGGAGAGCTTTCAGGCTTGGCAGCAAAATATCTCCAGTTTGGCTCTAATTTTAATGACATCTGCTGGGTGACAAATTCCTCCCACCAATTGTGGAGCTCCTGACATCCCCCCACACAGAGCAACTCCCGCTTCGTGTCACCAGGGAAGTGAAACACAAGTTTCCCACCTCTCCAAGAGCAGCAGGTGTGCAAAAAAAGTCACACCTCTGTTTCAATACACAGAATTACTGAGTAAGTTTGGGGGTGAGGTCTGTTCTAATTCTTTTAAATTAATTTAAAAATAATTTCTAAAATTAAAAAAAAAAAATCAAGTGCCAATAATTCACCATGCAGACACACAAGTTCCAAAGCCTAAACCACAGCTGAGCAACAGAGGTTTGCTCCATAAGAATCACAATTCTTGTAAACCAGAGTCTCCTTGTCCACAATTCCTCACTGAAGGCACGACAAACACCTCAGGGACATTCTGCTCTTCCACCACGAGGACAGGAACACAAAGCAAACCTCACAAGGTTGAGTACATTTAGATTTATTCTCCAACTGGGGTTCTCTTCTAAATCTCACAGTGCATCTGGACCAGTTTGCATTTTGTCCTCTGGAAAGCCAAGCACAGAAAGCACACCCAGACCCAGAGAGGGCAGGTCTGCAAACCAATCCATGACCTTGGGTCACCCCTTTTCTCCCACTTCTCAACCTGGCAGGGATGTCAATCCCAAAAAAGCACTGGTAGGATCAAAAGGAGAACACATAAGGCAAGAGAACAAGTGGCATTTTAAGGAAAAAAATAGAGAAAAAGCAAATCCAGGAGAGGGAAAAGGGAGGGCCCCAACTGGCAAAGAGGGATGCAGTGCTACAAGGACAAAAAGACCAGTTAAAAGCAGCAGAAACCAAAGTCATCTTAGAAAACTGGTGATACTCTGAAGGATCTTTGAGGACTCTTTGAGGCAAGGGCTATGTTTTGGTTTGTCTGCACAGTGCCTGGCACCCAGGGCTGCTGAGCTGGCACAAAGAACAATGTGGAGGGTGTTTGAGCACAGTGGAATTTATGTAAAATGAAAGTGAGTAAGGGAAACTGTAAGGCTTCAGGAAGAGGCAGCCTCCACTGATTCATTTCTAGAGCTGCTCTCAGAGGGGAAAGGAATGGAAGAATCAGAAGGGTTCAAATGCCAGAAAAATGCTGCCTGGAAGGAGCTGGCAAAGAAAGGAGACCACACATTAGCAAATTTTTGATGGTAGTAATAATTCCAAGTGGGACGGACTGCCTTCCTGGAGTTTGTGGCCCATCCATATTTTCACACTGCTGCTTTTATCTGGCCAGAATGACTCTGCTAACTAGAACATGGATTTGGTTTTTGGTGTTTGGTTTGTTTTCTAAAGGAAAATAATGGGGGGGGAGGAAAACCACAAAAAATGCAGCCAGTGCTTACTCTCCGGATGTACTGTCTCTCATGCTGAAAATATATGGAGGAAAAACAAGAGAACAGAAAGATAAGATAGAGAGGACATGAAAACACAGGAGACCCACAGAAGCAGAGCACAGCAAAGCATCATGCACAGGGAATGGAGCTCAGCAGCTACAGGCAGAAGTAGTAATAGCACAAGTCACCTTCAGCTTGGTGACAGGTTCACATTTTGGCAGCAGCCTGCTCAGGCTGGTGCATCTGCATCCACAGTCCTTTACCTGCCACTTCTCCACTAGTTTGGTCTCCCATGGTCTGTATTTTATTCTTGAAGCCACTGCCTCATCTGCTCCTGAGATCACTTCTCCTCCTGTCCGTGCTACCACCCTGGTTATATCCCACAAGCACCTAACTCTGCCTCTCACACCTCTGCCACATCTGACCAGCCAAAATCCCAGGTTCTGATGTCCCAGGCTGCAGGAGGAACTGCTGCTGAACATTAACAGCTGCTGCATTTGCCCACTGGCTACCTGAGAGCACTCCAGGGAGGGGTTCCAACCGTGCAAAGGGTGGCACCAGCTCTGCACCACGACACTCGTGCTGGCAGCACCACAACAGGGGCAGGGCAGAAGCAAGAGATGGTTTGTGTTTCTGTGGGGTCACCAGAAAAATAACTCCTGTCTCACCCCCACACCACCCTGAGAGATGCAAAGGGCTTGCAGGGTGGCAGCTCTGTTTGTCACCTCATCATGACCCACCCTGTGAGGAACCCAAGGCAGGATCACCAGGACAAGGGCTGAAAAGACAAAGCTCTCGCTCTCTATCTCTGGCATCCTTTCCCTCAGGATGCCAGTGCTCCTCTGCCAGTGCTGAGCCATTTCCATCTCCGTTTGGAAAGGGTCAGAGTGCCCCCAGTGCCACTGCAAAGCCCCTTTGCACCTTCCCCCCGCCCAGGCCCCCAGCCCACATCCACCCAGGGACAAGAGAAACTGGAGTACTTACATTATACCAACTCTGGCTTTTCTGTAAGGACAAAATAAAAGAGAAGCATTAGTCAGCACAGAGATCTCAGGATCAAAAAGAAAGAGGGACAGAGAAAGCAGGTCCAATCTGGTTTGTGCAATTAGTGGAGTGAGAGAGGGATTAAACAGAAGATTTCAATGGATTCCACAGTGTGGTCTAAACATAATTATTTCCAGTTACAGGAGCAAAGAACAAATCCAGAAGCAGGATTCCAGGACAGGAAACAGTTCAGGCTAAGGTGTGCATGTCCACATGCACACACACAGACACACAGGCTGGCATCTGTTCTGCAGACCAGCAGCACCTGCTACAACAGAGGAGCTCATCATCATCACCATCATCATCATCACCATCATTGCCAGCCGTGTCTTTAGGGGCTTCACTCTTCTACATTTGCTGGCTGGGTGGCAAAAATCACATTGCTGAACAGCCCCTGTGCAAATAAACCCTCAAAGCACTACTAGAGGCAGGGACTCACAAAAAGCCACCAGGCAAATTTTTTTCAACAGCATTTCAAAAGGGAGACACACACACACAGAGCCAGGGGAAGTGCTGAAGGAAATCACTACAAAAGCTAAGCAAAGGGAAAAAAAAAAAAAGGCTGGGATTTTTTTTTTTCTTTTCAGAATTTCAGTGCACAGTGTTTTGCATCATCTGCACATGTGATTTTTTTTTAAATCTTTTTGTCCTTATCCTGGCATTTCGGGTGGTTGGAGAGGACAGGCCACATGTCACATTGGAGCACATGGAAAAGCTCAGCTTGGGAAGTCACACTCAGCCATTTTCAGCTGGAGGTGAGATCCACCTGCACAGGGAGAAGAGGAAGGAACAAGCTTCCCACTCCCACTCCAGTCAGGGTGACTTTCCAATGACACTGAGCAGAGCTGACAGGACATGCAGGCATCCCCCATTTTTGGGTGGAAACACCTCAGGGCACTGCAGCCTTTGAGCACTGAGGGTGCTCAGCTACAGAGTGTCCTGCCAGGAACATGTCTCAGAGGCACAAAGCTGGGCTGTCCCCTCTCCCAACCACGTCCACATTCCTTGGGGGAGCCCAGGAAAACAGACAAGGACAGCAGCAACATCCCACTGCATCTCCTCTCCTTGAAGCCACCTTGCTTCTGACCTTGGCAGTATTTTTCACTCTTTATACCCAGCCAGAGATATGAAGGCAAACACAAAACTGTTCTCTGCCTTGTAACAGAGTTTCACTCAAGAGTGAAGCTCAAGCTCACAGCAACACAGAAACCACCTGCACTGGGGTGGCCCAGAGAGGACACACAGGATGTTTCACCATAAAAAAGTACATTCAAAGTGTTAATGACAGCAGATTGGACCCAAGATTTCTGTGAAGACACACTGTTTTCTCCCTGCTCTCAGTTCCCTGTGCCCCTTCCACGCCATTCCAGCAAACACAACCTTACCGGTGTCTTGGATTTTGTTCATGGAGACGTTTCTGAAGGGTATTTTAAAACCTTGGGCGTATCTCCCAGTCTGCCTCACTGACCTCAAAACCCCACAGCTACATAGTTCATGTCACAGGCTAAAATACAGCAGTTTGATGTTACAAAGAGGAACCTTCCTTTCCCCAAATCCCGGGGAAAGGATATGAACTGTAGGACTGAACACAGAGTACAGCTCATGAGCTACCCAAGGAATTTCCTCTTGCTTCCTACACTTTTCCATACCCTCCATTCATGAAGGATCTGCTTGAAGTCATCCCTCCCTGCAAGCAGGACGTGGAAAAAGGCCTTATGCAATTCAGTCTGCACTAAAAAAAGAACCAGGGTAATTAACCCAAAGCATGCACACAGCACCTTGTCCTCGGGAGCACGGGGCCTAAGATGGAGTGGTTTTCCTGCAGGTTTGTTTTGCCATCTGTCTGCCTTTAATGAGCAAAAGGAGTAACTCAGAAAATTCCTGGGGAAAAGCAGCTCATAATCAAGCTATAATTGGCACACTCGAGGCAGAGGCACTGCTGTCACTGTGCCTTCTAAATCAGGGTGCACACGCTGTGGTGGGAGCACAGCACAACAGGATTTCACTCCCCTCTGCTGCATTAATTGCAGCAACTATTTCCCCACCACCACCATCACATATGAATTTCCCCAAATTAAGGGGCTCCTCTCTAAAGGAGCCCTGCAGGTTCTCCTTTATTAAGTTCTTCCACCCCCAAAAAACCCATACTGGCATCAATAAATATACTGAAATCCATAATTATACTGGCACCCAATCCTCATCCTTTGCCTCCACCAAATGTTCTAACAGACTACAAAAAGTTCAGAGAGAAGGGAGACCGAGCCTTTAAATCTCTCTTCTATTTTATTTACCCTTTTATTTTATACTCAGTGACAGAATATAGGGGGATGTGAACTGTGAAAACCAAGAGACAGTAAAATGGAGGAGAAAAAAAAAAGAAAAAGGAAGAACATGTTTCTTACTTTGAGCAGGTTAAGTCTGTCATACTGGAAAAAGAAACCATAAGCATTAGAACTGAAAAGAGAAAATAAATAAGTAACAGAGGAATGGAGGTGCACACAGACATGGAAAAGATGGGGCTGGTTTGCAGAGATGATGCTACAGGAGCAGAGAGCAGAGGAAGAGCTTTGGAGAACTTGAGCAACACGAAAACTGGAGTATTTTCCCTGAGCCTTCAATTAATGCAGTGCTGCCTCTAAATCCCTGTGGGTTAATAACCCCATATCTGACACAGTGCTGTGGAGGATCCCAGCTTTACACAGTGCAGATGGGAAGCACAGGGGCACACAGACAAAGTTCACCCTGATAACCTGATCCAAAGGAAGCTCCCACCTTCCAGCAGCACTGGGAGCAGGATCACAGCTCAGTCCTGCACACTGTTGCTCCCAGGGGAACAAAAAGCTTGTGCCAAGTGACTGACATGCCACAGGGCTCCAGGAGAATCCCTAAATCCCTTCTGCTGGGGACAGAGGCACAGAACGAGGAATATATTCCAGAGCATGGAATATATTCCAGAGCCCTTTCTCCTGATCTGTGCACTTCCAAAATCTCTGCTATCCACCTCTAAATACCCGTGGGCAAATAACTCACAGAAATTCATTAAATTTATTCCCCAAACCCTCACCCCAGCCCAAAATGACCAGAATTTCATGAGCTGCAACCTAAAGGGGGATTATACCACCCAGTGGGAGGGTGAATGAGAAGACACAGCCCAACTCTTCCCATCATCACACACTGAAAGGACAAAGTGCAACAGTCATAAGCTGCAGTAAAGGGAAATTCTACTTGAGTAGAAGGAAAAAGCCTGTTCACAAGAGTGGTTAAGCACTGGAGCAGGGGCTGGGGGATCTCCAGCCCTGGGGGTCTGCAAAAAGTGGCTGGCCAAGACTTTAGACTGAGCTTATCTTACCACATCAGCCCTGCTTTGAGAGAGACCTTCCCAGATCTCTTCTGACCTCAACTGTTCTACAGTGCCCAGGGCCCACATCAAAATTCAGGTTTTACCCTAACCTGGTATTAATCCTCAGCATTCCTCATTAGCTGTGGGTATTGGGAACAATCTGAAGGACTTGCAACGGAGAGGAAATCACTTTTATCCTTGGGCAAGAGCAAAAGAGTTAAAAATACATATTTTGTTGTTGGCTACTGGGAGAAAAGGTGGGGTTTTTCTGAGTTTGGAAAGCTGTTCCAGAAGAAGCAGCACTACCAGTGAAAGCCTGAGGCTGACACAGACCTAGGGGTGGTTTGGTCCATGCCACACTGGGGGACAGAGAGGAAAAGCAGGTCCAGGAGGGATTGCCTCAGGATGGAATCCAGTGCTTAAAAACTCCTGGTGAAGCGCTCCCTCTGATGGCAGCGCTGCAGCACGACAGGAGAGACGGACAAAAGAGGGCAAGGGACTCAAGCAGATCTGTCAGCAATTGTATAAACACAGCGTCAAACTCATGGGCTCAAGCTGTTCCATTTCATTAGCCAGACAGGTTGGAAAATCGATTCCTCCTGCAGGAGATGGCTGAGGGGAGGAGAGGAGGCTGAGGAAGGAGAGTTTAAAATCTCTGTCCTTCCCTGCTCCTGAGCTCTCCCTGTCTTGAACAACCACTGTCATCTAAGTGGGGAGAATCAGGGGGTTTGGTGTATCTGGAATTCCTCATTTGTGCCAAAGGAAGAGCAGAGAGCAAAGATCCAGCCTGCACACTGGGTTAGGCTGCACAGAGAGCTGGGCTTGGTGATCCCTGTGGGTCCCTTCCAGATCAGAATATTCTGTGTGAGTGTGTGTGAGCAGGGCAGGAGGCTCTGACAGGTTGGTGGGGGTCATGCCCAGGATCCCCTTCCCTCTGAGCATCACCTTCCTCACACTGGGACCAACTTGGGCTCCACTTCCCTCTTGTTTCTCTAATTGTCTCCCAGTGGGTGGGTTTTGTTCTCCCAGAGAAGCAAGGGGTGGCTGCAAGCACATCACAGACAATTTACACACACATTGCTCTCTACCACTGCTATTCCCACTCCTAACAAACCTCTCCACAGACATCAGTCCCACTCCTCTGCAGTTATCCAAGCTACAGTTACCAAGCACAAGACAGCCTGTCTAAAAAAAAGAGACATAAAGAAGCTTCCAAGAGACACCAGGACTCGTGCAAGGCCAGGCTGGCTACAAGGATCACCACCCTGCTCCCTGAGGACTTGCCTAGAATGACACCCAAGGCCAAGGCATGGATTTTGTGGGTCATGAAGCCATCCAGGCCAGTCTGCTTTTAACTTTCCCTGCACACACGTGGAAGTGCCAACAGCCTTTCTGATTTTCACACTCTTCTTAGGGCAGCACAGAGGTGTGAGATCCAACCTCAAATGATCTTATCTCCAATCCAAGCACCCACAGAGCGATCTTCTACTTGTCACCTTCCAGAGCTGAGCCCATGAATTCTCACAATTCATCTGGGACAGGTCTGTTCTAACAGGTTAAAGCTGGGTTCACTTGAAATCACTGATCTTTAACATTTACATCACACAGGGAAGCGTGCAAGGGCAGTAAAGCTGAGACCACTGGCCACAAAACTGCTGTTCATCATAAAAAGCAGGGAAGAAGCTATGGAGAGCAACTCTTTTTTCTGAAAGTCATGAAGGAAGAGAGGGAAGAGAAGGGATTATGGTTCTGCTCAACCTACCAAATCCAGGGGACCTCTCCCTGGCAAAGGCAGCTGCTCACTTCTAGGGAGGGGGAAAGCAAAACTAAAAGGCTGAAGGCAGTTGGAAGTAACTGAGGGAGTGTGATGAACAGGCCAGTTCTCACTCTGTGTGAGCAAATCTTAACAAGATGTCAGGGATTTAAGTGAAATCAGCTTCCAGCTACAGGCACGGGGCTGAGCTCTGCTGGCATTCTCACAGCTGCACCAGGAGAATGCCTGTGACTGGGGTCACCACTCAGCACCTGAGTGATGAGACAATTCTACAGTGGGGGACAGGAGAGAAAAAAGAAGGCTTACTTTGGAGAGGCGCTTGTGTGACTTAATCGGAGAGAAAGCATGCAGGAATGAAAAGAGAGAGATTAGGGAAAGAAGAAAAATTACCTGGCAAATCAAGAGAAGGAAACCCCACAAACCCAAGAGAGAGCAGCATACCCCCCCCTTTTCTCGTGGAAAGCACCATGAATTAAAGTTAAGCTTTAGCAGTCACTGTTTTGGTAAAAATCTCACTCCCATGGCCTTAATTCACAGCACTTTGTGGGCCAGGGCAGTGCAACTCATGTCTGCAATTCCCCCTTAGCAAGGACACCACTTCCCTGAGAGCAACCCCCAGTGTGGCCATAAACACAGCATGCCCTGCATCCTGCCTGCCTCCCATCCCATTCCATCCCATCCCATCCCATGGCATCCCATCCCATGGCTTGCTTTTGGGAACAGAGTGCACGGGTGTCACCCAGCAGTGTTTGTAGGTCACTGTGTGCACAGGAAGCCAGGCTGACCCCGAGGGCAACCTCACAGCTCAAACGGTTCGGCTTGAAAAAAACCCTTCTCCCCACTCTTTTGAACTCACACAACTCCCCCCAGTGGGAAGAGATCAGCTCAGCCCAGGGAATGTGGGCCACTGAATCCTGTTCCTGTGCTGAGAGTGCCCACCAAGGGCAGCAGATGAAGATTTCTCGTGTGTGACACAGCCCAGCAACAGATCAGGCAGAGATCTAACAGCTCATTCTGTACAAGCCACCAGAGTTATAACTGTGAAGTTATTCAGGCTGAAATATTTCACTTCAGAAAGCTGGAAAAACACAAGTGCTCCTGACAGATGACTTAAAACACATCCCTGATAGCAGGGTTACAATCAAAGGTATGTTTGGCTCCCAAGGGCTGTGTTTCACCAGCTCCCACTGCTCACAGAAAAACCCAGAGTTGCCAAACCTGAGACCCTCTTCTGCAGCACAGCAAAGGCAAGGCTGCTTCTAACATGGTCCAAGGACACAAAACCTTTCTAGGGAAAATACCACCTACCCTGGCCAAGCCAGCCCTAACACTGCACTGATCAGAAGGAATGGGCAGAGGACTGGAAAACTGTGCAACCTGAGCCTCATCTCAGAGGGCTTAGGCAGGACTGAGAGTGCACAAGCCCCTCACAGGCTGCACAGGGGAACCTTTATTTTTTCCATGGCGCTCTACAAATCCAGATGACAAAAAGTAATTTCAACAGTTGATTTTCAAGGTCTTTCTCAGAACCACAGAGCCTCCCAGGAAGCTATAGAAACTATAGAAAGTGAGGCTCTGGAAGCTGTCAGGGAGTTGCAGTACCAGCCATCAGCAGCTCCTGGACTCAGGTCGCTGCAAGGATGATGGAGCTGTGCTGGAGTTTGACCCTAGCGAGGAGGACTTGACCCTACTTAGGAAAACTTGACCCTAGTTAGGAGAACTTCCAGAAATACGGTGGGGGAAGAAGGGGGAGAGTTATCCAGAGGAACAGAAGGCACAGGACAAAGCCAGTGTCCTGCAGCAGGGAGTTCAGCACCGGGGACACGTGCCCACCTCGGCCGGAGCCGCTCGCTGGCTGCTCACCTTGGAGTTCTTGGCCCCACTGCGGCCTGACTGGGAGGAACAGCTCCGCTGGACACCCTGCTCCGGCGTGGAAGGGGATTTGTCTGAGGAGTGGTCCGAGCCCTTCTCCACCATGGTGTCTCCCGGGGCGTCCTGCGGCGTCGGGGAGCGGGAGCGTTTGCGCAGGATGGGGGAGCAGGCAGGAGTGCTGCGGTTGGAGTTACTGGCAGTACTGCAGGGAGGGAGGGAGAAACAGCAGGGTTAGCCACCCCCAGCTCAAAGTGAAACCAGCTGCACCCCTGCCCCGAGGTGTGCAGAGCCCACAGATCTCCCCACCAGCACAGCAGACAAATCTGGCTTCCTGGAGCAACACAGCCAGCGGATTGGGGCTGCTGACAGTCATCATTTCCCAGTGGCAGAGGAACTGCCCCGGCCTGGCAGTGCCCTTCTCCACCCACTCTTCAGTTCATCTGACCACAGACCAATGAACTCATTCTCCTGTGGGCTCCAGCAGTTTCAACTGATGATGATCTGAGCTTAGAAAATCTAAACTTGCGCTCAAGAATGAGGGAGATGTCAGTGTTTTCTCAACACTCTGTCCCTCCTTAACTTTCTCTTAACTGTTCTCAACAGGATGCATGACAATGGGATCACCCCTTTCAGAAAATACTCTGTTAAAGGTCATCAAAACCCAAAAACGATGGGGCACTGGGAGGGAGGTCATGATGACAGACACTGCAGTCATGAGTTCCTGTACAGAATCATCCTTTCCCACACCAGTTAGAGCTGGGCATGAGAACGTTTTGCTATAACCTGAAACCCTTCATGATTAAAAAAAAAAAAAACAACCAAAGTTCCCCTTTCATAATGGGAAAAGCAAGACCTTCTTGAGTCTTACAGAAATTATGAGACATTTAGGAGAATGGAAATTCTCCTCCTCTACCCTCAGCAAATGCCCCAACACCTCAGTCAGAAAGTCAGTAATATACCCATTAATACAGAACAGGAAAACTCAGATTTCCTCACTGGTCCTTCTCTTTTGATGCCTCTTCTTCCTGCCAGACTCTTCATGCTATGTCCATTTTTCCCCACGTCACTCATTTCCTTCAGCAGCCAGATCTATTTCTGACCAGTCCAAACATCCTTGAGGCTTTTCCAGCAGCCTGCAGGTGCCAGTGGAACCTGGGCTGATCCAAGGATGAATTCTGTGCTAACTCTGCCATGCTCAGTGGTTTGGTACCCTGTTGTCTCTCAGAGCCACATCTGAGCGACAGAAAAGCAGGCAACAGGGAAAGCATGAGGGAATTACAACTGCAAGGGATTGAATTAAAAAGTTGGTACAACCAGACTCTTAAGGGCTATAATTTAAGCCCAATTATCTACAGCAAACTGAAGCTTCCTTCTCACACTCATACACAGTGAGGTACCTAAAAGGGATCGTTTCCTTTCTGAAAATCTAGAAAAGCTGAACACGTGCCTGAGGTTTCATTAATTCCCAGATAAAAATCATATCCACCCCTTACCTCTGAAGATGCCAAAACCTTTTTACCCAACATATATGAGCAGACAATGTAACACACTCCTGCAGCAGTTAGCAGGCTTGGCTTGGTTTGGTTTAGCACTGGACGAACTGGTCTCATAAATTATCCTCTATTTGCTCGCTGCTTGTGTAAACCCACAGGTGATGAGACTTCCCCTAAACAATCTGCAGAAAGCACACAACCTGTGCAAACATTGACAGAACCAGATTTCACAGGAGCTGGCAAGGGGCAACAACAGCAGGATGGAGCCCCACAGAAACCCAGGAGAAGATGCTTTCAAGGCCATGAAGTGTGGAAGTTCATAGAGAAAATGAACAGAAATTGGGTTTGCAAAATGTTCTAAGAGCAGGAAGCTGGACTGAGTTACAGACTCTGCTCTGTTACCTGCTTTTACTTAGAGTCATACAGCTAGAGAACAATAAAAACCCGATTGTTCAAATGCAAACACAGGCAGAGTAATCCCACCCTTACCTTGGTTCTTCACAGCTCACAATTAGCAATGGCACATCTCATGAGTGTCATATATAGTCACAGCATCTTGTCCTGTGCCCTCCCTTTCCCTGAACAAGAAACAGGAACACATGTACAGCACAACTGTGGCAATATTCAAGATTTAAGCCCTCCAAATCAGCTTTGAAACCAAAAGACTAAAGAAAAGATGATCTGGACCATTCTCCCAGCAGCACTGCCTGCAACAGTTTGGGTATATCATAAAGTCAAACTACCAGGAATTTCTTAGTTATTGAAATTTTATAAAGTATCAGGTTTCTTCACAGACTTGCAGCCGATCCAGTTAAAGTGAGTGTTTCACCTTGTCTGTCCTGCTGGTGCTCTTTCTCCTGTCTAAACCCACTTTTTAACAGCCCACCAGAGCTACATTGGTGGTACTAAAACTTCAGGTTCATCAGCAATGGTTCCAGTGATGGAAATGGTTCTGAATTGCCATTTCTAGACTCTACATAATGTAGAGTTCTAGTCAAAAACTCTACATTCTGAGGCTGTACTGGTCCTGCTTGCCCCCAGCAGCCTCAATGCAACACAAGCTGCTTTATGTGAGAGGTCCCCAAAAATACAAAGCCAGAATTTGAAGCCAGCGTTCCTGACTCACACATCACTGGACTAATCTGAACAGATGTACTAATTTTGCTTCTACAGCTCTACAAAACCTGAGCTTATCATGCACAACCTCCCTCTCACTTTCGGTTCCTGCGAGTTCATACCCCCAGTTTCACTTTGGGTGTGAGCTTTATGCAACCCTATAAAGACCAAGTCAAATTCACTCAAGGGTCTATTTGCTTTCAGGTCACAGTTGTGAGATTTTTAATGCTACTCAAAGTGCAAATCACTCAAAACCAGGGTTCAGCTGCATCACGTGCATGTGAAACTCAGATGAAATGCCCTAGAAAGTTCTAGTTTTACTCTTTTTATGGTCTTACAAAGCTCCTCAGGTGGCTGTTTCAGTCACAGCTGAGTAACCCACACAGGGGCAGAATCAACACTAACTACCTTAAAGCTGCCATGTATATATTTGTTCATATTGTCATAGCCACACATTTTGGTGCCAGCCCTGCCAAGCACAATCTCAGGCAGATTCCAGCTTCCAAGCTCGTTTTCCAGTCATTTAGCATCTCTGGCATGCTTTGAAACACTAAATCCATCCACACAGGTTGTGTTTGGGATGTATGGATTATCACCTTTGCAGGGATAGGAGGGGAAATAACTTCAAGGGCACCTTCTCTGGCTCTCCCTGAGGTCAGTGGCAGAGCCAACCAAACACAGGAGGGTCTGATTCCTCCTCTGGATGACTGGGAAAAGCTGAATATTTCTCCCGTGAGGGGCTCCACACACCAAGAGTCTGTTAATTCAACCTTTCATCTCTAGGGCAGCGAGGATGGGCACAGAAAGCACCGAAGCTGCAGCTCCATCCCCCTCCCCTGCCCCGAGCCCCTCCAAACTCCGCTGCTCCTGCTCATTCCCTGGAGTTTGAATCCAGCCCAAGGCACAGCCATGACGAACGCTTTCTGCAGTTGCCATGGCGACCGAGGCCTCGCAATTGAACCAGGAACCGGCGCCTGAGATGCCAAAACGGCCTGACCCACTTTGAAAAAAAAAATAATAGTAATAAATAATGCTTTAGAGCCCTAATTGCCCAGAGAGCATTCAGGGCCTCACATCCCCCCCCTGCAGCGGAGCCTTCAGCGAGTGCAAGAGTTTAAGTGAGGGACAGAACACAAACAAGCCCACCTAAGCTGCAGCCCCTCGCTCCCAGGGGAAACCCTGCACGGAATATGTGAAAGCACAGAAGGGCTGATTCTGTCTCCTTGGTTTATGTCCTCGCTGTGCCTAAGAAAAAACCACCCTGTCCTGGGGTTGGAGCTGCAGGAAAAAATGCCACGGGATGGGAAAGGGCCAAACTCTGTTCAGATGTGGAGGAAAAGCCTCGGTGACTGGAGCAGCACAGTAAAGAACCAGCAGCCTTCCAGAGTCTGAAAGGGTCCACAAGGAAGCTGGAGAGGGACTCTGCCCTGAATTTGGTGGTGGATTCACCATCCCTGGAGGTTTTTAAAAAGAGACTGGATGTGGCCCTTAGTGCCATGATATAGTAATTGGAGTTGGATCAGAGGTTGGACTTGATGATCTTGGAGGTCTTTTCCAACCCAATCTATTCTATGATTCTATGATTCTATGAATTGTAGTGATAGGACAGGCAGTAATAGGTGCAAACTGAAAGAGGGGAGTTCAGGTTGGACATATGGAAGGAATTCTTGCTGGGAGGGTGGGGAGGCCCTGGTACAGGTTGCCCAGAGAAGCTGTGGCTGCCCCATCCCTGGAAGTGTCCAAGGCCAGGTTGGACAGGGTTTGGAGCAACCTGGGCTAGTGGAAGGTGTCTCTGCCCATGGCAGGGGGAGGACCAAGATGATCTTTAAGGTCCCTTCCAACCCAAAGCACTCTGTGATTCTACAAGCTTTTCTTCAGGTGGTGAAAAAGAACAAACACTTGGCAATGCACAGACAAGCCACCTGGTCACCCTGGGACACAAGGCAAGACATAGAAAGGCCACACTTCCTCCTCCAACAGAGTATTTTCTGTAAAGATCTGGACCAGCTGACGAACAGAGACTTCACCAAGCAGTCACTTTTGGGAAATGCTACAGCTTGTACTCCACAAGTGAAGCTTGGTGTTTTTACAGCTACAAAGGAACCCTGAGGACTCTGTGCAATGCTCTCACAGAGAACTCAACAAGAAACCTGCCTTAGTTTAAGTCTGTTAAGTAAATTCTGCAGGAATGACATTCAAGCAGCCCTGAACTGACAGGAAAGTCTGTCCATCCTATTAGATCTGAAATAACCACCCTGCCTGCCATCCCTGGGCTTGAGACAAGCATAACCATCCCTGGGCTGTGGATCCTGTAGATCCTGTGTGAGCCTGTGGATCCCTGGATGCCACACAGCCAGCCCTGGGCTTGAGACAAACACCCTGCAACAGTTCTTCCTCAAATTTTGGGATGCTCCAACAGCCAGGAGTCACCCTCCAGAAGAGCACTGTCACAGCACCAGTGGCTACAGCTACACTGCAGGACAGCAGCTCAGTATTCTCTCAGGCAGGGACTCAGATTAGGAGGACAGACAGCAAATCCATTGGAATCTGCCAGTTGCAGGATGTGAATTAGAAGTCAGCCAGAAGTAATCACTGCATTGCCAAAGGATTTGTAACAAGGGCAGATCATCTAAACAAGCAGCAGTTCCACGTACACTGTGATCACCAGCTTCTCAGAGGGTTTCTTCCTCAAGAAAGTCCTGATCTGGAAAGCTAATTGGCCTCCAAGTCCTCAAAAGAACCTGCTTTATAAGAGTAAATCTGCAGCTGCTCAGGTCTCCCCGCAGCCCATAGCACCCACCTGATGGAAGGCTCTTCAAGGCCCCAAGTTTGTGTTACAAAATCAAGCTTAATTCTGAAAGTGCTGAGCACTGTGTTCCCAAACCAGCAAAGCAGCACATATTTAAGCACATATTTACCTCTCTGTGTCTGAGAACTATGGGCTGTGCACACAAAGTCAAGCCTGTGCCTACACACTTTCCTAAACAAGACCAAAAGAGATCCCCGAGCATAAAACAGAACTGCACTGAGGAAGTCTTGAAAAGGGCAGGAAAGGCTACAAGGTCAAGGAGGCACCTCAAGCCTGGCTGCAGCACAAAAAGAGTTAATTCTCCTCAGAAACAGCCACTAAGGGGGTTAATTAGACGCCTACAAAGATACTTTTCTGCAATACAGTCTGACATCAGTGCAAAAAGAGGAGATTCAGAACCTCATTATGCAGTCTCCCAAACAGCAAGCAGATGGTAACAACTTTTGATCACCAACCTACACTTGCTTCAAATTGATAATCCAAGAATGAAAACCTCCATATATCCTTCAGCAATTCCCTGGGCTCGCCATTGCTCTACAAGCAATAACAGAATGCTCTGCTTCTATTACATCTCCCAGCAAGAGAGACAAGAGAGAAAGCAATAAATCAAAAAGCAATGACACCTGCAGGGCTGTAGAGAAACTGAGTGTTTCATGACAACTGCTTCGAAGAGAATGGTAAAAATAGCCTGCCTTCTGCATGGTTTTGGGTAGGAAAGTCCATCCTTGCTTAAGATTTTCTCGGTGTGTTTTGACGTTTCCCAGAACGGTGTCCTCCGGTGACATTCAATCGCATGTTTACATATTCATGAAATAAAATTAATGCAATTATTATGCCTCAGAGGATTAGCAAATCACTGCAAGCATTAGGAAGGAATTTGCCTTCTGCCCACATGCAGCAGTGCGAGGCTGGTCAGCTGCATTATTAACCATGTCATTGTGTCTCTGAATCACCCGATCCCGGTTACCACGAGAGACGGACGATCAACTCCATGGACAAACGGGCTCATCTCCTACAGAAACTCCCACTGTGCTGGGTTGGAAACAACCTCTCCACTGCTCCCTTCCTGCTTGGAGTTACTGCAAAAATGCCAAGAAAACTGGACAATTTTGTTGGAACCAGAACCAGACTGATGTGAGTAATACTGTCTGATAACACAAGTCACGATTCGGAAAGGGTGTTAATCTGCAGAGAACCACCACGTGTGATAAATCACACCCTGAACCCCTCCACCACTGGCAAATTAATAATTCCATCTGCTCCAAAGGAAGGCAGACCACATGAAACACAGTACAGTGGGTAATACAAAGAAATCTGGGAGGCAATAAAGGGGAAATAGCACGAAGTAGGAATTTCACATCCCTCTGAAGCTGAGGGTGGTTGAGACACAGCCCCAATGTGGTTACCTGCAAGTCACCCAGCTGAGCTTCCAAAGGAGGAACAGATCCAGGCTTTGCTCCCTCTCCTCCCCACCTCAATGTCAGCATTGTCCTTAACAGCAAGAACTGCAATATCTGATGCTGCCCTCCAAGATCTCTGAGCCTGGAATTTGGGGCAGAACAGAGCTCAAAAGTCTTGTTTAAAAAATAAATCTAATTACTAAAGACCCTGTTAAGCCATCTTGGATGTGAAGAAAGTTTTGAAAACTTGACAGCTCAAAGAATAAAACGTAAAGCACATCCAAGCATGTTTATTTTAATCCTCATTATTTCCAAGCTAACACCAAAATCTTGCAGTGGTTTGGGGACTCAAGGTTGCTGCCACACATCAATCCATGTGCATTGTTCCAAGGGAGGGTGAGAAAATTGCAATACAGCACTAAACAGCAAGTGATAAAGATCCAGGCTCATTTTTGGATGAGGATGTAGGTGTGATCCCACATAACCTCAAGGAGAGCCCAACAACTCCTCCCTGCTACCCATCTCCTGCTATAACTTCAGCAAGGCTGGGAGACCCCTGGCCTTCATCCCCAGCACAGGGATTGTCCCCCTGAACACATTCCAGTCTTGGCAGCAGGTTTAATAAACCACAGATTAAAGAACATCTCCCAGACAGAGTGGGGGCGGACAGGGATATTGTGCATCTCAGGAGCAGAAGACAAAGCTGGAGCTCTGCATCTTCCCACTCACTCCCACTGCTCCTCAGCATCAGCTTCTGTAAGTTCATGGAAGATGTGATCTTCAAAGCTGGGATCAAATCGATTTCTTTTGTTCATCCCTTACTGTTGCCTCCCTTTACCATTCAGAAAACAGCAATGCAACAATTCCACATCCCTCCCCCTGCTATCTCCATGCCATTCACTCTCCTTTGCTCTATCCATGCAGCAGCACTGTCCAGCTCCAAGTTAAAATTAGAGAGGGTCAGGGGCTGCAGCTGATCCTGGGAAGAGTCAGACCCCCTCAGTGCAAGAGTCACACACAGCCCTTTGTCCTGAGGACCTGCTTCAGGTTTGTCCCCTCACCCGACACATTCTCACCTGCTCCATCCAGCTGGTTATCAGTGGCATGGGCACCTGGGGGCTTCCCATGGCACAATGTTCAGCACCCAACGATATTGCACTGCTGTAAAATATACCCCTAAGATCTGGCTTGAAGTTTCCTCCTGTCCTACTGAGTCCAAATCACAAGCCCCATCCTAAATCTACCAGCTCCAGAAGGAGCTCTCCTGCAGATGCACATGATTTAATGAAGCAAGGGAACAGGAATATATTCCCTTTTCTGAATCGTGATTTCCACGATGGACAGGACAATGCTAGTCACCAGTAATCTAAGAAAAAGCAGCGTTTTAGGGGATTCGGCAGATCCTCGCTGTCTGTAAACACAGAGAGTGCAATGAACTAAATAAATAAATAAACAATGAAAAATAAATAATGAAAAATAAAAAGCCACCTGTACAGAGTCTGGAGCAGAGCCTGAAAAACAAACCCTGCCTCTCCCCATCAGTGCAAATATACAACCACAGAGAGGAACAGAGGGGAACCGCGGCATCCGTGCGAGTGCTCCGAGCCCTTTTCAAAGCGAGGGAGCACATGGGCAAACAAATACACCATGTTCCTGCAGCAGCTCCGGCTGCTCCTGTGACGCATTGCCCTGTTCATCCCACCCCGAGCCCCCTCCTTGGACCCAGATGTGATGGGAGGGAAAAGTGTCCCCCTGGGGATGGGGGAGACGGGGAAGGAGGAGGGTGAGGGGAATGAAAGCTAAAAAGAGAGAAAGGAAGAATGAAAAGAAAAAAACAGCCCAAAAAGGATGTGCTCATCGGGTCGTTTGCGACAATCGAAAAGGCTGTTTTAGCAATTCCGCTGCAGGAGAAGGGAAGGCACGTGCGGGGTGGGGGGAGAGAAAAAGGGGGAGGGAAATAAAAAAAAAATCAAATTAATAAGTTTTTAAAAAAAAAAAAAAAAATGAGAGATCAGCCCGCGGAAGGGTAAAAAGAGACGAAGCATCTCTGCAACATGATGTCACGCTGCCTGCTGCTGCTGCTGCTTTCGAGTCCCCCGAACAGAAAGGAGCAGCAGCAGCAACAACCAACATGGACTCCGGGTTTAATCTGCCCGGGGAGCGCAGGGTGGACGGGCCGGGGAGCGGCGTGCGGGGCACAGCGAGGACACACGGACAGACACACAGACAGACACACAGACACCCCGAGCCGGGGGCCGGGAGGCAGCGCTGCCCCGGGCCCGCGCACTGACCTGGCAGCCATCGGGAGCGAGCGCGGGGCCGGCGCGGGGCTCATTCATTCACGCGGCTCCGGGCGCCGAGGGTGGGAGGATGGATGGGTGGGTGGATGGGTGGATGGGTGGGTGGATGGGTGGATGGGTGGATGGGTGGATGGATGGGTGGGTGGGCCCGGCGGCGAGCGGGGAAGGGTTTCCCACCTCCCGCACCATCTCAGAGCCCTTCCCCGGGGCTCCCCGAGCCCCCCCCCCCCCCCCCCCGGGGATGCTGCGCCCGCCCCGGCCATGGCCGAGCCTCCCCCCCAACCCCCGCCCCGCTCTTTGTGGCGCTGCTGCTGCTGCCGCCGGTGATGAGGATGTCGGTCGGTGCCTGTTCCTGTCGCTGGCAGCGCTTTCACACACTCCTGCACGCACAGACACAACACACACACCAACCACACACGCGTGCGCAGCCTCGGCGCTGCCTTTTACATAATTCATCCCCCTCCGTGCCTTCCTCGCTCGCAGCCACCCCGGAAAACCGGGAGAAAAACCAACCCTAACGCTACCCCCCCTGACCCTTCTCCTTCTCCCAGGGTCTCCTCCTCACGCCCGCGGCTTTTGGGATGCTGCCCGTGGAGCTGAACAAAGTTGGGAGCCCGCAGGTTGAGGACGTGCCCGTCCTCGCCGCGCACACGGGCTGGGGGGAGAGAAACACCTTTCAAAACCTGTCAGCGTGTCAACACACGAACAGCCAGGGAAATTAAACCCCAGTTAACCGGTGGAGTGGATTATCTACACACTCGTTCAGAATTAAGGTGACCTCAACTCAATTTAGCTTGCTTCGACTAGGGAGCTAATTTGGTTTCTTTTTTTTTTTCCGTGCCTATCCATGTGTAAACAGGCCTGGGATTTTTAAAGAAACATTATCAAGCGAAGTTTACGACTCTACAGCTGCATTAGTACGTGGTGTTTCTTTGAGGGACACATCACTATATCCCACACATCTGCTCATGGACATCTTTATTCCAGAAATAAGGAGGAGGGTTCCAGTCCCTCTCAAGGGCTCTCACGGTACAATAAAAATTATATAGACCGAAGGGTGACTAAGAAGAGAGCAGAACAATCAACTGGCTTGAGCTCTTCCTTCCAGGATATGAAATCAGACCTTGTGTGAACAAGGGAATAGCATAGAACGACCTGGACTGGAGCACAAATGTCCACGTGTGGAATTACACTGACTTATTTTACTGTGGATGCTGTGAATGGAACTCACTGCTCCCCCACTGATAACAGGAGGAGCTGTGCCTTAAGTGATGCAAACACTCCTCACTCTGCCCTTTGCTTGCCTGTGTTGCATTTCACCCCTTCCACACACAGGGTTGGCCATTTTCTCTTCTCTTTACAATCAGTCACAGCTTCAAGTGCTAATTCCCAAAAGAGCATCTTTCCAAAAGGCTGATTATCCATCATTTTGCTCTAATCAAAAGCGGTGGGAGCAGGAAGTGCTCTGCTCTCAAGCACATCAGTGCTCCAGCAGACTCACATCACTGTGCAATTCAAATGCTGCACAGGATTTTAAACTGAAAACACCATCACCAAACACATTTTTATCCAGATACTACAACAGCACCATCCCCTTCGTATTGCTCAGAGGGTACACCCAGTGTGTTCACTGTGAACACTGTTTTAGGAAATTAAATGATCCATCACCTCGATGTCAATTTTGTTGTTTCCAACCCTCACCAAAGTTTCTCCGCTGGAGAACTTACAAACACGTTTAAAGGAAATGGCATTTGTAACACACAAATTTTCCCATCCCCTGTGCCCAGTGCAACAGCACCCCAGATCCGGGGATGGTGTGATTCCCACGGAAATGCGTGTCCAGGATTGTATCCAGGTTCAATGAGTGTATAATGTGGATTACAGAGGGCCCAGATAAGAGCAACCACTAAAGGCAGTGGCTCTGAATCCATTCAGCACAGACTGGAGGCCAAGATTTCAGTGATCACCTGGAACACCCGTTGGATCACACTGGGGAACAGATGAAAGTGCTGAAAGCTGAAGCTTTCAGACAAATTCTGACTAGACAAGAGAGACCTATTTTTGGAAGCAAACAAGACTACCCACTGTAACTAATTCAAGGCTCAATTATCCATCTGTGGCAAACATTATTATGCAAGGGTTTGTCTTCTGCTAAATACTGTTCTGTACCTCGAACCAGAATCAGTTCAGGCAAGTCTTATACTTTGCATCCAACAGGACTCAGAGTGACATATCTGAATGGTCCCATTTTGGTTTACAGTCTATGAATCTTTCAGTGTGTTTTTTTTTTCTTATGGCTTTCAGAGAAAGTGAGAAAATAGTTAAAACTGTGATTTTGGTATGTTTTGTCTGAATGACTATTAAGGTTTGAACAAAATGCTATTTTCCAATAGTCACAACAGTTACACTGACCCAAAAAGCCCTGATGAAACTGAGATCTGGAACAATGGAAAACACACAAAGGCTCAAAGCAGGCCATGAAGAGGCAGGATAAATTCAATATATGAGATTAAGACTAACCCGCTCTTCAGACTGTCAGGAGGGAAGATGAATCAAACAAAAGTTCTGCTTCCAAAAGCACTGTAAGAGCAGGAGTAAAACTGCAAGACTTACTTAAAGAAAAGCTCCTTAGGCTTATCTGCCATGGCATGCAAGGGGCAAAGTTATGGGTAATTTAGAAAATCACGTGGCACCTCAAATGCTTTACAAACCTCAGCAGATCTGCAAAATTCCCCCCCCGAACTTTAGGAAGGACTGACACTCTTGTTACATTTCTGGGCCTTTGCAGCACCATTCCTGGCACTTTGAAGACAGCTTGTTTCATGGTGGTAATACTGAGATAATACTGAAGTGAGAAGAGGATGTTTCAGGAAGCTCTTAAGATGTTAAGGATGTTTAAGGACCATGAAGCTACAAGTTCCTGTTTCGTTCAAGAGCTGCAGGACACACTTTACTTGCACATGTGTCAGCCCTTGCCTCGGTGTTCAAGACTCCAGACAAGCCCTAGGATGTTGTTTTGGGTGTGAAGGACAGCTTTAGGAGGGCCTGACTGCTGAGCTGTGTGTGGCAGGACATGGCCCCACCCCACAGCCTGACCACCACAGCCTGACCAAGCCCTACAGAAGGTGCAAAGCCATAAATGAGCACAAAGGATGCTCTAATTCAGGGCATGCCTGTGTCAGGCTCCTCAGTGTCCATGAGCAGTATGTTCCCTGCCTGCTGGAGCTGCTGGAGCAGTGGCAGGGCTGTTTTCTGCTCTGTTGTCTCAGGCCCAGCAGTAACACAAGCACACTCATACATTTTGCATCCCTTGCATCTCCCAGCTCAGAGGAAATGAGGCACTGTCCGAGTAATTAAAGCCCGGGGCTGATGGCTGATGATAGATACGGGTGAGACAGAGCAGGGCCTGAATGCCCAGGCCATCCAGTGGGTTTGAGATCAACTCTATACCCACCTGGAGCAATCTTACCTTCCCTGTAAGCCACACCAGGGATACAGGAACAAAAAGAAGCCTTAGAAAGTCTGTCTGCAAAATGTCAGGGAACAATGAGCGCCCGGATTTGAAAACACATAAGGGTTTCTCCTTTCCCCTTCCCCAATAATTCTTTACCCACTTTTAATAAGTTCTGTTTTGAAAATGCAGTTATCCCCCAGCATCTCTACTTTTCAGCTGAGTCTAGAACAGAACCAAAGGACACGACACCTTCCTCATACTTCTGGGCTCGTCTTCCAAAAGGCACATCAGATACGTCAAGAAACCACGTCCTGAGGGAAAACTCAGTGCTGCAACCTCAAGATCTGCAAGCTGGATTAGCATTAGTGGGCAACTGATGCATCTGGGTGGGAATTAGTGTTTTGCAAGTGGTTTTTTTTGCTCATGCCACTGCTGGAGCACAGCAGCTGCTTCTCCCCTAGAAACCCTCTTTCACTCTGAATGGAGGGACTCCTGAATGCAAAGCATGGTCCAGGGGGAGTTCTCCCACTGGGAAAAGTGGTTGTGTTCACTGAACATCCTTCCAGCTTCCAGTGGGTGCTACTCCTCAAACCCCACAGGATTCTCACCCCCTTAAGCAACAAGGAGCACTGCCAAAGCTCTTCCTTTTGCCTTGCAATGAAAATGGGCTCCTAGACAGGTACCAGACCAAGCAAAAGTCTTTTTAGAGCACTCTGAGCTGACAATTGCATTTTCCTGGAGTGAGATACAGTGGCTGCTAAGAGCTCATGGATTCCTACAGTAGTGGGGGGGAAGGAGGAGGAAGGAATCATGTGCTCACAGGCATGGGGAGGAAGAGGGGGAGGAGGAGAAACAAGGAGAGAGAGAACAAAGTGTCAACATCTTAACTGGGACACACAAAGAGCCAGTTCTTAAGTAAGAACTTAATCCAGGATTAACAAGAGGTCAGCTACCTCTGCAAGGAGACGGCACTAAAAGGAGCTAATTAGCTCTCCTTAATTGCACAAAAGAAACCACACAGAATTAAAGGCATTCACAAGTAGCAGATCCCACCTCACCCAGGAAACACAGCCCTACCTGTTGTCCTCAACATCATCCTCAAACCATCAGCACGTGGAAAGCCAAAAGCAGGAAAAGGTGCAATGATGTTGGGGAAAGGCTGTGGGGGTTTAGGCTCAGCACCAACAAGTGCTGGAGTGAGAGCTGGAGCCTACACCAGCCAGGACAAGCGGTTTTAGCACAGATCTTTAGCCAGAATCTTTCTAGTTCCATCACATGTGGAACTGCCCAAAACCCCTGCAGTAACTACAGCTATCACTTCCACAACCAGTATTGTCCACAAGGATATTTAATGCAGTTTTAGCCCTCTTTAATTCAGCCTGATCTCTGAAAACAAGGAGGAGCCAGTCAACTTTGCTCTCTGGAGGTTGAGACCAACAGAATGCCACCCCAACGTGGGCAGGCACTGCACCCTGCTCAGGATCAATGCAGAGCACACAGCATCGTGGACAGGTCACAGCTCCAGGCCTGGAAACCACCAGCCTGGAATGATGCAGTGGGCAAGGCTTGCTGGGCTGACCCCCCACCAGTGCAGTGTCTCCAATTTCTAATCATATATTACAAAGACACTTACACATCTTAAGTCTTCAGCAAGCTCCCACTTGATACTAAATCCATCTCTTTTTTCCCGTGAAACCATTCCATGTTCTGTTCTCCTGCACTGATGATAAGCTGGTGCATATTTTACCCCAGAAGCCCTTGCACTGCACTCCCAGATAATGTACACAGCAGTCAGTGCACTTGAAAATGAAGATTAACAAGCACATCAATAACACTGCCAGATGTCTCTGAGATGGAGCACTAATAAAAGTAACTCCAGGATATATTTTCCAGCACTGAGCTGAGGGCAGGGCACTTGCAGGCAGACCCTCAGGAATTACAGTGAAAGGTATGAAGGTGAGAGGCTGCACTGATTTCAGCCCCTACTGCCATCATAGGATCACCTCCAACCACCAGGGTCAGAGTGTATCCAGCCAGATCAGTGCCCAGTTTAAGAGAGGATGAAGGAAAAGCAGAACAGGTTGCCAGGGGAGGTTATCCTACACACAAAGAAAAATAACAGCAGAAACGGGAGACCACGCTAATTACAGGTCCCTGTGGAGTCATTACAGTCCTGCCTCCATTATCTATTTATCCTTCTTTTCTTCCCTCAGGACAGTTAAATGCCATGCCACTGTACTCTCACTGACATTGCAAAGGTGGCCACCAGGGGACAAGCAGCAGCAAAATTTCACCTCAAACCCAACCCAAATCCAGTCCTTTGGATGCCACTCCAAATACAAGACAGTCACCTCCCCTCTGCTCCCAGGAACCCTCACATGTGCTGCTCCTGTGTGAGCTCAGCACAAAGAGAGGATTCCCTGGCATCTGGATCAAGCTTCAATAGCTGCCACTGGAGAGAGCAAACTGCACATGGGCTGTGCTGTGCCAGGGGCTGGGCTACACCAACCTCCTGGCACAGCCATGCCCCACTCCTGCCATCCACCATCCCTCCTCTCCCTCTTCCACACTGCACTGAGCTGGGATAGCTCAGACCCGAGAGCAGATTTATAAAGAGAAGAGGAAAAGGGCCCTAAAAGGGTCCAATCTCCTTCCTGGTGCAGCCTGTGCTTCTGCATCATGTAATTGTTTCAGTCCTGCCAGCTTCTCCGTTCCTCTGAAGTGCTCCAATCTGTTCATCCCAGCCAGAATCAGCCCCCTGAAGCCTTCCCCCAAACCACTACCCCAGTCTCTACCTTCAGACTGCTCCTGAGCCACCTGATTTTCAATCCCCACACCCATTCCCACCGGATCCATCCCCACTCCCGCTGAACTGCTCAACCCTTCGTTCCGGGATGGTCTGATTCCTGTAACAAACCCACCGACCCCACTAAGGAGCTGCTCAGTCGAGCCCCTACTCCCGTGTTGCTCCACCACGAGTCTTGCTCAGCCTCTCCCCCCACACCCTCATCCCTCCTACCCTGTCTAGGATTCCTCCCCCAAAGCCTGGATCCACCCCCATCCCTCCCAGCCCGGCTGGGATTCCTCCCCCAAAGCCTGGATCCCCATCCCAGCCCCACACTGCATCCTTTTTCCTGAGGAGCCGCCTGACCTCCCGGCACACAAAGGAACCTGCATCCCCAGGAAGGAGCCCTCCCACCTGCCTTGGAGGAGGGTGAAAAAAACGAAGGGGCCAAAGAAAGGATTGAATCTCCACCTGTTACCACCTCGCATTTCCCGGGGCACAGCCGTGGGTCCTCCCCGCTCCTCCTCTGCCCTCCGGGGCTCAAAGCACCCCTGGCACCGCAGGCAGCAGCGGTTCTGCTGGGGGGGAGAGCATCCAACCACTCGAGGGTCTCACTGCTCCGATGCATTTTGCATTTTACTGGGCTCGAGAGCGGTGGACAAAAAGATTCCCCGCTCTGATAACGGGCTGGCATGGCTGGAACAAAGCCGCCTTTGCAATGTGCCCTGGCATCCGAGCTGGCTGCTGCCCACCGCCAAGAAAAGCTCCCACTGTCTCTTTAAGAATGTCCCGGAGCCCACATCCCTGTTAACCCTGTGCTGCTCCTCGCTCCAGGCGCTCAGGAGGAGGAATTTCGGGATGACTCCTCTCTTCTCCTGCTCTTCTTGCCCGGTCCGTTCTACCGCCCTGGCACAGCTCGGTTTGTTTAGCTACACGTCCCTGGCATCCCAAACATTCCTGCAGGGGAAATCAGCGCAGCTTTGTTAAACATCCCTGCACTCCCTGCTCCGCAAACCACCCGGGAGCGCTGCTGTGACGACAAAGGAGCAGAGCAGTCAGCATGGACATAAACATCCCAATTACCTCCGAATTCCGCTTCCTCACTCCCACAGAGCTCTCTGACTGCTCAGTGATTTCTACCAGCACACCCTCCAAACCTTATCAGACAACACAAACCACCTACTTCCCCACAACAGGCAGCACAACCAGCAACAGGAGGAGTATTTGTCTCCACACATGGGTATTTCCAAACACAACCCCCTGGAAAGGCCTTTACAGAGAAGTTCTACAATGCACAAGGTAAGGACGTGACTGACATTGAAAGTGTATCCAACACAGAGATGAAAACCTGTCCCAGGCAAAAAAAGCAGAGATTCTGCCTGATTTTCTTCTGGGCAAAGCACGAAAACCACTGTCCTTGGGTTTGTACCTACTCCAAACAGTGGGAACAAAGCCATCCAAAGCATTTGGAAAGCAAGAAAGCAGCACGGACGTCAAGGTATGAGCACAAAGCAAATTTAGACAGGTTCCTGCAACATGATACAGGAGCTGTGTGGTCTGATCAACACAAGATCAGGGGAGCTGATGAAATATTTGCTCTGTATGATCAGTTAATCTCCGCCAGGAACTTTATTCAATGGGTGACAAGCAATCAGAAAGGTTTTTCTTGCAGAGCAGTGAGTTCGAAGGAAAGCAACAAAAACATCCCAATATTGACCAGGCTCGTTTATGAAAAGAAACTTGAAGGGTAAACAAAGTGGAGTGGTCAACAAATATTTGAAGAATGTAAATATGAAAGGGAAAGAGAAGCCCTATTAAAAGGTTTTATAACAACCAGAGATGTGATTATATTAAGCTGTGGGAAAAAATTAAGCTGAAGTCAACTCCTTGCAGCCAAGACCAGGGGAGAAGTGCTATAAACTCGCTTGTCATGTTTATAAACCCCATTAGGTAACCACTAATAAAGATAAAACAGGGAACTGTCTCAATTGAATCAGAGAATCACAGAATATCCTCAGCTGGGAGGGACCCACAAGGATCATCTAAATCCAGCTGCTGGCCCAGGAGCCAGGAGCATGGATCAATGCCTCAATAATATCACTTTTTTTTCTGGCTTTGCTTTCCACAGTCTTCCCAAGGGGCAGCAGCCCAGCTTGCAGCAAGGAGGGCTCTTTAAAGGTTTGTATTCAGTTGGTGTTACAGCTGTTTGGGCGTTACAATTTCAAGGATTGTTTTGACTTGCTGTATTTTTGTTCCCAAAACCTCCCGGAGAAACACAACCATGTGACTTTTGAGTTTCCTGTGGGAAATCTTGCAAAGTGACATCGAAATCATCTCAAGTTCTTAATCTGGGTTGTGCCCCTTGAAAGAACAGATGTCCTTAAGGCAATTATGGTATTTCCAAATATGAGCAAGACGTAAGTTGCTTTGGGGACAATTGTATGGATTCAGCTTGTGGTATGGGACAAGTCACCTATGAGAAGGGCAGGGGATAAGGCTGGACAGTTTGCATTTCTGATCCCAACTCTTACATCAGTAGAATCTGTGCTCTTTAAAGGACTGGTTTAAGCTTTCACAATTTCTTGCTCACCCAAGCCAAGCTTCCAGCAGGGAAGCTTTCTAGTGCACATCCATTAATAAACATGTAAAAAGGAAAACCACCTTTAATCTCCACGTGCCTCACCTGCAAACTAATACTGACATCACCTCCTTCTACCCTTTGTTCATTTTGACTGTTTAGTGTGGCAGCTCTGACTCTGGAGGTGGGCATGGAAATCTCCAGCACAGCAAGCCCCTGTTTTTAAAAGCCTCTCTCACTGTAAAACAACACAATCTTAGAAGCAATTCCATTTCCAAGATCAGTTGTGCTATCAGCTGCCTTTAAAACAGAAATTCAGGAGAATCCACAGGGAACCTATTCTTCCTGCTGGAAAAAATAACAGAGCAGGTATTCGAGGCAATGATGGAGTTTTGCTGCCCTGGAGCAGCCGCTGAATATTGCTCAGGTTCTCTGAGCTCCAGCCCTGAGACACATCCTTCTTTCATGGCCCACAGCTCAGCTACAGTTTGCCTCCCAAACCTCATTCCTAAAATGTGCCTCACATTGAAGGGCACCACATGAGCACATCATTTCTCTTAACACTTGACAGCTCCGAAAAAAAAAACAAAATTCCACTTTTGAGAGCTGCACAGCCACAAGCCAGTCTCCTCAGGAGCAGAGGGCACTTCTCTCACATCTCTGTGGCTGCTTTACTTCTGTTCCTGTGGGGTCAGAAATACACCAAAATTACAGCTCTGGGTCTCCACCAGCTTTCTAAAATACCTCTGTCTCCTGTGCAAAGCTTTTAATTCACTGCACTTGGTGTGTGCTCACTGCAAAGGATGAGACCTGGCAAAGGATTCCTCTGCCCTCTCCTCCTCCTGCCATCTAAAACACAGCCTTGTTTGCTCAGTATTTCATTATAGGAATTATTCTACTCAGAGAGAGCTGTTCTTAACACTAAAGATAAACAAGCTGTGTGTTCCCCCGCCCCCCCAGCTAATTTGTTCTAATTTCATGTGCATATATGGGCTGTTTTTCTGCTACAAAAATCTTTGCTGCTCCTGAATATACACCTCAATGTCCACCTCTTTCTTCTCCCCAAGTCTTTTTCATTCCACTCATTTTCTCCTCCATTTTTCTTCTTCCAGTTCCAAGGCCTGAAATTAGGTGTGGTGAAGCCACATTCTTCCAAACCTGGTATTCCAAGTGGCTTGAAAATGATTCCAAATATATACCTCAAATACATATCTGCCTCTCATACCAAAAACCCTCACGAATCCCTCCTTCTCTGCTCCTTTGCCACATGCACGGAGTGGCTGTGACATTGTCAGAGGAGAATGGCAGCATTTTGCATCTTTTTTTAGCTGAAAAAAAGCAGAGCATCTCCCCCCAGGGTCACTTGGCTGTGACCACAGAGGGCATTCTGTCCAGGAAAAAATGGTTATGGAGAGCAAACCACTGGAAAATGTAAAGTACAAGCAACAGCACAGACCTAAATCTGGCCAAATGGAAAACTTTAGCCCAGGAGATGCTCAGAGAACATTCCAGCACCTTGTTTTCAGCACGTGGCTCTGCAAGGGCACACTGAAGTTATGGAAGGGAAAGAACAGCTCCTGATTTCTGTGCAGTATTTGGCTGGGTCTCTCCATTGCCTTGAACTTGGATATTTTATACTTGGATGCTATTACTGCTGTTACACCTCAATTTATGTAATTTATTTCCACCAGGCTCAAAATACTGAAATTAGCAGTTACCATTCCTAATAAGCATCAATTATAATAATAATGGCATTAAGATGCACTTTCCAACCAGGACTGAACTTGGAAGCAGGGGAAGGTTCAAGCAAAAAAAAAAAAAAATAAATAAAATAGCAGCTGCTTAATCAACCACAGGAATACCAGAACTAGTTTAGAATCGAGAGGAGTCTGATTCCCAAGGGGAATTTCAGCTGGCAAAAGTGATTAAGCAGAAGAGATCTTGACCAGGACACGGTGATTCTGGGCAGAAAGTTCCACAAGAGTTTTGATGGCAATTTTTGGCCCTTCCAAGCCTTGCCAGTGCCCACTTGCTGAGCAAAAATCTGGCAGAAATTTCTACCGTGTGAGTGTTCCTTGTTTGGTTCAACACAACCATCAATCACACACTCACAAAACGTGGAATCCTGTCCAGAACACCCCCCTCTAGCACTTGTCCTGTGTAAATCCCACACTGCTCCAGGGAAAAGGAGGAGAGCAATGGTTTGCCTCGTTCTGCAGGCGGGGAAACTGGGGCAGAGGCAACCCCAGGATACAAGAGGTCAGGGACAGATCCAGGCACAAAGTGGCCTCTCGTGACTTCACAGCCAGGACCTTGTTCCTCATTGAAGGGACCAAGCAGCCAAACAGCTCCACACTTCAGCTTTGACACAGAAAAGCAACACCTGGTCAAGTTTATCTTGACTGAATTTGCCTCTTTCCATGCTTTTTACTCCTGTGCACATGAGGAAAAGGACCTCTGGAGAAGCCTCACTGCTGCCTCATCCATCTCAACTCCAGCCCCGAGTGAGCAACGGCTGCAGGATTCCAGAACAGTTCCAAGCACTCTGCCCTTCACTTGACATTTATGAGGCTGCTGAAGGGCTGGAGAGAGAGAGAGCAAGGTGATTTTACCATCTGATAAGGAGGAAAGGCAATTTTGGAGCCAAACAAACAGTTAGGATTCAATCAGCCCAAATAATCTGCAGCCCAAGGAGAGATCTGAAGGAGAGATTCGGCAAAGTGCAGCATCTTCATGGCTTAAGTCAAAGGATTCCTCTGTCTGGTTGTCCTCAGAGAGGTTTCAACAAGCAGATATATCTTAGAGCATGAAATTATAGATGTTTATCCAAGTTTAAAGCAAAAACTGATGCCAAAAGCCAACCACATAACAAACAGAAATTGCTAAAGGGGCGCTTTTGCCAGTCTGTCATCACACAGAGCTGCAAGCAAACCAGATCTCAGACCAAGGCCTTCATAATGGCTCAGTTTTTCTTCAAATAGTCTCCCCTCCACTGTAATTTCACATTTTGCCTTGGCTAAAATAGTCACTTCAGTCGTGCTTCACCCCGTGTCACCACTGAAGGTACGAATTCAGTGTGGCAGCCCAGGGCAAAAACAGGGAAGGAGCTGCTCTGGGGTCTATTTCTGGCTCAGCTGGTGCCCACGAGGACAGTCTGGCCAAGGGAATTGCGTGCAAGATTTTTTCCTTGACAGCAGTGCACTTGGATTAGGCTCCTCTCTGCTTACTATGGCTTCCCACTGCCGAAAAGCCCAGATAAATTAGCACAAAACCTGCTGCTAACCCTGAGTAATTATAATTATACAAAACCCTTTACAAAATAAATCTCCCAGCGCTGCCCAAAGTTGTTCTTCCAGTCACCTGACACAGCATCTTCCTGTTGAGAGAGAAAGGATAGAAATTGTCCTTTGTGCACAGAGGTTCAGAATGTTCTGGATCCAGGCAGAGATGAGCAAGCCATTAATAAAGGTTTCCTCTTCCTACCACACTGACAGCAAACGGGAACATCCTGATTCCCAAGATCCATTTGCAGAATTTATAAGCAGCGAAAGCCTTTTCTTTCCAAAATGCCAGAGCCATATTTATATGTATGTGGGTCATCCCTGATGGCTTTTAGCAGAGGATTTTCAGCACCTATTCCTTCCTTCTGAATAAAAAGCACAGAGAATGATGTAGACGCAGAAAAATCGATGACACAAAACACTAAAATGCAACATTTTAACCTGTAATGTGAAGGTCAAACAGCACAATATGCACAGCAGCACAATTATGTAACTTCAGCAGAACTATTTCGCTGGGCTCCTCCAGAAATTGAGGAAGAATTGATTCTGGAAATCCAATTTCATTTGGAATCATTTGCAGCGCAAGGAAACAAAGTTCATTGTCGCTGCACACAGCAGCTCTTTAAGTCTCTGCAGCATCAATATGAGATTGGGAGTGATTTAAACAGATGCATCATTTCCTTAGGTAATTAAGGAGGCAAGAATCCCAAACACCCACATTTGTCACCTTTCTGTGTTACAGCAAGTACCAGTTCTCTGGAGCCAGGACACAACACATCCCTCCTGTCCCTTCTTCACTACCCTGGTATTTTAGACTTCGAAGAAGACACAAGACTCTCCTGTAAGAACAGAGCTAGGCAGGATTAGAGCTTATATATCCCCCTCCTGCCCCTCTTCCATGCCCTGAGACACTTCCAAAGCCATGGAAAGGGCAGGTGTTGTTGGCCTGGACGAGCCAAAAAGAGCCCCTGAAGTCGCAGCCTTACAGAAGCAGAGCTGAATCTGCCTAAAGTTAATCTTCACTGCTCCCTGACATCAAACAACTTCTAATTTTAGCTCTGCTGTTCTGTAACCCTACCTAGTTCCCATCCCACCCCCACAACTACATAATAGATCCTTCCCTCAGATAAGCAGGGTGTTGGAACATTGAGAGGTTTTTTTTCTCACCCACAGGCACTAGCAGAAAAATGAATTACAGATTTATTTTTAGGCAGAGCCTTTGGCCCTTATTTTCTCAGTGGGCTCCACAGAGCAGGTTCTGTGGCTCAGAAATATTCCAGTCAACAAAGCAGCACAAGCAACGCAGAAGGAACCACAAAAGGAGGAAAATCACATGAGCGGGGTTTTGTTCAGTATCCCATTTATGGGATAGCGAGTTTGGTTTTGTCCCTGAAATGCTCTTCTGGCATTTCAGAGAATCAGAATATTCTGAGTTGGGAGAGACCCACAAGGATGTGCATTGCCCATCCAGGGATCAAACCCACAGCCTTGATGTTATTAGCACCATTTAATCCTCATTTCTCATAGAAGATCTCAATTAGTATCCACCTATGGTGGATTGTGAGCTCCCCAGAACTCCCAACGAGGAAGAACAAGGCGAGCAGCGCAGCCTGAGATGAGAGGGGAGGGGAGGGAAAGCTCAGCCTGTCCTGCTGTATTTTGTGGCTTTCCCAGAGTTAAAGCTCAAGGCCTGGCTGATTGCAATCCCTAAGGATCTCTGAGATAACAGTGATGTCAGCCTGGAAGCAGAAGTTCTCTCTCACAATACCATGTCGCAACATACAGACGTAAGAAAACATTCCCCCGTGCCACGAAAACGTCTTATTAAACCACGACTTTAGGCCCTGCTAAAACGAACCCGTGTTGTCACACGTCACAGCAGCGTAGTCAGGGACTGCAGCATCATTCCTGATGCTGGAGCACCACAGTGAGATGCTGCACTGGCACATCAGGGCGTTGCATTGTGCCACAGCCACGTTCTGGTGTCACCCCTCGGGGTCCTGCTGTGCTGCAGAGCCCGGCGAGCACCCCGAGCCTGCCCGGCAGCCTGGGAGACCAGATGGTGGGGGGATCACCTGGGGCAGAGTTAGGTGGCGTTCTGCACAAATACAGGGCATCCTGAGAGGGATCAGCACGTTGGCCTGGGCCAGGACAAGCCTGCACCCAGCCCAGGGGTGGCCAGAGGGTCGCTGGTCAAACGCTCTGCGTTATTTTGTGCCATCTCACGGCGGCCTAAAAACTGGCAGGAGCAAATCCCACTGCCAAGTGTCAGAGTGGCTGCTCCTGCTGACAGCATTCTGTCCCCGTGCTGCTGCCCTTCCTGCCACACACAGAAGTCATGAGTCTTTTTTCCATTTTTTAAGTCCACTGCTTTTAACCCCAGAAGTGCCAGAATGGGAATCACCGCTCCTACACCAAAGGATCTGTCTGTATCCCATGCATTGGATGTGCTTTATGATTTTGGATAAACACTAAATGCTGTAAAACCATTTCACTGCAAATATTAAGGCTGTGTCAGCCCATTAAAGTACCCCAAGCAAGTCTGACAAGCAGCAAAGCCCAGGGAACTCTACATTCTGTATTTAGACCTGTGCTCCTCTAGAACCACACAGTCAGTCCAGCAGCGACACACACGTAGATTTGGGTGACACAGAACCTGAAATAACACCTTTAACTCACCCTTCTGTGCCTGGATGCTGCAGCACAACCAAATAACGAAAAGTGCCTAGAAGGAGGAACACAGTAACTAGTGCAAAGATCCAAAATGCTGTATAATGAAATAAGGGAAGCAATCAGACCGTTTGACTTCTCTGTGGGGAAGACGAAGGGGATGCTGAAGAGGAAAGCAGGGAGTGGTCAGCACTTTTTAAGTGTTTCTAGGAGAGCCAGGGGAGCTGATTATTGAGAACAGACAGACCCAGGACAGCCCAGGGCCCCTGAGCCCCTGCCTGGAGCTGAGGAACTCAGAGGGAAGAGCGTCACCTACTGAAGCCCCGCCAGCATTTCCTCCAGCACAGGGTAATCTGCTTATGTCCCCAGCCAGCCCTGGATCCACCTCCCTCCCCTGCTTAGCTGTGACAGAATTCCCAGGCTGCCTCCAACGTGAGCTGTGAGAGAGGCTGGGACAGAGCTGGGCACACAAAAGCTCTGCAATCACACGAGGTGGAGAGGGATGGGGAGGGACGGGGAGGGACGCAGTGGGTGCCATGTTAGTGCAGATCCCCACGATCCCAGCACTTCCAACACATGCTCTGCTCTCCTGGTAGTACACTCAGCTATTATGCAACTCCTCGGCCCAGAAAGCAGCAAAGCACTGCAAGAATTGGGCTTTTTTTTTTTTTTTTTTTTAATTTAAAATAAAATAAAAAAAAAGGTGTAATGTTTTCAAATGCCAATAGCTGTGCCATTTGTACAGTCTGTGTTACACACAGCCATGTACACACAGGGAAAATTCAAAGGCTGTCAGTGTAATTAAATAAAAGAATTACAGAAATTAGGAAAAGAGATGACCTATTGAGTCATCCCTGGCTCTAGTCCGTCCCCTGGGGCCCAGTACAAGATGCCTCCTAGTGCTATACTGTAGTGCTTTTATTTTTTTTACACAGGAAAAAAAAAAACCAACCCCAAAATCAAAATAGCCACAATAAATAAAACAACAAATAAAAAATAACTTCCCTGGTTTCTCACACTTCACAGGCGAGGATCTCAAAGCACCACATTCACACTGATGCAAAGCAGCACACTTGAGAGAGGCTGTTATTTCTATGATTACTTCCTTTTTCATTACAGAGAAAAAAGGATTAAGGAAAAGAAACAGGCCTTCCCGTTGCTCTTGACATCTGCTTCTGCCCAAATTACAAAGTCACATTCCACTATTAACTGTGGAGCCGTTCCCATCTGATAAAAGTTCTGATTAAATCAATTTCATCACAATAATTAAAAGATTATTTATTCCAACTAAGTAGTTTTGACATCCTAGAGGTTTAAGCCAGTTTTGACATACGCAAGATTTATATAAGTCTTTGTTGGTTAAGTTTATATTAGATAGATGTAATTGCATTCATATCTGTTATGTATGTATATATTTCTGTACCCGGGTAAAATACAAGCTCAACCAACAAAATATTTACATGTGAACATTTCAGATATATATACACACAGCTTTGTTAATTGACTTTCACCCACACAATGTTTTCTTTCACTGCCCACTTATCCAAACCTGGAGAGTTTCCCCCCAAAACAGCCGGGAACGATCAAAGAATTAACGAGCACTTTGGTACCTTCCTGGAAGCTCTCGGTTCCCAACTCTAATAATGTCCTTACAGCAACACGCCAGGAAGGTGCATCCCCAAAAAGCAGCTATTTAAAGGACAAGCCGAGCAGGAGCCATTCCACGCACGCAGGATTCAAAACAAATTTTTTTTCCCCCACTTTTCCTCGGGAAAAATAAAATAAAATAATAAAAAAAAAACCTCGCAAGCTGATTTTCTCTGCGTGCCAACATCCCCCGAGCCCCGGGGGACGAGCAGGGGCTCAGGTGAGCGCACACGGCTGCGGATTCATGCAAGCGATGCCTTAAACTGATTTTAGGCGACAGCAGAGGAGGGGAAGGGGTGGCGGCAGCGGGGAGGAAGATGCAGCCGGCGCGGAGGGAGGCTCAGGGCATCACGATGCTGGCGCAGAGATGCCCGGACAGCAGCGGCCCATGGTTAATTCCCGGAGCCTTTCCCGGCGGCTCTCTCCCTCCTTTCCCAGCCGCATCCCGCGCCGTCCCCCCGGGCTGATGCTGCAGCGGAACTTGGCGGGGCGCGCATCCCTTTCCCCCGCAGCGCGATTTCGGGGACAGGCGTTTTTTGGGGAGGGGACGGCCCCCAGCGCTTACCAGGCGAGCTTGAACCCTTTCATTAGTACAGCCACGATAATCCGCTGCCCGTGTCCTTGTCTGCCCACTGACAGCTCCAGAGGTCCCAGGACATATTGGAGGAGCCGCGGCCGGCGAGCGTCCCGCGGGGAGCTCCGAGCCCCATGCGCCGAGCCCCCCGCGCCGGGGCACGGCCGCCCCCCGCCCCCGGGGCACCCCCAGCCCCCCGCAGACAGGCTCAGGGCTCCCCGCAGCAGCAGCGCCAGCGGCTGAGCCGCCCCGCTCTCTGCTGAGCATGTGCAGCAGCCGCGGGACCGCAGCATCCCATGGCATCCGCGCTGCCCGCCGCGACACGTCGCGACAGCGCCGGGAGAGGGGGATGCGCCTGCTTCGCCACCCCCCCCCCCCCCCCCCCCCTCCCCGGCCGTCACATCAGTGCCCTTCCCCGGACCTGTCCCTCCTGAGCGCGCTATCGCAGAATAATCGAGTTTATATCGGTATCAGTCCAAGGGTATGTGGCAAGGGGTTGGAATGGACCGTAAAGGAGCATCTCGTTCCACCCCCCTGCCGTGGGCAGGGACACCTCCCACCACACTCCAGGTTGGTCCAACCTGGCCTTGAGCACTTCCAGGGATGGGGGCAGCCACAGCCTTCCCGGGCGACCCACTGCGATGCCTCCCCCCCCCTCGTGGTAAAGAACTTCTTTATATCGCTATTTATTTATATAGATATTTTATACCTAACCTAAATTTTCCCCTCTTTCCATTTGCACCCGTTCCTCCTTGTCCCATCAGTTCATTTTATACCTA